>NC_041384.1:749949995-750004267 GCF_002162155.2 Triticum dicoccoides
TGTTAGCAATTGTGAAAGACTAAATGATAGTTGAGTATGTGGACTTGCTGAAAAGCTCTTATATTGACTCTTTCCGATGTTATGATAAATTGCAATTGCTTAAATGACTGATATTATAGTTTGCTATTTTTCAATGAAGTTTCTGATTCATACTTTACATTATGAATAGATTGTTACTTCAGCATAAGAAATCATATGACAATATATATATATATATATATATATATATATATATATATATATATATATATATATATATATATATATATTGCTATTCTAAGAATGATCATGATGCCCTCATGTCAGTATTTTATTTTATCGACACCTCTATCTCTAAACATGTGGACATATTTTTCGATATCGGCTTCCGCTTGAGGACAAGCGAGGTCTAAGCTTGGGGGAGTTGATACGTCCATTTTGCATCATGCTTTTATATCGATATTTATTGCATTGTAGGTAGTTATTACACATTATGTCACAATACTTATACCTTTTCTCTCTTATTTTACAAGGTTTACATGAAGAGGGAGAATGTCGGCACTTGGAATTCTGGGCTGGAAAAGGAGCAAATATTAGAGACCTATTCTGCACAACTCCAAAAGTCCTGAAACTCCATGAAAGTCAGTTTTGGAATATATTAAAAATATTGGGCGAAGAAAGCACTAGAGGGGGGCCACCCACGGTCCACGAGGGTGGAGGGCGCGTCCTACCCCCCTAGGCGCGCCCCCTGCCTCGTGGGCCACCTGGAAGCCCCCCGATGCCCATCTTCTGGTATAAGGTGTCATTTGCCCTGGAAAAATCATAAGGAAGCTTTCGGGACGAAGTGCCGTCGTCTCGAGGCGGAACCAATCTAGGGCTCCGGCGGAGCTGTTTTGCCGAGGAAACATCCCTCCGGGAGGGGGAAATCATCACCATCGTCATCACCATCGATCCTCTCATCGGGAGGGGGTCAATCTCCATCAACATATTCACCAGCACCATCTCCTCTCAAACCCTAGTTCATCTCTTGTATCCGATCTTTGTCTCAAAACCTCAGATTGGTACCTGTGGGTTGCTAGTTGGTTTATTCGGTGGAATATTATATGTTCAGATCCTTTATGCACATTAATACCCCTTTGATTATGAACATGAATATGATTTGTGAGTAGTTACGTTTGTTCCTGAGGACATGGGAGAAGTCTTGTTATAAGTAGTCATGTGAATTTGGTATTCGTTCAATATTTTGATGAGATGTATGTTGTCTTTCCTCTAGTGGTATTATGTGAACGTCGACTACATGACACTTCTCCATTGTTTGGGCCTAGGGGAAGACATTGGGAAGTAATAAGTAGATGATGGGTTGCTAGAGTGATAGAAGCTTAAACCCTAGTTTATGTGTTTCTTCGTAAGGGGCTGATTTGGATCCATATGTTTCATGCTATGGTTAGGTTTACCTTAATTCTTCTTTCGTAGTTGCGGATCCTTGCGAGGGGGTTAATCATAAGTGAGATGCTTGTCCAAGGAAGGGCAGTACCCAAGCACCGGTCCACCCACATATCAAATTATCAAAGTAACGAACGCGAATCATATGAGCATGATGAAAACTAGCTTGACGATAATTACCATGTGTCCTCGGGAGCACTTTTCTTTATATAAGAGTTTGTCCAGGCTTGTCCTTTGCTACAAAAAGGATTGGGCCACCTTGTTGCACCTTGTTTACTTTTGTTACTTGTTACCCGTTACGAATTACCTTATCACAAAACTATATGTTACCGATAATTTCAGTGCTTGCGGAGAATACCTTACCATTTCCTTCTGCTCCTCGTTGGGTTCGACACTCTTACTTATCGAAAGGACTAGATAGATCCCCTATACTTGTGGGTCATCACCGGCCAGCCTAAGTGTTCCGTAGCAGTAGCAAGCTACCATGGCTCAGTGGAAGCACTAGGAGACATTTCCCCATAAGAGAGGCTACCAAGAATGAACAACTAGATAGTCGGATCCCGCACATACAAGACTTTCAAAATCATACACAAAATATGCTCGATATGTGCAAATACAACATGCCATCACAACAAAACTCTACGACTCAGAGTATTTATTCATTAGGCTCCGAGGAGCCAGATATTACAAACATGGGTCTGATGAGGTTGCATTCACATCATCCAAGCAATAAGCACATGCAGAAGCTTAACTTGACTGAGTATAGACAACTACAAATGAAAAAGGCTGAGAAGCCTGACTGTCTACAAGACCCTGTCGAGGGCACTGTCGGTGCCAAAACCGACGGATCTTGGGTAGGGGGTCCCGAACTGTGCGTCTAAGGTTGATGGTAACAGGAGACGGGGGACATGATGTTTACCCAGGTTCGGACCCTCTCTACGGAGGTAATACCCTACTTCCTGCTTTGATTGATCTTGATGAATATGAGTATTACAAGAGTTGATCTACCACGAGATCGTGATGGCTAAAACCCTAGAAGTCTAGCCTGTATGATTGTGATTGTCTCTATGGACTAAGCCCTCCGGTTTATATAGACACCGGAGGGGACTAGGGTTGTACAAAGTCGGTTACAGAGAAAGGAATCTTCATATCCGGGTGCCAAGCTTGCCTTCCACGCCAAGGAGAGTCCCATCCGGACACGGGAGAGTCTTCTGTCTTGTATCTTCACGGCCCAACAGTCCGGCCCGTGCTACATAGTCCGGACGCCCGAGGACCCCTTAATCAAGGACTCCCTCAGTAGCCCCTGAACCAGGCTTCAATGACGAGGTGTCCGACGCGCGGATTGTCTTCGGCCTTGCAAGGCGGGTTCCTTCTCCGAATACTCCAAAGTAGTCTTTGAACACCGTGTCCGGCTCTGCAAAACAAATTCCATACACAATAGCAGAGAGTATAATATTTCACGAGTCCAATCTGTTGACAACTTTTTGTAGCGTGACATCATGTCACCACCCGGTTATTGTTTGAACCGTTTTTTAGCATGTCGCTCCATGTTTTGAGACGCGGTTTTATTGGCACATCTTGTCGAAGCAGAGATCGCATCCCATTATTGCAGGATTCTTATCAATACGGGCGTGGGTAACCCAACCGTTCTGTTGGCATGATTCCCTAGGAATAGGCAGGTTTTAAGGCCTAGGAGGAGGCGTTTGATATTCATGGCCTTTATAAAGGAGCTAAGACCCGTCTTTCTCCTTCATGCCAACCCTTTCCTCAACCTCTCCAACCTCGAGTTCCAGCACCCATGGTTTGATTTAATTGCTTTGAGCTTCCCAGTCATGTCCGGACCCAGCCCTCAAGGCCGGTGGGTGGCTTCCTCTGTCATAGAGGAGGATATCGTGAAGCTCCGGGCGGCAAGATACCTGACCGTGGAAATCCCCCATAGGCTTCCTACTCAAGGGCAGGTTATTCCTACTCCCAGATCTGGCGAGAGTGTCGTATTCATCTCCCATTTCCTCTGAGGGCTAGGGTTCGCTCTTCATCCCTTCGTTCGAGGGCTCATGTTCTATTACGGGCTAGATTTTCGCGATCTAGCTCCAGACTCCTTTCTTCACGTCTCGGTGTTCATCATCATGTGCGAGGCCTTCCTCCGTATTCCCCCACACTTTGGCTTGTGGCTCAAGACCTTTAATGTGAAGCCAAAGGTAGTCGATGGGAAACAAGCGGAGTGCAAAGGTGCTATAGTGAGCAAACTCACCAATACTCCTTGGCCAAAAGGCTCCTTCACAGAAACTTCCAACCTATGGCAGCGGGAGTGGTTTTACATCACTAAACCCCGTGGTACCAAGTGGGCAGCTACACCTGCGTTATGATCTGGCCCTCCATTACGGCTTGCATCATGGATTAATAAGGGGCTGGACTAGGGATCATTTGATGAAGTGCAGACGCTGCAAAGCCGCATCCGGAGCCTCATTGAAAAGGACACTGGCTTTATCAACGTAATCCAAGTAATGCTAGTCCGCCGGGTCCTACCGTGCCACCGACGGCCTCTCCGTGGGAGTTCAATCCGGAAGGACCATGAACCCTTCAACACTTCTTCGGCACGACGCATAGAGGAATGTGGAAATTATTCTTCGGGACACGAAAACAGTGGCTGGATACTACAGAGGACATCGGCCTTGACTGCAACCATCTAGATACCTCGGTAAGCACTCGACTCCTGAACACAGCTTAGTTAAATATCTTGTAACAATATACTGAGAAAACCAAATTCGGCCATGGCTGGATAAAGAAGGCGGAGAGAAATAGGTGTTCGGCCCCCCTTCCCGAAGACTCAGCTGATCTGGTGTTAACAAGGATGTTGTCTTTGGCACCATATCAAGTGCCGGCGAAGGAAGACAAGAAGGAGAGCAAGAAGGCCCAGGGTAGCCCTATTCTAGAGGTACGCTAGACACCACGTCCAGGGAGATTGGCACTCCCTCTTCCGAAGACGAAAGGGAAGGAGAAACTGACATCCCTTCTCACCATGGGAAGAAGAGGACTGCCTCCAAAGACTTGAAGATAAAGGCTTCTAAGAGAGGGAACATATCCCTGTCAGATGGTTCTGGTTCAGGAGGCGGCGTTGTGATGCAGTTCCTCCGTAAGGACAAGCCCTCAGCCGAATTGTAAGTGAACAAGGGTGTCTTAAACATATCCCATTCTTTCCTGGTTGTAAGGGTAATATTTAAAATATATGTTTGCAGTCCGGCATGCAGCCTTCCTCGACAGTCCTCCTCCACGGGGGATCTTCTCCCGGAGATGATGGAAAGCGAGATGCCTCCACAGAACCTCCCCGCCCAATAGGGCAGACGACTCCGAGGTGTCATCCCGGCGGATCTCTCGCGATCAACAAGTGGTGCGAGGGACAATGAAGACTAGGCCCGAAGGTGAGACTTCGGCCGTCCAGGGTCCGGGGTGTGCGGCTCCTACAGGGACCAACAATAAAGGCCCCGGACTATCTGATTTACAGCCAGAGACGATTCTAAGGTCAAGTAAACATATCCCTTTGAAGGGAGTCCGTACCCCTACAGCTGCTTCCAGGGATCCGGAGGCACCAGATACATTGATGGACATCTTGCGACATGCGCCCGTTTCAGAGGAACATCGTACCTTGATGGGTACGGTGGTTGAGAGGATTCTATCTACGTAAAGCGGATTGAATGAAGCATTTACGGGCCTGCTAAGAGGCTTCGAGGTACGTAATGTAATATTTTCAATTGTGCTACAAATGCAAAATGCGCTTGTGTATAGATAGTAGCCCCTGAGACTCTTATTGGTTTCCAAAGGGAGGTGATCAGAAGATCAGGAAAGATATGGCCAGGAAATATCTGATTAACTGGAACACAGGCTGTTACATCCTTGGCGACTGCCCAATCTATAGAGGTTGCAGATCTGAAGCAGAAACTTGATGTGGCAGATGATGGCATCACGCTTATTAACAGGCGGTTGGACGAGGCGCAAGGTATGTCTTTGGGACAGTCAGTATATGCAAGTTTTATAATATGAGCATGGCGCTGAGAATTGTATACTGAGATATGCATAACTGCAGATAGTGCCACCACAGTTGAGACCCTTCGGGCTGAGCTTGCCCGGGCCAAGGAGCAAGCCAGGATGAGTAATGCGGCTGCCGAAAAGGCAGCTGCTGAATTAAAGGCCAAACAGGCTGCTCGGTGCCAGTGCGAGGAGAGAATATCTACTATGGCGCTTGAGCTAAAGGATGCCACTAACCGATGCGAATTTCTCGAGAAAGATAATAAAACCAGAGCGGCCGATCTTGACAAGGCCTTACAAGAGGTGAGGGAAGCACGGTCCGAGTCTAGAGCGGCTCGGGAGGAGATCCGGCAAGCTGGGGAAATCGCGGCCGGTAAGCCCTTCTTATTACAAACTAAATTCGGCGATCCGATGTATTCCCTGCTTAATCAAATGTGGAGTTCTCCGGACGCATTTTTGGACTTGCCGAAGAGTATCTCCGATGCGACGCAATTTTTCCAAGTGCAAGAAAGACATGCAACGAAAAAGCTTTTCTGGTCGCAATTCAGCATGCCAAAGTGTCCGCTGTTGCTGAACGAACAGATGGCCCAGTGGGCCAAGCTCCACAAGATATATGGATCTGCCATGAAGGACGTCATGGTCTGGCTGTGGCCGACAGAGCCAATTCCGGATAGTTACTTCGGTTTGGTGCGGCGACTTGTTGATGCGGTGTCGCGTATGGACACCATTAAGCGGTCAACGTGCATAGAAGGTGCACAGATGGCCTTTGCCCGTGTCAAGACGTACTCGGCGAAGATGAAGGCCACGATATTGCAGCGAAAAGTCCACCCAAGGGCAAGGACCATCACACGCCAGAGCATTATTTTGAGGATGTCCTAGAGGGTGCCCGCTTGATAGAGGGTCAGTGCTCGAAAGATATTATGTTCGAGTGAAATGTACCGAAATTGTAAAAACAAAATTACGATATATCAGGGCTATGTTTTTTATACTTTTGCCTGAAAGTTTTTGGTGCCTCCTGTGTGGCCGGTTTTTTGTATAACCTGAAAGTTTACCAGTTGTCGGCTTCGGCCCCCTCGCATATAATGCGGGGGTGTTCGGAAAAGCACTTGATCACTCTTGACCCAATGTATTGGTCCATTAAGGAGGTGTCAATGCGGCGAACCAGGCAATCGGACTATAGGGCTTTAGCACTTTCACTTGGCCATAAGAGTTTGACAGTGGGTCTACGATATAGCCCCTGGTATGTACGTGGTTATCCGAATACGGTGCGTTTACATACGTGACCAGAAGAACGGTCCTTCGTGTAATACGGAAGGAATCGCGAAGACTCCGGTGAGTCAACGAGTGGTTGACCAGCTCTCGCCGCATCATGACAGTCAGTTTTTGGCTTTCTCTACTGAGGTGCTCATCCGGATAAACCAGGACACAATCGCAGTAGTTCTCCCTTTACTACCCTAGCCGATAGAGCGGAACGTAAGGTAGTAAGCACAGAAGCCGGGCAACCCAACTATTGACCAAAGACATGATTCGAAGCTGATGCATATAAGGCCAAACTCGTGACACCGAAGTGTGCTATAAAGTTGTTCGGACTTGTCGGCAACTCAAATGTTGCCATATCGAGCCCCTAGCAATATATGCCTAGGTGCGTGCGTGAAATAACCATAGAAGCAAAATTTAGTTCTTTGAGAAAAGCGAATACTGAATACGGGTTATGTTGACTGACATCTGAATGATATGTCAAGCGTGATCTTACAGATTATAATGCTACTACCAAGGCTATTTGACATGCCAGGGGTCGAAAGCTGAGAAAAGGGCACTTTACAGGTTTGAAATAACGAGTGCGGTCTACAAAAAGCATTTGGACCTCCTGTCGCACGTCTGCGCTGCCTTGCCTTAGCTAAAGGACTTCTCAGCAAATATAGTTACCTGTGGTAAAAGATAAAAAATGGTTAGAAAAAGGAAAAGATTATGAGAGTGCAGATAGTGTTATAGGCCTGTCCACATTGTGCATCTGCCGGTGACCAGGGTATTTTAAGTGCATAATTATGTGTGCACGGGACAGACTTCGTGGCTATATGGGGCGGACGATGGAGGCCGAACTGCTAATCCAGCTCTGAGATTGAACGGTCCTGTCTAATGGAGACCGACGGCTTGATGACCGACGAAATGTGCGGCTTGATGACCAACGAAATGTGCGGCTTGATAAGGCCGCTTTGTACTTTGGCCGCAGTAGCCGGAGTATGCTCCTCTGTACGGAGGGAGCTTTCCGTATTTCCATTTATCGTGATGATTTCGCGTGGACCGGGCATCTTAAGTTGGAGATAGATGTAATGTGGGACCACATTAAAGCGAGCAAAAGCGGTACGCCCGAGTAGTGCATGGCAGCTACTGCGGAGTGGGACAATATCAAAGGTCAAGCCTTCACTTCGAAAGTTGTTCGGCGAGCCGAAAACAACTTCCAATGCAATCGAGCCCGTGCAGTGCGCTTCTACGCCGGATATTGTTCCCTTGAAGGTAGTTGTGGTGGGCCTGATTCTTGAAGGATCAATACCCATTTTGCGGATAGTGTCTTGGTAGAGTAGATTAAGGCTACTGCCGCTGTCCATAAGGACTTTCATGAGATGGAACCCATCGATAATTGGATCGAGGATGAGAGCTGCCGGACCTTCGTGACGGATACTGGTTGGGTGGTCCTTGTGACCAAAAGTGACCGGGCGGGCTGCCCATCGGCTTAATTTTGGGGTGGCTGGCTCTATGCCACTGGCGTCCCGTAGCGCACGCTTGCAGTCCCCTATAGGGACATGTGTCATGTATACCATGTTCACTGTCTTTACTTTAAGGGGAAATTGCTTCTAAACCCCGGTGTTCGGTTGGCGAGTCTCTTCATCATCGCTGTCACTGGGCGGCCCCTTCACCTTTTATTCGCCATTAAACTTGCTGACTTGTTTAAAGACCCAACAGCTTCTGTTGGTGTGATTGCCTGGTTTAACAGGGGTGCCATGAATCTGGCAGGGCCGATCCAGTATCTCGTCTAAATTGGATGGTTCGTCTCTGTTTGCCTTGAATGGCTTTTTCTGGTGACCGGGTTTGGAACCACTGAATCCAGCGTTGACCACCGTGTCTTGCGTTCCTTCATTGTTATTACGGCGCTTGTGTTTATTGCGTCACGGCTTGATGTTGCCGTCTCGAACTTCGGAAGTACCCGGATCAGTGGTGCCGTTGGTTCTACAAGCGAGCCAGCTGTCTTCTCCCGCGCGAAAATGGGTCATCAGAGCAGTAAGGGCAGACATGGATCGTGGTTTTTCTTGATTGAGGTGGCGGGCGAGCCACTCATCTCAGACGCTATGTTTAAAGGCTGCGAGGGCTTCGGCATCTGGACAATCGACAATTTGGTTCTTTTTAATTAAGAACCTAGTCCAGAGCTTCCTGGCAGACTCCCGGGGCTGTTGGATGATTTGACTTAGGTCATAGGCGTCCGAAGGCCGAACATATGTACCTTGGCAGTTATTGCGGAAGGCGTCTTCCAAGTCTTCCCACCTGCCAATGGAGTTCTCAGGGAGGCTGTTCAGCCAGTGCCGCGCTGGCCCCTTTAGTTTTAGTGGGAGGTATTTGATGGCATGGAGGTCATCACCGCGGGCCATGTGGATATGGAGGAGGAAATCTTCAATCCATACTGCGGGGTCTGTTGTTCCATCATATGATTCGATATTCATGGGTTTAAACCCTTCCGGGAATTCATGTTCCATTACTTCATCAGTGAAGCAAAGGGGGTGTGCGGTGCCTCTATGTCGGGCCACGTTGCGACATAGCTCGGATGGAGTTCTTCTGCGGTGTTCGGCCCGGGCGTGGTTGTGTTTGTCACGTCCGGCTAGATGGCCATCATTGCGCGTCTCGGCACGTCCCCGTGATCCGTAGATCGATCTGGTCTGACCTGCTCTGTTGTCTAGGTCCAGCCGCAGGTCATATGTATGACCCCAAACTGTCACGTCTCTGCCCTTACCGCGAGGTGGTAGGGGCTGGTGTTCGGCTTGAGTTGTTGCTTTGTCCCGGCCACGCGGTGGTTGGTGAGCCGCATTACGTGCTGATGTTACGGGCTCAGGTACCTCGTCGTTGAATTGAGGTAGCAGTTTGCGCTTTGGGTAACTTTTGGTTGGGCGCTCGAGACCGTATTCCTCGGCTGCTAGGACATTAGTCCATCTATCGTTGAGCAGATCTTGATCACCTTGAAGCTGTTGTTGCTTCTTTTTCTGGCTCCTTGCAGTGGCTATTAGCTGGCGCTTAAAGCGTTCCTGCTCGAGAGGTTCCTTATGCACGATAAAATCCTTGTTGCCGAGGCTCACCTCATCCTC
Organism: Triticum dicoccoides; assembly: GCF_002162155.2. NCBI lineage: Eukaryota > Viridiplantae > Streptophyta > Magnoliopsida > Poales > Poaceae > Triticum > Triticum dicoccoides. Next base: position 749,959,790 of record NC_041384.1, read on the forward strand.
GGAGAGCGGAAGGTAGTTACTGTCTTCCGAGTCTTCGTTCACGGCCTGTTCATCAGGGCTAACTCGCCCATCTTCTTGTTCGTCCTGTTCGGGGGTTGTCTTAACGGGGTCTTCGTTGTCTTCAGCATCGTTGAGAGTGTTGTTTTCTCCTGTGCCGGTATTGTTGTGCTTTTCGCGGTGTGGCTTAGAGCGGCGCCGCTAACATCGGCGCTTCGGCTGTATCTCCGGAGGATTGTCCTCAACTGGATCTTCCTTGTCATCGCCGCTATGCTCTTTTCACTATTGCCCGTTTTCCTTTTTTCAGGACTCTTTTATACAGGCCTCCTTCGATGGCCTGATTACTGGTCCTGTCAAAGGACAAATACACCAGATTGGCATAGAGCACAGGCATACAGGGGAAGCCCTAGAGGACAATCCAACGACTACTCTACCTGTTTTTCAGTACCCAAATGCAGCTCTCCTTTGGTTCTGGCATGTTAAATAACTACAAAAAAAGACACATCCGTGACATTTTGGGCCGAACGAAAATCTTTTTTGTCATACTTATGACACTTCTATGACGATAATTGTGACAAAACCTGGTATCATCATAGATGTGGTGGGGTCCTACTTCTATGACAAAAAAATCATGACATAAAATGGGCTTTTTGTCCTGGGCGGGTCAGAGACGCAGCTGCATGACATTCTTTGGGCCGTCCATGACGGAAAAAACCATGGTAGAACCGAGGGCGCGGAAAATATCGGGGAGTCCCCGGTTACGGTGGGTCGTCAGGGGCCGAGCGATGCGCGTTTCTCTCGTACGTACGCACGTGTGTGAGAGGTGTTGGGCTCTATTTATGTTTCAATTCTTATCTCTTATGTGAGCATCATTGAAATCATCATGCCTAGCTAGGGGCGTTAAACGATAGCGCTTGTTGGGAGGCAACCCAATTTTATTTTAGTTACTTTATTTTTGGTTCTGTTTAGTAATAAATAATCCATCTAGCCTATGGTTAGATGTGGTTTTATGTTTTAATTAGTGTTTGTGCCAAGTAGAACCTTTGGGAAGACTTGGGTGAAGTCTTTATGATCTTGCTGTAAAAAACAGAAACTTTAGCGCTCACGAGATTAGCTAAAACTTTTTACTGGAGAGTGATATTTAGTTGATTATTTTTTAAGATGATTACTAAACAAATTAGGTTCACCAATTTATTTTAGAATTTTTGGAGTTACAGAAGTATACGTTTGATACAAATTACTACAGACTGTTCTGTTTTTGACAGATTCTGTTTTCTATGTGTTGTTTGCTTATTTTGATGAATCTATGAGTAGTATCGGAGGGTATGAACCATCGAGAAGTTGGAATACAGTAGATATTACACCAATATGAATTTATATTGAGTTCACAACAGTACCTAAGTGGTGATTTATTTTCTTATACTAGCGGAGCTTACGAGTTTTCTGTTAAGTTTTGTGTTGTGAAGTTTTCAAGTTTTGGGTAAAGATTCGATGGACTATGGAATAAGGATTGGCAAGAGCCTAAGCTTGGGGATGCCCTAGGCACCCCAAGGTAATATTCAAGGATGACCAAGAGGTTAAGCTTGGGGATGCCCCGGAAGGCATCCCCTCTTTCGTCTTCATTCATCGGTAACTTTACTTGGAGCTATATTTTTATTCACCACATGATATGTGTTTTGCTTGGAGCGTCGTTTTATTTTCTTCAGCTTTGCTTGCTGTTTGAATAAAATACTAAGATCTTCAATTATTAAATGGGAGAGTCTTCACATAGTTGCATAATTATTCGACTACTCATTGATCTTCACTTATATCTTTCGGAGTAGTTTGTTGTTTGCTCTAGTGCTTCAGTTATATCTTTTAGAGCACTGCGGTGGTTTTATTTTGAAGAAATAGATGAACTCTCATGCTTCACTTATATTATTTTGAGAGTGTTAAAAAGCATGGTAATTTTCTTTGGTTATGAATTTAGTCCTAATATGATGGGCATCCAAGAGGGATATAATAAAAACTTTCATATAAAGTGCATTGAATACTAAGAGAAGTTTGATTCTTTATGATTGTTTTGAGATATGAAGATGGTGATATTAGATTCATGCTAGTTGAGTGGTTATGAATTTGAGAAATACTTGTGTTAAAGTTCATGGTTCTTGTAGCATGCACGTATGGTGAAATGTTATGTGATGAAGTCGGAGCATGATTTATTTATTGATTGTCTTTCTTATGAGTGGCGGTCGGGGACGAGCGATGGTCTTTTCCTACCAATCTATCCCCCTAGGAGCATGCGCGTAGTACTTTGTTTTGATAACTAATAGATTTTTGCAATAAGTATGTGAGTTCTTTATGACTAATGTTGAGTCCGTGGATTATACGCACTCTCACCCTTCCACCATTGCTAGCCTCTCTAATACCACGCACCTTTCACCAGTATCATACACCCACCATATAGGGTGAGGAGTCGCAGGTCCAAGAGAGAACTACACGGCATGGGGGCAGGAAGTGGGTTAGGCAGCCGAGGATAACTGGTGGGGCGGAGCAAAAGACCGAGTCTATGGCTGATACTGAGAGCAAGCTTAAGGAGAAAAAGCGTGAAGGGGCAAATCTTGATATGGAAGAGGGAGGTGACATGAAGAAACAGAGGATGGGTGGGGTGGCGGGGAGTGAAGCGGAAAACCCAACACAGGTGGACGCGGGGCTGCACGGACAGCTCCACGAGTACAAATGAGACTCGTGGCTTGGAACTGTTGGGGGCTCGGGAACAGGCTGGCAGTTTGTGGTCTTATGGAGCTCCAGAAGAAGGAGGATACCGATGTGTTATTTCTTTCATAAACAAAGTTGAAGAAAAGGAAAGTGGAGAAGCTGCGTTACACTTTGGGTATGCCAAATCTCGTCTACAAGGTGTGCGATGGCAAGAGTGGTGGCTTGGCTATGCTATGGAAGAGAGACATAAATCTCAGCCTAAGGTGGATGCGAAGGATGCACATTGATGTAACACTTGAGGAGAAGGATGGGTATAAGTGGAGATTCACAGGTATTTATGGGGAGCCCAAGATGGAGAAGAAGGAAGAGACATGGCGTCTTTTGCGCAATCTGCATCACCAGGAGAAACTCCCATGGGTATGCATGGGGGACTTCAACGAGATCCTCTACAACTTTGAGAAGCAGGGGGTGTGCCCAGAGCACAAATATATATGGACCACTTTCGTGATGCTTTGAATTTTTGCAACCTGAATGACCTTAGTTTCGAGGGGGGCGTCTTTACTTGGCGCAATAATAATTATCGGCTGGAGGGTTATATTCATGAGTGTCTTGATAGGGCTGTGGCAAATCCACAATGGTGTGCACGCTTCCCAAGTTATAAGGTGACTAATGGATGTCCCTAAAATTCTGATCACAGGCTGGTCATCATGGATGTTCATGGTGCGAGAAGGAAGGTCATGCCCAAACTGAATAATCTTAATAAGCGCTTTGAAGCCCGCTGGTTACTTGAAGAAGACTGCAAAAAGGTGGTTGTTGAGGCATGGGACGAAGTTGCAACAAAGGGTAATGGGAAGTTGATGCAACGCATCAAAGAAGTCTCATAGACTCTTGACAAATGGAGTAGAGAAGTTTTGGGTGATCTCCAGAAACGAATAAAGAAGTTGCGGTAGGAGTTGGAGTTGTGCCGAAGGAAGGATTTGTCGGAGGAAGGGGTGAAGTGTGAGCAAGTGGTGCGGTACAAACTTGGACGTTTGGAGGAGCAGCTTGATATCTTTTGGCAGCAGCGGGCACATGTGAACTGGTTGACGAAGGGAGATTGTAACACATATTACTTTCATGGTGTAGCGTCGGAGAGGATGAGGCGAAATATGATTCATAAATTGAAGGGAGAGGATGGTGTGGAGGTAGAAGGGGAGGAGGGCTTAAAGGCTCTCATAACTAACCATTTCTCTAGCTTGTTTACCCCCATGGAAGGTTCTCAAATGGAGCAAGTTCTACATTGTGTTATGCCCCGTGTGACTCCACAAATGAACACCTTCCTCCAAAAAGAGTGCACGGCTCAAGAAATAAAGAGTGCGTTGGATGATATGGGAGATTTAAAAAGCCCCTGGGGCTGATGGTATGCCGGCTGTTTTCTACAAGAGATTTTGGGGGACGGTGGGTGAGGTTGTCGTACAAGAAGTTCTACGCGTATTGCAAGGCGGCAGTATACCGGAGGGATGGAATGAAACTATTGTGGTACTCATCCCAAAGGTTCGGAACCTGGATCATATCAAAGATCTTCGCCCTATTAGCCTTTGCGATGTGGTGTATAAGCTTGTTTCCAAAGTTCTCGCCAACCGACTCAAGGTGATCTTGGATGAACTCATATCAGCTAACCAAAATGCCTTTGTCCCGGGACGGCTAATATCGGACAACACCATCCTTGCTTATGAGATGATGCATTTTATGAGGAGGAAGAGAAGTGGAAAGGATGTTTATATGGCCCTCAAACTAGATATGAGCAAGGCCTATGATAGAGTGGAGTGGCCTTTTTTGGTGGGCATGATGAAACGTTAGGGTTTTGTGGGTGAGTTTACCCAACTGATTACGAAGTGTGTGACTACTGTGACCTACAGGTTTCGAGTTAACGGAGATATCACAGATGCTATCATCCCTGGTAGGGGCCTGCGACAAGGTGACCCCGTCTCACCCTATTTGTTTCTAATCTACGCGAAAGGTTTCTCTGCTTTCTTGCACCAAGCTGAAAGAGAGGGTAAAATCAATGGTATTCAGATTGCTCCTATGGCCCCAACGGTGAGCCATCTACTTTTCCCTGATGACTCACTATTGGTGATGCAAGCAAGTGTGCAGGGGGTCCAAACGGTGAAATCTATCTTGCAAATCTATGAAGAGAGCTCGGGTCAAGTCATCAATAGGGAGAAATCTTCAGTGATGTTCAGCTCAAATGCAAGGCAGAGTTTCAAAAACTTGATACTCCAGAAACTTCAGCTTGGGACTGAGGCCAGCGATGGGAAATACTTGGGGCTACCCATCTACATTGGAAAATCTGTTAAGAAGTGCTTCCTCTACATAAAAGACAGAATTGTAGGCCGGTTGCAAGGAGGCTTGGAAAGGGTTTTGTCTACTGCCGGTAAAGAGATTTATGTCAAATCCATCGCACAAGCAATTCCAACCTATGCTATGGCTTGTTTTGATCTTACGAGGTCCTTGTGTGATGAAATAAGACAGTTCATATGTCGTTAATGGTGGAATCAGCAAGAGGATGAGAAGAAGATGCATTGGGTAGGTTGGGAGAAGATGAAACTCTCGAAGGAGGAGGGGAGATTCGGCTTCCGAGATCTGCACTCCTTTAACTTGGCCATGTTGGCGCGACAAGGATGGCGTCTTATTCAAGCTCCGGACTCTCTGTGTGCGCAGGTGCTCCGAGCGAAGTACTATCCCAATGGAGATATCCTAGCTATTGTGCCTGTGAAAGGAATGAGCTATGTATGGAGGAGTATCTTAAGGGGCATTGAGGTGCTGAAGGAAGGCCTAATTTGGCGCATCGGGGATGGAACCAAAGTGAGGATTTGGGAAGATCCATGGATCCCGAGGGGGTACGTGCAGACCAGCATCATACCAAGGCCTGAATCTCCTCACCAAAGTTTCCGAGCTGATCGACCCGAACACAGGCTGTTGGGACCGTAGTCTTGTGTCAGACTGTTTCCACCCGGACGATGTCCCCATCATTTTGAGTATCCCAATCTGCGAGCATGGGGAAGATTTCATGGCATGGCATTTTGACAGTAAGGGCATCTTCTCTGTGAAATCAGCCTACAAAATCCATGTCCAGATGATGAAGGAAGAAGCAAGGCGGCAGAAGAGGCAAAGCTCTTCTGATGTACAACCAACCTCTGAAGTTTTTTGAGCCATTTGGAAGGTTAAATGCCCACCAAGAGTCCACCATTTCCTTTGGAGATTAGCACATAACAGTCACCCAATGTATATGAACATTAGCAGATGAGGGGTGGAGCTTGACACATGATATGCAGTTTGTGGGAAGCTCTCTGAGGACGGTGGCCACCTTTTTCTCAACTGTAAATTCATCAAGCAATGATGGCGAGCTCTGCTACTTGAGGATATCAGACTCAAACTACTCCAATGTACATCTGCTAAAGAAACTCTGTCAGTTATCCTCAGACTACCTGAAGAGAGGAAGCTGCTATCCATTGCTTATTTGCTTTGCTTTGGTGTTGGTGGGCTGAGCAGAACAGAGGCAATCATGGGGAGAAACGGCTTGAGGTTGAAGCATTTCGATACACTGTTCGTCACATGCAAATGAATGGAAAGAGTTCTTGTGCGCAAATCCGACTGCATCGGTTCGACAACAGGACAAATGGGTGAAGCCTCCTACTGATATGGTTAAAATTAACATTGATGTTGTGTTTGCAGAACAAACAAGGTCTGGAGGCTGGGACATAATATGCAGAGATGACACCCAGGACGTTTGTTTTGCTGCGGCTGGAGCCCGTCTTGATCTTAACAGCGCAACTACATGCTGAAACAATTGCCCTTTTCGAAGTTGTGACGCTGGCGGACAGGCTCGGTGTTGGGCGCGTGATTTTTGAAACCGACTGCCTGGTCCTTCAGCAGGCCATGAACTCAAATGTCGATGCGTTCTCGCCCCTGGGTGTTTTGTTTGGTGAGATCAGGTTTAAACTTAGGACTCTTTTCATTGAGGCCCAGGTGGTGTTTGTGCCGAGACTTTGTAATGGTCCAGCGCATGTGCTGGCTTCCATAGGTCCATGTTTAGCTGATGGTGAGCACCGTGAGTGGTTCACCAGCTACCCCGATGATGTACTCAGTGCTGTGACCGGCGATCGAGCAGTGTCTTAATGGAATACAAGTGTTCCATTTCAAAAAAAAAAAAAAAGCTCCTTGCATTGAAGCACAGTAGCCATCTCCTGACCTTCATATTCATCAGGTTTTTCCACTGCCTCCACTACAAAGCTACAGTCTGACTCTAGCATCACTTTATTGCACCCAATTTTTGCAGCTAGGAATAAACCATTCCTGGTTGCCGTAATCTCTGCCGAATCCACACAACTAACTAGCTACTATACATGTTGGTTATAGATGATGTGGCAACCTCATATAGCCAATTGTTGGTATACTATTAACCATGTTGTATAGCATGTCCTTTTTCTGAAGCTCATGGCTATGTAAATTGCTATTGCACTCTTTTCCCAAAAAAAAAATGCTTTTGGAGCTCAGCCTCCAAATTCAAAATTCATATATTTTTTTTAAGTTTCAAAAAATTCTGAAATAAATACAAATATGCATGAAGGCATAACACACATGTGTGTAAATTTGCAGGAGAAAATACGTAGAAATAAGTGTTGTGCAAAAGAAACAAATCTAGGGCTTTTTTAACACATGATACTATTCATCCTCCCAGTACATGAATTTTTCTTTTCTGTACCGATTGCATTTCAAGGTATTTCATCCTTAAAAAATACACACAAACACATAAAATCCTTGTTTACTTACAATTTTTTCAGATTTTTTTGAAATCGAAAAGTATGAATTTTGATTTTTTTTTTTAATGTTTTCAAGCTCCAGTTAGCTCGGTCACCAAAACGACGTTCTCACTCTTTTCTATCTTTAAGACCGCATTGTAGGGTGTGGTATTTCAATAAGAAGAAAAACACTTTAGACTGTGTGATCTGAACTATACTGACAGTTTTTTTTCCTGGACTGCTCTGCTGATTTTAACAGATAGGCCTAAGCAGGGCCTGCACATACTTTTACTTTCAGCGTATGCTAATAGGATAGAGCCTGTGGACCAGAAAATGGAAGGAGTTCAGATTTGAAACTAAATTTTTGCTTAACTGAAGGAAGAAATGAGTAGAAAAAGGAATTACATGCAAAAGCAGTAGATTATGAACAATCTTTGTGGAACTTTCATTTTTTGTCATCAGGATTCACTGTGCTATAAGGAATAAACAAGGAACGGCAAAATTAAATTGCAACTAGAATAAACGAGGAAAGGCAAAAATAAATTGCAGCTAGACAGGAACGTCAACAGCCTACTACTGTAGAAGAAAAAAGTTGTCATGAACTCTTCTATTTGTACCAAGACTTGTTTCAAGGGATTTGACAGGAAACAACGGGCTTTATTAGCATAGGGGCGCAGCTAAATCAGGTGTCGACTCATGCCAATACATAGCACCTACTTTGGCCACATGGACATCAGCTAGAGTTATGCTCATTTCAAGTAGCAGTGCCCAAGTATACAACATTCCAAGCAGTGTCCAAGCCGTTCGTGAGAAGAGCTGCATCAGTGATGATCCAGCTGAACCCAACTTCAGAAGCAAATTCAATAGCTCCAACACAGAAGACTGTATCCGCATGCAAAGCATTCACCAGCGACAAAGACTGCATGTGTCATCTCTAGCACAGAATCCCCAACTTTCGAAGCTGGCATCTTTCAGGAAAGAGTCGTCCGATGTTCAGCTTCAGATAATCTTCAGGAGGCAGCAGCACCTGGGTTTGGACTTGGATGGGACGACCTACAAAGATGGTCAGTGCACCAGTTCGGTTTCTTAACAGATCATGACATGCTACGTGATCATAAACAAATCAACACTGATGCTGATTGTTTTCCTTTTTTGGAGAAGTGGTCAAACAGACAACAAAGAGATAACAGACAACCAATGTCTTCATGGTGGGTGAATAACAGCAACGACAACCTTCCGAAGGCTGTGTTGGCATGTGTCATCCCAAATGGAGGTTGTGCCGCTAATGAATTCATGCTTCTGTTTGCCGTGGTAAACAGAAAAATGGGAGGAGCTGACCGTGCTCCAAATGAGAAAGGCACAGTACCAAGACCAGATGGAGAAACAATAAGGTCCCGGGTACAGATGGTGAAGCTCGCGCTCTGCCAGGTCTCAGTGCCCTGTGGTTGTGGCAGCTTGTTAAGAAAGATCATGCTAGCAGCAGATTGAGTTAGAGGGCTGAACCAAAGCTGCTGTTTCCTGAGCTCAAGAATACAAATGGTGGTGTTGAAGCAGACTGGACACCAGGTGCATATTCAGATATGGCTTCAGCCATAGCACTCACACCAACACACCACCAAGAATAAAGCGCTAGCTGGCTTTGTCTCCGTAGATGTAATCTGTGATTTGGCTGCTGCTGCCATTGAAGTGCTGGAGGTAAAATTCCTAGTTTGAAATGGATGGGCTACTGCTAGATACAGCAAAGCCAGCAATGGTAGTGAATGGAGCTGAGCTAACAGTGGGTTTACTAGTGGGTATGACTTGATAACTTCGGACTTTGGTGGCGATGCCCGCATGAAGACAAGTCATTGCTGAGACTAGGTGGAGTAGGTGCAGCACAAGCAAAACAGAGGTGGAGTCATTGTTCGAGCCATAGGTAACACCTTGTCAGGTGATTTATGGATGTCTCCTGTTGTTTTCCTTCTGTTGCATGCCCCTCTCTCTAAATTAGGGCTATCCAATGATGTGAGCCTAGTGACACTAGAAACAAATAGCACAATAAATTAGCAGAGACAACAAACAATAAAATGCAATTGTCTGTAATACCAAAATAGGGATTCAACTGTAAGCTCTCAACTTAGTTTTATGAATAAAATGCTTTCGAGGATTATAAATTAAACATAAATAAAATAAAAACAAGTGCTGATAGGTTGTGTTAGAGTCCATTCCACTAAACATAACAAATGAACAAGAAATTCTGATATCTTTATGACATAACAAAAAAGCATGATTCAGGATGCAGCTCTTTCAAATCATATCCTTACTAAGTCCTACAGATCTCTCAGTGTAAGAGTTCATTTCACTAAACAAATCCCACCTTATATCATTTTGATGAGAAAATAAGATATGAAAGGAGCTTCTCAAGTGGATATATAATTAATATGCAAACTCTTGCCCTAACAGTTTTCTTATAGCTCACCCTTCATTTTCCCTTCCAGATAATACCAAAATGAATTCATATATACAACAGATTCTGCTAGCTTTATAGTTTTCTTCTAGCCTACCTTTTCAAGATGAGCATATGCAATTAACTAATTGCATTGCTGTTTATGGAAAAAATGAGAAAACAAAAGAATGCTAAGAGAATGGCCTCTCCCCAAGTTCTTCAGTTTCTACACCAGCAGTTGTTAACGTTTCCAATCTGATGTACTGAACAACTTGAGGCCAAACATGCCGGTCTGTTTATCGTCTTTGTTAGAAGCAAGTGTAAGTGCTGAAATGCTCAGGAGGTACTTGTGCACAAGTAAAAGAAAATTTGAACCAGAAACAGTAGGAAAATATCCTACAGTGCAGATCATAACCTTCTCCATTGATAAGGATGATTGAACTTTCTGCTCAAACTCATTATGCTTAATTTTCTGCTCCTAAGTCTTTGAATCAAACTACTGCTCGGTTGTCTTCACCTCTGTCTCAAAAATCAAATTCTTTGATGGAACAGGGGCCTCCTGATCCTCATCGAACTCGTATAAATCCTATAAAATGAAAAGGGTAAATCATACTATCAGGTCATAAGTGCACATATGACTAGTTAACATTGAGAATACTAGAGTTAATATTTCCCCCCTTAACTCAAGAACAGCCATTGTAAAGACTGACTTTCCCGATGTAGTGGCAGAAACTGAATCCCCAACATGATCAGACATAATGTCTTTGTTGCCTTATCCTGAAATGTTCAGGAAAGAACTTTTGATGATCCATTCCGTCACCTTATCTTTATTCAGGAAAGAACTACAGGTTATTTTGGCATGGATCGACTTGGATTTCCAGTAACAGCCTATGTTTTTAAAGCGGTAAAGCGAAGCGAGGCGCTGGGGGGGCGCCTCACTGCTTAAGCGGTAAAGCATAAAGCGAGGCGACGCTTTAGACTGATCTGAAGCTAATGGGCAGTAGGAATTTAGGATAGATAACCATAGTAAGATACTGATTCATAGACACAACAAACTAGACTAAAGTACTGGACTACTAGTCTACTACTAGAATAGCACTAAAACGTCCACATAATAGCAGCATAGCAAAAGGCTTGGCCAACTTTCTCATCTCTCAACTCTCAACTGTCATCTCCAAGTCTCAATAACCGTCATCAAACTCATCCATGGTGGCATTGGTGTTGTCTTCACCATCTTGGTCATCATTGGTTGGATGTTCATCATCATTGCTCACATCATCATCATCCTGCACATAGTCTGAATCCTCCTCCTCTTCATTGCGGCTGGGGTTACTTGAGTGTTGCTCTTGCTCCAAGTCCTCCTCTTCCCAATCTTCTTCAAGTAGTGTTGGACGTGTTGCTGTAGGTCTCTTGCGCTGTCTTTTAAACTGCACATGGACAGCTGAAGGCCCCCTTTGAAGTGTAGTACCTGTCCTAGGAAGATTGCGACCTTGAAGGTTCGCGGATGCACCAACAGCCACATCAACATCATCCCATGAGATGTCATCAGGACACCCACGAGCACCTTGAGGTAGTGGTATTGTTGGGTCAACCCACTCATTGCCCCAATCAAAATCCTCATACACCAAAGGGTCAAAGCTTGTGTCTCCTGCCTTCTCACGCCTCTTTTGAAACCTATGCATCATCTTGCGGTTATATGAAACAAAAACACAATCATTCAACCTTTTCCATTGCAGCCTGTTCCTTTTCTTCGTATGGAGCTGCACGTTTTGGTCCCTCTTTTCCCTCCTCTTACTATTCACATGTGAGCCCAGTTTCCCGCCCTTTTGTTCCTGCCCAGACCAGCTTTCCCGCCTAAAAACTATGTTCCCCTGCCTGGCATGTCTAAAGCGTCCTGTATGTGCTAAAGCGCCCTCCAGGACGCCTAAGCGGACGTTTCAGACGCTCTAAACTCTAAAGCGGACGCCTTAGACACAGAGCTAAAGCGACTTGGACGCCTTGAGCCTCGAGGGCGCTCTGAAGCGACGCTTTAGCGACGCTTTACAAACAGAGGTAACAGCAGATTGTTTCCCAGACGGTTTCTATTTCGGTTAGGGAGCCAAATATCTTCTCAGTCATCTTGTTTGATCAAGGTAGGACAGGAGTACATTGTCACTAGAAGATTTACCATCTTCGCTATTTCTGTCTTTCAGCAGTACATCAGTCCAAACAATGTTCTTTCTGAAATAGGAGTTTCTTGAAGAGGTGAACTGCCTACGCGAAATCTGAGCCAAATTGATTGCTCGGAAGAAAGATACCCCGAGGACACGCACGCGGGTCTTTGGAAGGAGACATCATATTTGACTTTTAAAAATACCGAAGTCAGTGCCTCTTCGTTTCTACACCTGCCAGGAAGTGAGAATTTAGAAAAGCTCTAGCAAATAGACCATGTAATATTCTGATGGACTAAGTTTCACATTGATGTAGAACTCAAAGTTTAAATAGCCTAAATGGTCAATGCACAACACCAACCAAACAGAACAGCCTACTACTTCTACCTAATCAATGTTGTTATATGCCACAATATGTTCATATATATAGATAAAAATAAATTACGTGGTTTATATCATGTCAGACATAAATAGTTAAATACACACCATTTGGCAGATGCCTTGCTAAGCTGAATATATAACAGCAACAAGAATATATAGTGTACTATCTTAAGTTTATTTCAATTTCAGAGATCTTTGACAAATTACACCAGCAACCAAACCTCAGGATGTGTGTTGGATGATGAAAATGGTGAAACATTCATTATAACGGAAGAGCTCGGAGCACACTAGGAACAAAAATATATTTATTACCAACAACTTCCACAATTTCACAGTTGAGCAGGACAACGGAATGAACAGGGAAATCAAGCACCATACAAAACCAAGAGTATGTCATGTGGAGCACACATGAATATTTATCTCTGAGAAGGAAAGGAAATGATGTGCAGTAATTGCAAGAAAACATAGTCAAGTTTAACCTAATAGAGTCAAGTGACAATCACCCCTAACCTGGCCACAGAAATCACCAAGACAACAAAATTACTAATCTCTACTAACGACATAAACTTAATCGCGCATCTGTGACGAGGACCAGGTTAGGGATCTAATCGAGGACAAATAAGGTGGAAAGGAGTCAATTACCAGAAAATTCATTCCCTTGTAGATGTCATATATTTATCGTAAAGCGCAAGGTTTGCCTTCAACTAAGCATCTTCCTGGAATCTCACAATGTCACATATTCCATCAAAGAGAATAGGTTACTTTCAACAGAGATTTCCATCAAACATGGATGTACTGCAAGAGACTGCAGTGCACACACTTCTTTTCTGGTCTAGATACATGCACTCAAACACTACCTAAACCAAATTGGGATAAAAGAAGAGTACACATTGCATATACATGCCTGCTAAATATTAACTCTAGCTATAATACAGCATTTGCTAAGGATAGACAGTCAGCAAGAGTATGAGGCCGTGCCACCAAGCCACCGCTGTATGTGCTGGGGCGTTCTATGCTTCCATCTGCCAGATGAAATGCTCCAACTTCTAACCGCTCTCTCTCGCCAACATCAAAGCTCAAGTAGATGGTGTCGGCGCTTATGGAGCCAGTGGGGAAAGCCTCTAGAGAGATTGAAAGAGAGCAATGCATGCCAATGAACACTGCACGCCCTGCGTCACCGCCAAAGCTATTGGCCAGAAATAGTGTCCTGGTGTCCAAATCCACTCGATATGTGTCATACCAAGAACCTGATTTATTATCTGCTGTCAATCCCCTTCGACGGTGCACCAGCATCAGCTCCCCACAATTGTTGATGAGGTGCACACTATCAGCAATCCGCGAGACACGCATGTCTTCCATCTTGGCAGCCACCTCCAGCCGTGGTGGCTGATCTGCGCCGATTTTGAGTACCAAGACACCATCGTCACTAACGCAGTAGAAGCTGCCTTCAAACAATAAGGGTGCCACTGTGATGCCATCACTGTTGTATTTTAGCAAAGTCCAGTGGTCGTCGCCGGGCTTGGCCGTGCCAAGCAGTTGGAGCATGTCGAAGCAGAGGACGAATGTAGAATCATCACTGGCAATACCAGAGCCCCACGCAATAAAATCCATGTCGTCACTATCTTCGTCAAGCATACCATGGTCCTCAGAGGGCAGCAGCGTGGTGAGCGGAGGGAGCTTTGTGAGGTGGCGGGTGAGCGGGTTGAGGAGGCGGACGTGGTTGCGGTCGTGGAGAAGAACAAGAAGGCCCTCGGGGGTGACTGCGAGCAGCTCATGGTCATGGAGCTCTGCTATGCAGACCTTTACACACTCGCCGGTGGATGTGTTGAGGAAGCAGCGGCTTTCCGGCGCCACGAGTTCGTCCCGGAGCATGGTCCACCGCCGGGGATGGAACCGGCGGTCCAGACCACCATGGGCGCGTGGGTCAACAGAGCAACGTCGCCATGGGCAGCACACGGCACGGAAGCGGAGGTAGTCGGCAACATCATAGGCAAGGACGAGCTCAGCAATCAGCCCCAACGGGCCATCGTCAAGATTAGCCCAGTCCCTCCTGCAAAGGGGAACAGATCAGATCGGAATCGTAATCGTAATCATCATGACCGTAATAAAGAAAAGAAGAGAAACGGGTGCTTTTGACTTACCAGTTATTATCAGGAAGAGCAGGGCGGCAGCGGGGCTGTGTGGTGCGCGCGCGCTTCGCCCCCCAATGACTGGGGGGCTGGCTGGAGCAAGGGCGCCGGAGGAGCCTCTGACGTTTCTTTGGCTCCGAAGCCAAATGGCTGGTCTTAATCTGGATCTGGATCTGAGGGCCGGGGGGAGGAAATGGAAGTGATCCGCCAGGGTGCTCATCTTCGCTGGTACTGAGCGCCGCCGCCGCAGCCGTGCGTGCGCTCTTCCTCCCCAAGGGGGGGGTGGTGGCTGGAGGAGCAAGGTCGCACGGCATCGAAAGCCTTTTGGTTGGATGGGCTTTGTGTGTTGTCGTGCAGACCAGCCCTGCCCTGGTATATATATAACCACTGGTTTCGTGTGCCGACCGGTGGTCGGAGTTTGCACGTGTCTTTTTCCGAGTCCGCCTAGAAATCTTCTTGAAAAATTCATATCCTGCGCCTAAAAATCATATCAAAAAATCCCTTGACAACATCCATATCTGAGAGCAACAAGGGTGAATCCCGAAATCATTAATTAATAAAGAAAGTACTTTTCACACTTGTCACAATCTAAGAGTTTTTCCAATTTTTTCATCGATTCGTTTATCCAAAACGTTTTATATCTCATAAACCGTGCTTCCAAATCTCGAACCGTTTTCACCGCTATATTCCTCGCGTCGAGATCTTCAATACTAGATCTAATGTTGATATATTTCAACAAACTTTGTTCTCACAAAAAACAGGACAAAGAAAATAGAACCAAAAGCACGGTTTTCCCCTTTTCGGAAAGGCATGCATTTTTTTTCATTTCCCAACACGCACGGCCGTGGAAGAAAATTCGTAACTTCACGATAAGTAAATCTGTATTTCCCATGCAAGGAAAAATAGAAATAAAATGTGCTCTTTCCTTTTCTAGAGGCACGATCGTGCCTCTTGCGGAAGCAAATCTGTGCCTCCACGAGAAATAAATATGTGCCTCTCACGGAAGGAGAAAAAAAAGAAAAACACGTTTTTTTTCTTCCTGAGAGGCGCGACCGTGCCTGCATCCACGAGAAGTAAATCTCTACCTCTTGCGGAAGTTAAAAAAAGTGTGTTTTTCCCTTTTCAAGAAGCATGATCGTGCCTCTTGCGGAAGCAAATCCGTGCCTCCACGAGAAATAAATATGTGCCTCTCACGGAAGGAGAAAAAAAAGAAAAACACATTTTTTCCTTCCTGAGAGGCGTGACCGTGCCTGCATCCATGAGAAGTAAATCTCTACCTCTTGCGGAAGTTAAAAAAAAGCGTGTTTTTCCCTTTTCAAGAGGCATGATCGTGCCTCTTGCGGAAGCAAACCCGTGCCTCCACGAGAAATAAATTTGTGCCTCTCACGGAAGGAGAAAAAAAAACACATTTTTTTCCTTCCTGAGAGGCGTGACCGTGCCTGCATCCATGAGAAGTAAATCTCTACCTCTTGCGGAAGTTAAAAAAAGCGTGTTTTTCCCTTTTCAAGAGGCATGATCGTGCCTCTTGCGGAAGCAAATCCGTGCCTCCACGAAAAATAAATTTGTGCCTCTCACGGAAGGAGAAAAAAGGAAAAACACGTTTTTTTCCTTCCTGAGAGGCGCGACCGTGATTGCATCCACAAGAAGTAAATCTCTACCTCTTGCAGAAGTTAAAAAAAGCGTGTTTTTTTCCTTTTCAAGAGGCACAGTCGTGCCTCTTGCGGAAGCAAATCCGTGTATCCACGAGAAATAAATTTGTGCCTCTAACGGAAGGAGAGAAAAAAGGAAAACATATTTTTTTTCCTTCCTGAGAGGCCCGACCGTGACTGCATCCACAAGAAGTAAATCTCTACCTCTTGCGGAAGTTAAAAAAAAGCGTGTTTTTTTCCTTTTCAAGAGGCACGGTCGTGCCTCTTGCGGAAGCAAATCCGTGCATCCACGAGAAATAAATTTGTGCCTCTGACGGAAGGAGAAAAAAAAGAAAACACATTTTTCCCTCTTGCGGAAGTTAAAAAAGGCGTTTTTTTTTCTTTTTCGAGAGGCACGATCGTGTCTCTTGCGGAAGCAAATCCGTGCCTCCACGAGAAATAAATTTGTGCCTCTCACGGAAGGAGAATAAAAAGAAAAACACATTTTTTTTCCTTCCTGAGAGGCGCGACCGTGCCTGCATCCACGAGAAGTAAATCTCTACCTCTTGCGGAAGTTAAAAAAAACGTGTTTTCCCCTTTTCAAGAGGCATGATCGTGCCTCTTCGGAAGCAAATCTGTGCCTCCACGAGAAATAAATTTGTGCCTCACGGAAGGAGAAAAAAAGGAAAACACATTTTTTTCCTTCCTGAGAGGCGCGACCGTGACTGCATCCACAAGAAGTAAATCTCTACCTCTTGCGGAAGTTAAAAAAAAGCGTGTCTTTTTCCTTTTCAAGAGGCACGGTCGTGCCTCTTGCGGAAGCAAATCCGTGCATCCACGAGAAATAAATTTATGCCTCTGACGGAAGGAGAAAAAAAGGGAAACACATTTTTTGCCTCTTGCGGAAGTTTAAAAAGGCGTTTTTTTCTTTTTCGAGACGCACGAGAAATAAATTTGTGCCTCTCACGGAAGGAGAAAAAAAGAAAAACACATTTTTTTTCCTTCCTGAGAGGCGTGACTGTGCCTGCATCCACGAGAAGTAAATCTCTACCTCTTGCGGAAGTTAAAAAAAAAGTGTTTTTTTTTCGAGAGGCACGACAGTGTCTCTTGCTGAAGTTAAAAAACGCATATTTTTTCCTTTTCCGAGGGTCACGACAATGCCTCTCGCAAAAGAAAAAAAACGCATTTTTTCTTTCCGTCGCAAAAGCAAATCCGTGCTTCCACGAGAAATAAATCTGTGCCTCTTGTCGTGTCCCTCGGAAAAGGAAAAAAACATGTGTGTTTTATTCCTTAAAACGAATTTTTATCTTTCCGTCGCGAAACCAAATCCGTGCGTCCAAAAGAAGTAAATCTATGCATCTAGTGGATTTTGTGCAATTTTGATATTTAGATTTAAACCGGGGGAAACAGGAAAGCCGGAAAAATCTTTTAAAAGCCCATTACACTGGGCGACCCCTCTCTCTTCCGTGCTGGCTGGCCCATCTACTTTTTATCTGTTTTTGAAGAAAACAGGAAAAGAGCGCTCCTCCTGTAGCCATTTCACATGACGTGCTTTATTGTTTATTTTTCGGTCTTTTCCTCTGTCTTCTTTTCTTTTCTTTTCTTTTTTCTTCTTCTTGTTTCTCAGTTTCTTTTTTCTTTTCTTCATTAGAATGCGTGATTTTCCCCCAAAAATCAATGAACTTTTTTCAAGTCCGTGAAATTTTCTTCAAAGTCGATGATATTTTTTCAAATTTGATGAAATTTTTCAAAATTGATGAACTTTTGTCAAGTTTGATAAAAAAATTGAAATTGATGAACTTTTTTTGAAAATCAATGAACTTTTTTTCAAATTTGATGAACTTCTCTTAAAATCAATGAATTTTATCAATTTCGTGAACTTTTTTTAAAGTCTGCGAACTTTTCTGAAAATCGATGAATTTTTCTGATTTTTTGCAAGCAAAATTCTCATTTTTTTCGTAATCTTTGTAAAAGTCAACTGTTGACCGGTCACGACCGTCAAATGCGATCGACCGAGACCACTCCACATTTCCTCGTGAACGAACGATCGGTAGCTCGCCTTCTTGGGCCGACCCACGAGCGGGCTTGTGTGAGCGCCAGGGACTTGTTGGGCAATTCACACAATTAAGCACCTGGTACCGGATATGTGGGCCGGCCCACTCCAAATTTATAGAATTGTTTCGGTTAGTTTTGTTGTTGTTACTTACTCGCAAAAAAAGGTTTTCTTGTAGTTACCGAATGGACTTGTTTCAACATGTGGTGCTGATGTAAACACTACCTCTCTTAATATCATTGCCTCAAAATCTGGACGTCGATAACAACCGACCGTTCGGTCTGCGAGCACCCCAGACCGAACGTTTCGTTCGTGATGGAAGGGGCATCGATCGAACAACTTGTTTGTTCGGGAGGAGAACGCCCCAGCCCGAACGCCTCACCCACCTGGCCCTACAGGCCTTTTTCCTGTGAAAAGAAAAACAAAAAATAAAGCCCGTGTCTAACTAGTAAAAAGCCCAGTTTTTCTGTGACTAATAAACACTGGTCTTTTGCACGACAAAATTGTCATGGACTTTTGCCATTCTTTGAAAGAAATTGTCATGTTCAAGTTTATGTTTTCAAAATGGCGCAAAAAAGGAAGAAGTCATGGCAACCTGCATCTCTACAGTACAAAAAGTTGCCATCACTATTAAGTTTACAAAAAAGGAAAATATTGACATGAAGTGACATGGTGAAAAAAATTCTTTCTACAAACATAGAAATTTTTCAGAAAAATGGAGAAAACATTTTTAAGTTGTAATGATATCGTACATGTAATCCCCATGGCAAAACAAATTTTAAAGAATCAAAACTTTTTGCCATGGAAAAAACAATTTGTAAGAACAAACTTGCCGTGTTCTCAAACCAATTTGTAATGGTCATAACAAACATTCTTCGGATGGACATGGCAAAAAGACACAATGAACCATGGCAAAAAATGCATTTAGTTGCCATGAAAAAAAAAACACATTTATAAACAATACTGATTTTTGTTGCCATGGCAAGTTTGCCATATTTTTTAACATCTTAGGTTGCCATGTTTTTGAACATCACTAGCACAAATGCCCGTGCGTTGCAACGGGAGACATAATTGAAGTGTACTTAAATTTAGTCAGAATTATATGAGAGAACACAATGATAGTTCATGCGAAATTTAATGCTCACAAAAATCCGTAGATGAACACAATAACAATTTATATGGTGATTCCAAATGGACTTAATATTTTTTTATATAGAGCTATAATTCATCACCATATTCGAATTTAAAATAGAACTTCTTATCTTTGATCCCAGTTTGGAATATATCATGATGGTAATAGAGGTGGTGTCGGCATCTGTTGGGTGCCTGGTGAGAACCAGTTGTCATCGATCCGTGCCGTTGTGACACAATATTAACAAAACAAACAATAATAGAGGAAATGCTAGCATTTTACAGAAAAAATTACACAAAACAAAAATAGTAGGTAGCAAGCTCTAGAGGTCCTAAAAACATGTGTTTCAATTATGAAAGGATGATACACATGTCAAGGAGAAGACGTATCGACTTATCTCTATAATTAATATTAATATTAATAAAAAAGCATAAATAATGAAGTCGCACGGTTGATTGACACATTAATATTATTTATGGAAGAAGATAACAGATATATCTGGGGCTCATTGACTTTAGTTGACTAAGTAGCATGAGATTTGCTTTTATTATTGGGCTTGTTGATATTTTTTGTTTTTTTTGTTTTCTGGTAGCTTACCACCTAGACGATGTGGTTCGCTCGTTGATATTGATAGGACAAATTGTTGCTTGCGCTGAAACAACCGGTGGTTATCGTTGCAACTGTAGAAACAAAAAATTGAACATTTCTAGAGACCCATTGTTGTCGCTAATTCTTCTTTTCATCACAATTGTCGATGGTAGTCTCTCTTGCCCATCTATTCATGACAAACGTGATTTAATCCCACAACTATGAGTTTGATCATCATATTGTATCACACAGCTTTACGAGTCTCTCTTGCCCACGAACCTACAATTTGACTTGTAATGCTCCTAATATAAGTGATATTTCATACCGGCAAGCGCAAAAATCTTAAAGAAATAAAATCATTATATTTTAGCCGTACACATATACAGCATTAAAAAAAGGATGCCGATATTTTAGGCGTCCTCACACAACATTGTGTGCACCCTCAATCATTTAAATATTCAAGCGACAATCAAATACTTCCTTTTTAGCCTCACACAATCCTTGTTAAGGATTTTACCCGTTTAAATCATTCCTCATTTATTCAGCCCACAATCAAATCATTCCTTTTAATTATTAGCCTCACATAATTCGTTCCTTGCCTCATCCATTTAAATATTGTGCCGAACCCACCACAATCCTTTACCTTATTATAAGGATCCCATCCATTCAAATATTCTGCTCAGCCCACACAATCCTTCCTTTGAATTATCCGCATCTATTTAGCCACATTCCTTTCCTTAATTAGCCCATCCGCTTAATTAGGTCATCTCTTTTCACGTCTGTTGGTTAATTAGTGCGCTATATTAACCGGTATGTGCGTACTTAAAATCCCGAGGTGGGACTATTCATCAAGTAGCATGCTTATCTCAGCTGGTTCTCATAGCCCAAAGAAATATAGAAGAGATCTCACGTTTGATTCTCCATAGAAATGGATTTTTTTTCTTTCTCTAATATCTCAGATAAGAAAGCCCACTCGCGTGCACGCAGTCCATAAGGGAAGGCCAATGTTTTTTTCCAGGCCCAAGTGACCTGCGTAATAACGGAGGGACGAAAGTAAACGGACGTAAAAGATGATGGAAGAAGTACTAATAACTTTATTAGTTTGCGCACTGATTAGCCTAACCCGAGTTGTCTGCTATGTTGTCATACATCCGGTAGACCAGGGATCAAATCCCAACGCTGACCACCTTTTCCTTGTTTTTTTTAATTCAAATACAAATTCAAACTGAAAGCGTAAAATCACGGGAAGAAACGTATTGTGACGGTGAACCCACGAAGTCAATCCGTGCTTTATTATTAGGGAGAGATTAGTTTGTCATGTTTTTGAACATCATTAGTTTGTCATGTTTTTGAACATTTTAAAATGCAATAGCAAATTTGGCATATTTGTAAACATCTACAAAGTTTGCCATATTTTAAAACATCTATAACTTTGCCATGGCAAGTTTGCATGTTTTTGAACATGTTAATTAAAGAAGTTTGCCATCGCATAAAATGGAGTGAAATTTGTCATGGCAAAAATGGTTTAATTTTTGCCATGGCAAAAATATAGTACTTTTGCCATGGAAAAATATAGTACTTTTGCCATGGAAATAAATTAAAAAATGTCATGGTTACACAAGTATATTTAAGATGCTACATAGTAAAATTTATCATGTTCTATAAAATGTAAATTTGCCTCAATATTTAAAATAAAATTTGCAATGGCAACTTAAACTAAAATTTGCCATGTGAAATAAAAGTATTTTTGCGATGGTAAAAAATGGATTTAAATTTGCCATGGCAAAAGTGAAGTAAAAATTTGCCATGGCAAAAAATGGATTAATTTTGCCATGGCAAAAATGGAGCACTTTTGCCACGGAATAAATTAAAAATGGTCATGGCTATACAAGTATAATTACCGTGCTATGTAAATTTGCCATCATATTTAAAACAAAATTGCCATGCTCTTTACAATAAATTTTCCATGGTAACTTAAAGTAAAATTTGCCGTGTGAATAAAAGTATTTTTGCCATGGCAAAAATGGAGTAAAATTTGCCAAACAAGTTTGCCATCAACATCTATAACTTTGCCATGGCAAGTTTGCATGTTTTTGAACATGTTAATTAAAGAAGTTTGGCATGGCATAAAATGGAGTAAAATTTGCCTTGGCAAAAATGGATTAAAAGAGTATCTTTGGTTGGCAAAGAGCTAAAAACGCCATGATGTACATACTTATAAAAATTGCCATGCTACTGTCAAAATGGGTATATGGCAAATTTCACTAGCAGGTCCCATGCTATAGGAATTTGACTTTTTTTGTTGGTTTTAGATCAGTTTCAGTGGATTAATACATATAACCTACCAATTAATGATCGGCTGTCCTCTGTTACTAAGCAAACACAAATTCTCAAAACTCAAGTTGTAGCTTCTTCTTAAGCATTTCATCAAACAGTTGAGGAACACAAATAATTACCTTAGCTTAGAGGAATCCCAACAATAGGACGTAGGCGAGGATGATGCTCATCTCGTCACAGCTTGGCTTTGTGAAACTTGGCAGCTCCACCGGCGGAGCAGTGAAGCGCAATGCCCCGAGGAAGAGCAATCAGTGAGATGAACCCAGCAAACATCTTGCGGCTGCCATATCATCTGGCACCTCACTTCGCGTTGCGAAAATTGGGCGGCGGCTCGGTCGCCTCAGGCTCCTCGAGAACCCAAGAGCGCCCTGTCGACGGCGCCGCGACTCGCCCGGTTCCCGACCTATAGCGGGCCGGCCACGGCGCGCTGCTCCTTGAGCACAGACTGCCGCCGCACCCCGTCCCGGAGCGGTCGGGCCCGTCCCAAATCGCCGTGCCCCGTCCTGGAGCTGTAGCGCCCACTCCAAATCGCCGTGCCCCATCCCGGAGCGGTCGCTCCCGCACAAAAACGCCGTGCCGCGTCCCGGAGCCGTCGCACCCGCCCCAAACTGCCGCGCCCTGTCTCAGAGCCATCGTGTCGTTGAACTTCTCCTCTGCGGCTACCTAATCGAGCTGCGCAGCGTCGGCGATGCCCTAGCTCCTGTGGGAGCGGAGCTCCCGGACGACGGCGGCATCCTCAAAGCGCCGCCGCTATCCGCTGCCCTCCTTGCAGTTCTATTGGGGAACGTAGTAATTCAAAAAAATTCCTACGATCACACAAGATCTATTTAGGAGAAGCATAGCAACGAGACGGGAGAGTGTATTCACGTATCCTCGTAGACCGAAAGCGGAAGCGTTTAATTAGTAACGCGGTTGATATAGTCAAACGTCTTCGCAATTCAACCGATCCAAGCACCGAACGTACGGCACCTTCGTGTTCAGCACACGTTCAGCACGATGACGTCCCTCAAGCTCTTGATCCAGTTGAGGACGAGGAAGAGTTCCGTCAGCCGGACGGCGTGGCGACGGTGATGATGAAGTTACCGGCACAGAGCTTCACCTAAGCACTACGACGATATGACCGAGGTGTGTAACTGTGGAGGGGGGCACCGCACACGGCTAAGAGAAGACTTGGTGTGCCTTTGGGGTGCCCCCTCCCACGTATATAAAGGGTGGAGGAGAGGAGGCCAGCCCAAGGGGGGCGCCAAGGGGGGAGTCCTACTTGGACTCCTCGTCCAAGTAGGATTCGCCCCCCTTCCTTTCCGGAGAAGGGGGGAAGGGGAAAGAGGTGGAGAAGATGAAGGAAAGGCCCCCCCAACCCTAGTCCAATTCGGTTTGGGCTTGGGGGCGCGCGCCTCCACCTGACCGTTGCCTCCTCTCTCTCCACTAGGGCCCATGAAGGCCCATTAATCCCCCGGGGGGGTTCGGTAACCTCCCGGTACTTCGGAAAATGTCTGAACCTTTCTGAAACTATTTCAGTGTCCAAACATAACCTTCCAATATATCAATCTTTATGTCTCGACCATTTCGAGACTCCTCGTCATGTCCGTGATCTCATCTGAGACTCCGAACAAACTTCGGTTCATCAAATCACATAACTCATAATACAAATCGTCATCGAACGTTAAGCGTGCTGACCCTACGGGTTCGAGAACTATGTAGACATGACCGAGACACATCTCCGATCAATAACCAATAGCGGAACCTGGATGCTCATACTGGTTCCTACACATTCTACGAAGATCTTTATCGGTCAAACCGCATAACAACATACGTTATTCCCTTTGTCATCGGTATGTTACTTGCCCGAGATTCGATCATCGGTATCCTCATACCTAGTTCAATCTCGTTACCAGCAAGTCTCTTTACTCGTTTCGTAATGCATCACCCCGTAACTAACTTATTAGTCACATTGCTTGCAAGGCTTATAGTGATGTGCATTGCCGAGAGGGCCCAGAGATACCTCTCCGATACACAGAGTGACAAATCCTAATCTCGATCTATGCCAACTCAACAAACACCATTGGAAGACATATATCAAGTGAATCAATACGATACCCCATTGTCACCAGGAGTATTCAATTGCAAGACATATATTAAGTGTTCTCAAATCCATAAAAGTATTCAATCCGATAACAACGAAATCTCAAAGGGAAAAACTCAATTCATCACAACAAGATAGAGAGGGAATACACCATATGATCCGACTATATTTACAAAGCCCGTGATACATCAAGATCGTGACATCTCAAGAACACGAGAGAGAGAGAGAGAGAGATTAAACACATAGCTACTGGTACAAACCCTCAGCCCCAAGGGTGGACTACTCCCTCCTCATCATGGTGGCCGCCGGGATGATGAAGATGGCCACCGGTGATGATTCCCCGCTCCGGCAGGGTGCTGGAAAGGGTCTACATTGGTTTTCGGTGGCTACAGAGCCTTGCGGTGGCGGAACTTATGATCTAGGTTAACCCCGAAGGTTTTTGGAATATTTGTGAATTTATAGCGTAAAGAGAGGGTGCGGGAGGCCATCGAGGTGGGCACAACCCACCTGGGCGCGCCTGCGCCCCCAAGCGCGCCCTGGGGCCCAGGCGCACCCTGGTGGGTTGTGCCCCCCTCGGGGCACCCCCAGGTGCTGCTCTGGCCCAATGGGTCCATCAAAAATCTCAGTGAAGTTTCGTTGCATTTGGACTCCGTTTGGTATTGATTTCCTGCGATGTAAAAAACATGCAGAAAATAGCAACTGGCACTTGGCACTATGTCAATAGGTTAGTAGCAAAAAATATATAAAATAACTATAAAATGATTGTAAAACACCCAAGCATGATAAAATAATAGCATGAATACTTCATAAATTATAGATACGTTGAAGACGTATCAACATCCCCAAGCTTAATTCCTACTCGTCCTCGAGTAGGTAAATGATAAAAGAAATAATTTATGAAGTGGGAATGCTAGCAAAGTGCAAAAGTTTGATCAATGATAATTTCAATCACTTTTCCTAGCATCATAACAACAATTCTTTCTTATAAAACTTCTCATGTTATAGTAGCAACCAATTCACATGTTAACGTTCAAACAATGAACTCTCTTGAAACTCAACAACCTATGTTCTTAGTCACCAAGCAATTGCAATTCAACTTATTCAACAGAGTTTAAGTAAGAGCTCCACATACTCAACCATCATATAGTCTTCTATGATTGCTAACACTCACTGCATACACATGAGCAAAAAGTTTCAACCGGACACATAGAAAGATAGGGGCTTATTGTTTTGCCTCCCAACGTATTCACCTCAAGGGTGATGTCAACAATAATAACTCATGCTACCCATATTCAACTGGACATATGTGCCTAAATCTTTCCTCACCACGTGATGCTTGCCAAAAGAGAAAAATAAAAAG
Source organism: Triticum dicoccoides (assembly GCF_002162155.2). NCBI lineage: Eukaryota > Viridiplantae > Streptophyta > Magnoliopsida > Poales > Poaceae > Triticum > Triticum dicoccoides. The sequence goes on from NC_041384.1 coordinate 749,985,531, forward strand.
GAATAGAGAGAATAACTTTGAATCTTTGCATAAAAATAAATATTGAAAAGTAAAAGATAGGTCCTTCGCATAGGGAAGCAGAGGTTGTCATGCGCTTATTTGTTTGTATGCTCAATCCCTTAGTGCAAAATAACGTCACGTTATAATTCCCCTTATGATAGCAACCTTTGTTATGCAGTCGGTCTCTTTTATTGCTTTGCCATCACAAGTTCGCACAACGCTCAATTTTCTCTTAAATGATCTAACACTTTTAGAAGCAATTTTTATTGCCTTATTGCACTGATGACAACTTACTTGAAGGATCTTGCTCAATCCTTAGGTAGGTATGGTGTTCTCTTGAAAATAAGATTTGGGTTTAAGGGGTTTTGGATGCACAAGTAGTATCTCTACTTGGTGCGCAATTTTTGGCTAGCAAAGATGGGGGGAAAGCACCACATGTTTAAGGATCTATGACAATATAACTTCTATGTGAATATGAACAAACATAAATCATTACGTTGTCTCCCTTGTCCAACATCAACAATTTTGGCATATAATATTTTGATGGGGGCTCACAATCACAAAAGATTTCTAGGATAGTGTATTTGCATGTGAAAGTTCTCTTCCTTATACTAATTATTCGTGAATTGCTTGTATGACCAATATTGTGATTGTCAGGCCTCAAAAGATTTCACTTTTTGAACCCAATGTGAAGCTACCACTAGGCATGATATAATTTCAACTTCATGACATTCAATTTATTCAATAATTTACTCATGGGATATAAGTGAAGCACAAGAGCAAATGACAAACTACTCCAAAAAGATATAAGTGAAGCACTAGAGCAATTCCATAGAAAAGAGCTTCGTTGATTGGATGTGAATTCCGCTTACTTAGCCTCCCTGTCAACTATTTGAGGGCTCTATTTTATTTAAAAACTTTTAGATCTAAGTACTTGATTAAAAAGGCAAGCAAAACAAACTAAAATGACATTCCAAGGATAGCATACGTCATGTGAAGAAGCAAAAACTTAGGCTCAACCGATACTAACCGATAATTGTTGAAGAAGAAAGGTGGGATGCCTACTGGGGCGTCCCCAAGCTTAGATGCTTGAGACTTCTTGAATATTATCTTGGGATGCCTTGGGCATCCCCAAGCTTGAACTTTTGTGTCTTCTTAATTCTTCTCATATCCACACAAAACTCAACAAGAACTCGTGAGATAAGTTAGTATAAACTAATGCAAAAACCTTATCGTTCTCTACTGTAGAAAATCACTAAGATTATTATTCAACATTGCATACTAAATTCCTCTGCATATTTAATACTCCTATCCTCAAATAGAATCATTAAACAAGCAAACATATGCAAACAATGCAAACATAATAGCAATCTGCCAAACCAGTACAATCTGTAAAGAATGCAAGAGTATCAATACTTCCCTAACTCCAAAAGTTATGAAAATTTGCCACACTGTATAAAATTTATTAGAGCTTATTTTGAAAAAGTTTCAACATTTTATCACATTCTGAATTTTCTAGGGAATTTTTGCAACAGCGGTAAACTTTCTGTTTTCAAATAGCAACATGTAGACTTGTAAAACAAGCATGGTAAAGGCTATCATTGGCATTTTTATTGAAAATAAAGATGCAAAACATTATTCTAAATAACATCAAGATAATACAAACAAAATAAATTGATACTCCAAGCAAAACACATATCATGTGACGAATGAAAACATAGCTCCAAGTGAGGTTACCGATAATGTTGAAGATGAAAGAGGGGATGCCTTCCGGGGCATCCCCAAGCTTAGTTGCTTGGATCTTCCTTGAATATTACCTTGGGGTGCCTTGGGCATCCCCAAGCTTAGGGTTTTGTCACTCCTTATTCTCCTCATATCGACATCTCACCCAAAACTTGAAAACTTCAATCACACAAAACTTAACGGAACTTTGTGAGATAGGTTAGTATGATAAAGACCAAACCATTTCACTTTTGGTACTGTCAAAGAAAATATTAATAATTGTTCTCACACAATGCCTACTGTAGCATATCATTTCCACAATTTATATTGAGCGATATAAGCCATAGAAATTAGAAAACAAGCAAACTATGCATTGAAAACAGAATCTGTCAAAAACAGAATAGTCTGTAGTAATCTGTAGTCAAACCGTACTTATGCTACTCCTAAAATTATGAAAAAACAAGGAACACGTGATAAATTTGTATATTAAACTTATGCAAAAAGAATTAACTCAAAATCACTCTTCTGTTAGAAATGAGACTTATTTTCGTGAGCGCAAAAATTTCTGTTTTTCAGCAGGGTCAAATCAACTATCACCCAACATGATCCCAAAGGCTTTACTTGGCACTTTATTGAAACAAAAGCAATAAAACATGATTAATAAAGTAGCTTAATCATGTTAACACACAAAAATAATAAGTAAAAGTGTTGGGTTGTCTCCCAACATGCGCTTTTCTTTAATGCCTTTTAGCTAGGCATGATGATTTCAATGATGCTCGCGTAAAAGATAAGAATTGAAACATAAAAAGAGCATCATGAATCACATGGCAAGCACACTTAAGTCTAACCCACTTCCTATGCATAGGGATTTTGTGAGCAGACAATTTATGGGAACAAGAATCAACTAGCAAAGGAAGACAAAACAAGTGCAACTTCAAAACTTTCAACATAAAGAGAGGAAACTTGGTATTATTGAGATATGTAAAAGCACAAGTTCCCCCCTCATAATAATGTTCAGTAGCATCATGAATGAATTCAACAAAATAGCTATCACATAAAATATTCTTTTCATGATACACAAGCATAGAAATTTTCTCACTCTCCACATAAGCAAATTTATTGTCATGAATAGTAGTGGGAGCAAACTCAACAAAATAACTATCATGGGATTCAAAATTAAAATCATGATGACAAGTTTGATGGTTATCATTATTCAATATAGCATGCATTTCATCACCATAATCATCATATATAGGAACTTTGTTGTCATAATCAATTGCAACCTCCTCCAAAATTGTGGATTCATCATTAAATAAAGTCACGACCTCTCTGAATCCACTTTCATCAATATAATCATCATAAATAGGAGGCATGCAATCATTATAACAAATTTGCACATCAAATCTTGGGGGACTAAAAATATCATCTTCATCAAACATAGCATCCCCAAGCTTATGGCTTTGCATATCATTAGCATCATGGATATTCAAAGAATTCATAATAACAACATTGCAATCATGCTCATCATTCAAATATTTTGTGCCAAACATTTTATTGACTTCTTCTTCTAAAAATTGAGCACAATTTTCTGAACCATCATTTTCAAGAAAGATATTATAAAGATGATCAATAGTATGATGCAACCTCAATTCCATTTTATTAGTTTTCTTTTATAAACCAAACTAGTGATAAAACAAGAAACTAAAAGATTCAATTGCAAGATCTAAAGATATACCTTCATGCACTCACCTCCCTAGCAACGACGCCAGAAAAGAGCTTGATGTCTACTATGCAACTTTATTCTTGTAAACACGTGTTGGGCCTCCAAGTGCAGAGTTTTGTAGGACAGTAGCAATTTTCCCTCAAGTGGATGACCTAAGGTTTATCAATCCGTGAGAGGTGTAGGATGAAGATGGTCTCTCTCAAACGACCCTGCAACCAAATACAAGAAATCTCTTGTGTCCCCAACACACCCAATACAATGGAAAATTGTATAGGTGCACTAGTTCGGCGAAGAGATGGTGATAAAAGTGTAATATTGATGGTAGAAATATATTTTTATAATCTGATTAAATAAAAACAGCAAGGTAGCAAATAGTAAATGGGCACAAAAATGGTATTGCAATGCTTAAAAATGAGGCCTAGGGTCTGTACTTTCGCTAGTGCAATCTCTCAACAATGCTAATATAATTGGATCATATAACCATCCCTCAAAGTGCGATGAAGAATCACTCCAAAGTTCCTATCTAGCGGAGAACATAAGAATAAATTGTTTGTAGGGTACGAAACCACCTCAAAGCTATTCTTTCCGTTCGATCTATTCAAGAGTTCGTACTAAAATAACACAAAGCTATTCTTTCGTTCGATCTATCCTAGAGTTCATACTAAAATAACACCAAAGCAAATTCATATTCGTAATACTCAATCCAACACAAAAAACTTCAAAGAGTGCCCCAAGATTTCTACCGGAGAAGCAAAGACAAGAACGTGCATCAACCCCTATTCATAGATTACCCCAATGTCACCTCGGGGATCCGCGAGTTGAGTGCCAAAACATATATCATGTGAATCAATACGATATCCCATTGTCACCACGAGTATTCAGTTGCAAGACATATATCAAGTGTTCTCAAATCCATTGAAGTATTCAATCCGATAACAACGAAGTCTCAAAGTGAAAAACTCAATTCATCACAACAAGATAGAGAGGGGAAAACACCATATGATCCGACTATGTTAACAAACCCCATGATACATCAAGATCGTGACATCTCAAGAACACGAGAGAGAGAGAGAGATAGATTAAACACATAGCTACTGGTACAAACCTTCAGCCCCGAGGGTGGACTACTCCCTCCTCATCATGGTGGCCTCCGGGATGATGAAGATGGCCACCGGTGATGATTGCCCCCTCCGGCAGGGTGCCAGAAAGGGTCTAGATTGGTTTTTGGTGGCTACAGAGCCTTGCGGTGGAGGAACTTCTGATCTAGGTTAACCCCGAAGGGTTTTGGAATATTTGTGAATTTATAGGGTAAAGTGGGGGTGCAGGAGGCCACCAAGGTGGGCACAACCCACCCAGGCGCGCCCTGGTTGGTTGTGCCCCCCTCGGGGCACCCCTAGGTGCTGCTCTGGCCCAATGGGTCCATAAAAAATCTCCATGAAGTTTCGTTGCATTTGGACTCCGTTTGGTATTGATTTCCTGCGATGTAAAAAACATGTAGAAAACAGCAACTGGCACTTGGCACTGTGTCAATAGGTTAGTACCAAAAAATGATATAAAATGACTATAAAATGATTGTAAAACATCCAAAAATGATAAAATAATAGCATGAATACTTCATAAATTATAGATACGTTGAAGACGTATCACCCTGCAAAAACAAGTTAGACATCCTCTACTTTGTTGTTGCAAGTTTTACGTGGCTGCTACGGGGTTCTAGCAAGAACCGTTCTTACTTATGCATCAAAACCACAAAGATTTTTCGTCAAGTGTGCTGTTTTAACCTTCAACAAGGACCGACCGTAGTCAAACTCGATTCAACTAAAGTTGGAGAAACAGACACCCGCCAACCACCTGTGTGCGAAGCACGTCGGTAGAACTAGTCTCATGAACGCGGTCATGTAATGTCAGTCCGAACCGCTTCATCCAACAATACCGCCACTAGTAGAAAACGGGCCATTAGTACCGGTTTGTAAGGGCCTTTAGTGCCGGTTATGGAACCGGCACTAACGTTTCGGCACTAAAGCCCCCCCCCCCCTTTAGTACCGGTTCAGCACGAACCGGTGCTAAAGGGGAACCACGTGGCACGAGCCAGCTCCGGGGGCCGGGAGCCCTTTAGTACCGGTTGGTAACACCAACCGGTACTAAATGGTTGTGGGTTTTTGTTTTATTTTGTATTTTTCAATTAAATTTGTGTTATCAATTTAATTTAGGATTGTTTTACGTTATAATGAGTTGTAGTCGTCATCATCATCATCATCATCGCATATTAATAAATAAATAAACTCTAGCTAGCTAAAAATCATCGTAGTCGTCTAATTACCACTATTTAATCATCATAGTCATTACCGCGCTAGCTATCTAATCATCATCAACGCTGGCTAGCTTAAAGAGGAAACATTCACTTTGTAACAGAAGCAAAGATATCATCAAGTTCAACATAATCGTCACCAAGATCGAAGTTCAGGACACGGACATGAGACAAGTACTAATTAAGAGCATGAACTAGTAGCTACTGATCCTGCTGCTCCCTCTCAGGTAGAATAGCATAGAACATGTATAGCTCTCCTGATTCATCATACTGGAGCATGCAGATGAATTTGTCTCCTAATCTTGGATTGCGCTTCACCTTACTGCCCCCTAGTACTTCTCTGCGATCGTTAACAATTTTGCTCCAATCTTTCAATATTAAGCATTCTTCGCTTTCAGAAATCCTGAATGCACTCATGTGCAATGTAGGAAATCTTGGTCGTAAGCTAACCATTGACATGCGACCTTTTTTCTTGATCCACTGAGGCACAACTGTCATCGGAAGTCCCTGTTGAACAACATCGTATAATAATTAATATACTAAGCAATAAAAGTTTAGCTTCAAAAATAATGTATGCAAAAGATGCACTAATTAAGGACAAATATTTAAAATCTTACCATCTTTTGATTATAGATGTGACCGTAGTTCAATACGATCGCCATTGGTCGCACGTTTTGAGTACTAACATTTCTAAGTTTAGGAAAAAATTGTCTTGACAGTATTAAGATCCTCAAGCCATGAAACATAATGACTTATCTCCTCGCAGTTTAGTTGAGCCCCGGGGCAGTAGTAGGTCCTATCTACCAAGCGCCGGACATGTTTGCTTGAACCGAAATAAGCTGACAATACAAATTAGTTGTCAACTATTTTTGAATAAACTGTATGAAAGACATAAACATATGCATGCATGGTTGAGAAAAACTCACCAAATGGTAGAACTGGAGGCATTTGCACATCGACCCAGATGTCTATATTACCTTCAATATCATCTTCCGAACGAATATCAAAGGTGATAACCATATCAGGCTCAAATGCATAAGCCTTGCATAGTGCTTGCCAAGTTTTGCATTCAAAATGGGTGTATGTGTCTCCATTATATAATTTGACGTTGAAAGTATACCCATGCTCCGTCTTCAAGTAAACTCTCTTTACCTCCATATCATCTATAGCACTAAAACCTATCTTATCCAAGACAAAATTTTTTGCATCACAGGGGATGCGCTAGTAGAATAGTGAAAATTTTAAATTATAAGTTGAAGCAAATGAAGCATAAGTTTTGCATTCAAATAATAATTGACAAAGTGACTTACTGTATCAATTTCGAATGTCTCATCCAGCTTGATGCTGAAGCGCCTACCATCAACAAGGAAATTTTGGTCGCACAGGCCGCGCTGGTCTTCACAATGTTCGCACAAAATAAAATCTTTTTCGTCGTCAGATGACATTTCCTGTGTTCATATAGGTGAAACATTAAACACCTATATCTAGCCAAATATATATTCATCTAACATTTGACATTAATATATCTAACTATATATTCAATTGACATTATTATATATTTAACTTTTCTATCTAATTCATCTAACATTCGACATTAATCTAACATTTATATAAACTCAAAATATATAAAAAATTAAATAAACAGAAAAACTCATTAACAAATAATATTTTAATTAGATCATCAAATCTCATATACCTAATTTTTCTTACTAAAATAAACTAGTTATATTAATTATTCAACTAGTTCTAATCTCATATACCTAAATTTTCTTACTAAAAATAAACTAGTTATATTAATTATTCCACTAGTTCTAATCTCATATACCTAAATTTTCTTACTAAAAATAAACTAGTTATATTAATTATTCAACTAGTTCTAATCTCTAGTTCGACAATTTTTCTATCTAGCTAGCTAATTCATCTAACATTCGACATTAATCTAACATTCGATCATCTAATTAACTTTTCTTAAAAACAGAAAATAAGTAAAAAAAATGTGTGTGTGTGTGTATGTGTGTGTGTATGCGTGTGTGTGTATATATACGTATATGTGTGTACGTATGTGTGTATGTGTGTGTGTATGCGTGTGTGTGTGTGGTATATGTGTGTGTGTGTGCGGCCCCGTACGCCGCCGCCCCGTACGTACGAGCGGGGGCGCCGGCGTACGGGGCGGGGGCGCCTGTGTGTGTGTGTATGTGTGTGTATGTATGTGTGTGTATGTGTGTGCGGGAGCGAGAGAGAGAGACGTACGGCCGCGGCGATGGCGACGGACGGCGGCGGCGTTCGGGGCGGCAGCGCGAGACGACGACGACGACGGGCGGCGGCGGGGACAACGACGATGACGACGGACGACGGGCGGCGACGACGGGATCGAGCGGCGCGCGCGGCGGAGGTTGGAGACGAAGTGGGGATGAAACTGAAATTTTCGTAAGAGCTATATATATAGGGATGGGCCTTTAGTACCGGTTGGTGGCTACAACCGGTACTAAAGGCCTATTTTCGCCAGGACAAGCGGCGGGAAACGAAGGCTTTTAGTACCGGTTGGAGCCACCAACCGGTACTAAAGGAGGGGGCCTTTAGTACCGGTTGGAGCCACCAACAGGTACTAAAGGCCTTGCGCTGCCACCCCAAAGTTTAGTCCCACCTCGCCCGGCGAAGGGCAGCCGCACTGGTTTATAAACCCAACCGTGGCTACCTCTTCGAACTCCTATATATAGCAGGCTTTTGGGCCTAATTAATTTGGGCGCGCTGCCCTGTGAGTCTGCTGGCCCTCCTGGGCCTGCATTTGCACACCCTAGGTCTGGTAGACCCACAGGGCAGTGTGCCAACAAATTTGTTATATAGTTTTTTCTTTTCTGCATTACTTATTTTCTTTTATTTATTTTTGAGTAGTTTTTATATAGTTTTTCTTTTCTGCATTATTTATTTTCTTCTATTTATTTTTGAGTAATTTTTTTGTATAGTTTTTTTATTTTCTGCATTATTTATTTTTGTATAGTCCGAAACCCTGATACTCGGAAAGAGTTTGTCCAATTTGTACACGAAGTGCGTCTAGTTTTTGCCGTGACCCTCTGTACTCTTTCGCGCATGCTATGCGGGTGATATGATGATACCATGCCAAGTTTCAACATTTTCAGGATTCATTTTGTAGTGATTTTCAATTTCACGGTCATTTAGCTCTCTAAACAATTAGGTAAATGACCGAAAAACAACAAATGATGTCAGAACATGTTGGAAATTGATGACGCCGCTTTAAATGCTGCATACTGAACACAAAAGAAGTCCGGAGTTTAAATAATTTATTAAAAATAAAAAAGAGGTGCAATGCTGGTTAATTTGCTTCAAGCCATTCAGAATAGTGTAGACTGCACTGCACATAGCTCAGTGCAATCTATGCTATTCCGCAAGGCTTGAAGCTAATCAACATGTAGGTGAGCATTGCAACTCTTCGTCATTGTCTGTGCACTCACGGCTTATAAACCGCTCATACTGCCTCTCTCTTGGTGAAGATCATAAGATAGTTTGGTTAAATTGCATTACTTGTAAGTCCAGTTAACATGGATGCTTATGATGCAAGAGCAACAGCAAAAGTGAAAATTTGGCACAAATAGGTAGTTGTGTAACTAAAATAGGTAGGAGGAGAGATAGCTCTTATGTCACAAAAAAGAAGTTGTACCAAACCTTTTATGTCGGATCTAGAACAAACCAATCGGTATCGCCATCATACAGCCCAACCGTGCCTCGTGATGCATATATATGCATATCAAATGCACGGTTGGACGTATGATGGCGAATCCGAATGATTTGTATTCAGTCGATGAACTGGTAGATGTATGCAGTCGATGAACTGGTAGATGTATGTAGTCGATGAACTGAAAGACTTATGCAGGGAAGGCGAGAGGTGGGCTAGCTATATATAGGGTCGTCTGGCTCACAAAGTGATTGTGGTAGTTTCGATCCAATGACTCACATGAGCTAGGAAGAAACACACCCTTGATCCAATGACTCGCAAGAGCTAGAAAGAAACACACGATCCGTGTGATTCTTCCTGATTGGTGGGATGCACATTAGTACCCACTCCGGACTCCGAAACCCTGATACTCGGAAAGAGTTTGTCCAGTTTGTACACGAAGTGCGTCCAGTTTTTGCCGTGACCCTCTCTACTCTTTCGTGCATGCTATGCGGGTGATATGATGATACCATGCCAAGTTTCAACATTTTCAGGATTCATTTTGTAGTGATTTTCAATTTCACGGTCATTTAGCTCTCTAAACAATTAGGTAAATGACCGAAAAACAACAAATGATGTCAGAACATGTTGGAAATTGATGACGTCGCTTTAAATGCTGCATACTGAACACAAAAGAAGTCCGGAGTTTAAATAAGTTATTAAAAATAAAAAAGAGGTGCAATGCTGGTTAATTTGCTTCAAGCCATTCGGAATAGTGTAGACTGCACTGCACATAGCTCAGTGCAATTTATGCTATTCCGCAAGGCTTGAAGCTAATCAACATGTAGGTGAGCATTGCAACTCTTCGTCATTGTCTGTGCACTCACGGCTTATAAACCGCTCATACTGCCTCTCTCTTGGCGAGGTGGGACTAAAAACAGCTTGCCATAACCTCATTAGTACCGGTTCGTGGTAAGAACCGGCACTAAATGGTGATGGTGGGGCCATGGCCTAACCGCAGGCTGATGCAGCCTCTTTAGTACCGGTTCGTGGCATGAACCGGTACTATAGGTTCGCCACGAACCGGTACTAATTGATCGCCGCCACGAACCGGCACTAATGTACACATTAGTGCCGGCTCTAATTCAAACCGGCACTAATGTGCTTCACATTTGACCCTTTTTCTACTAGTGCGCCGAATCAAAGTAAGACGTTGGTGGTAAGCAGTATGACTATTATCGCCCACAACTCTTTGTGTTCTACTCGTGCATATAACATCTACGCATAGACCTGGCTCGGATGCCACTTTTGGGGAACGTAGTAATTCAAAAAAATTCCTACGATCACACAAGATCTATCTAGGAGAAGCATAGCAACGAGACGGGAGAGTGTGTCCACGTACCCTCGTAGACCAAAGTGGAAGCGTTTAGTAACGCGGTTGATGTAGTCGAACGCCTTCGCGATTCAACCGATCCAAGCACCGAACATATGGCACCTCCGTGTTCAGCACACGTTCAGCACGATGACGTCCCTCAAGCTCTTGATCCAGTTGAGGATGAGGGAGAGTTCAGTTAGCACGACGGCGTGGCGACGGTGATGATGAAGTTACCGGCGCAGGGCTTCGCCTAAGCACTACGACGATATGACCGAGGTGTGTAACTATGGAGGGGGGCACCGCACACGGCTAAGAGAAGATTTGGTGTGCCTTTGGGGTGCCCCCCTCCCACGTATATAAAGGGGGAAGGAGAGGAGGCCGGACCAAGGGGGGCGCGCCAAGGGGGGGAGTCCTACTTGGACTCTCGGTCCAAGTAGGATTCGCCCCCCCTTTCCTTTCCGGAGAAGGGGGGAAGGGGAAAGAGGTGGAGGAGAAGAAGGAAAGGGGGGCCGCCCCCCAACCCTAGTCCAATTCGGTTTGGGCTTGGGGGCGCGCGCCTCCACCTGGCCGATGCCTCCTCTCTCCACTAGGGCCCATGAAGGCCCATTAATCCCCCGGGGGGTTCCGGTAACCTCCCGATACTCCAAAAAATGTCCGAACCTTTCCGAAACCATTTCGGTATCCAAACATAACCTTCCAATATATCAATATTTATGTCTCGACCATTTCGAGACTCCTCGTCATGTCCGTGATCTCATCCGGGACTCCGAACAAACTTCGGTTCATCAAACCACATAACTCATAATACAAATCGTCATCGAACGTTAAGCGTGCTGACCCTACGAGTTCGAGATCTATGTAGACATGACCGAGACACATCTCCGGTCAATAACCAATAGAGGAACCTGGATGCTCATATTGGTTCCTACATATTCTACAAAGATCTTTATCGGTCAAACCGCATAACAACATTCGTTATTCCCTTTGTCATCGGTATGTTACTTGCCCGAGATTTGATCATCAGTATCCTCATACCTAGTTCAATCTCGTTATCGGCAAGTCTCTTTACTCGTTCTGTAATGCATCATCCCGTAACTAACTTATTAGTCACATTGCTTGCAAGGCTTATAGTGATGTGCATTACGGAGAGGGCCAGAGATACCTCTCCGATACACGGAGTGACAAATCCTAATCTCGATCTATGCCAACTCAACAAACACCATTGGAGACACCTGTAGAGCATCTTTATAATCACCCAGTTACGTTGTGACATTTGATAGCACACAAAGTGTTCCTCCGGTATTCGGGAGTTGCATAATCTCATAGTCAGAGGAATATGTAAGCAATAGCAATAAAACTAAACGATCATTATGCTAAGCTAACAGATGGGTTTTGTCCATCACATCATTCTCTAATGATGTGATCCCGTTCATCAAATGACAACACACATCCATGGTCAGGAAACTTAACCATCTTTGATTAATGAGCCAGTCAATTAGAGGCACACTAGGGACACTCTGTTTGTCTATGTATTCACACATGTACTAAGTTTCCGGTTAATACAATTCCAGCATGAATAATAAACATTTATCATGATATAAGGAAATATAAATAACAACTTTATTATTGCCTCTAGGGCATATTTCCTTCAGTCTCCCACTTGCACTAGAGTCAATAATCTAGATTACATAGTAATGATTGTAACACCCATGGACTCTAGGTGTTGATCATGTTTTGCTCGTGAGAGAGAGGTGTAGTCAATGGGTCTGCAACATTCTGATCTGTATGTATCTTGTAAATCTCTATGTCTCCCTCCTTGACTAGATCGCGGATGGAATTGAAGCATCTCTTGATGTGCTTGGTTCTCTTGTGAAATCTGGATTCCTTCGCCAAGGCAATTGCTCCAGTATTGTCACAAAAGATTTTCATTGGACCCGATGCACTAGGTATTACACCTAGATCGGATAGAAACTCCTTCATCCAGACTCCTTCATTTGCTGCTTCCGAAGTAGCTATGTACTCCGCTTCACACGTAGATCCCGCCACGACGCTCTGCTTGGAACTGCACCAACTTACAGCTCCACCATTCAATATAAATACGTATCCGGTTTGTGACTTAGAGTCATCCGGATCAGTGCCAAAGCTTGCATCGACATAACCATTTACGACGAGCTCTTTATCACCTCCATATACGAGAAACATATCCTTAGTCCTTTTCAGGTATTTCAGGATGTTCTTGACCGCTGTCCAGTGATCCACTCCTGGATTACTTTGGTACCTCCCTGCTATACTTATAGCAAGGCACACATCAGGTCTGGTACATAGCATTGCATACATGATAGAACCTATGGCTGAGGCATAGGGAATGACTTTCATTTTCTCTCTATCTTCTGCAGTGGTCGGGCGTTGAGTCTGACTCAACTTCACACCTTGTAACACAGGCAAGAACCCTTTCTTTGACTGATCCATTTTGAACTTCTTCAAAACTTTATCAAGGTATGTGCTTTATGAAAGTCCAATTAAGCGTCTTGATCTATCTCTATAGATCTTGATGCCCAATATATAAGCAGCTTCACCGAGGTCTTTCATTGAAAAATTCTTATTCAAGTATTCTTTTATGCTATCCAGAAATACTGTATCATTTCCAATCAACAATATGTCATCCACATATAATATTAGAAATGCTATGGAGCTCCCACTCACTTTCTTGTAAATACAGGCTTCTCCAAAAGTCTGTATAAACCATATGCTTTGATCACACTATCAAAGCGTATATTCCAACTCTGAGAGGCTTGCACCAGTCCATAAATGGATTGCTGGAGCTTGAACACTTTGTTAGCACCTTTTGGATTGACAAAACCTTCTGGTTGCATCATATACAACTCTTCTTTAAGATATCCATTAAGGACTGTAGTTTTGACATCCATTTACCAAATTTCATAATCATAAAATGCAGCAATTGCTAACATGATTCGGACAGACTTAAGCATCGCTACGGGTGAGAAAGTATCATCGTAGTCAACTCCTTGAACTTGTCAAAAACCTTTCACAACAAGTCGAGCTTTGTAAACAGTAACATTACCGTCAGCGTCAGTCTTCTTCTTGAAGATCCATTTATTCTCTATTGCTTGCCGATCATCGGGCAAGTCAACCGAAGTCCACACTTTGTTCTCATACATGGATCCCATCTTAGATTTCATGGCCTCTAGCCATTTCGCGGAATTTGGGCTCATCATTGCTTCCTCATAGTTTGTAGGTTCGTCATGGTCAAGTAACATGACATTCAGAACAGGATTACGGTACCACTCTGGTGCGGGTCGTACTCTGGTTGACCTACGAGGTTCGGTAGTAACTTGATCTGAAGTTTCATGATCATTATCATTGGCCTCCTCTCTAATTGGTGTAGGAATCACTGGAACTGATTTCTGTGATGAACTACTTTCCAACTCAGGAGAAGGTACAATTACCTCATCAAGTTCTACTTTCCTCCCACTCACTTCTTTCGAGAGAAACTCCTTCTCTAGAAAGGATACATTCTTAGCAATGAATATATATCTTGCCTTCGGATCTGTGATAGAAGGTGTACCCAACAGTCTCCTTTGGATATCCTATGAAGACACATTTCTCTGATTTGGGTTCGAGCTTATCAGGTTGAAGCTTTTTCACATAAGCATCGCAACCCCAAACTTTAAGAATGGTGCCCTATTTAACGTGAATGCAACCGTCTCTAAAGCATAACCCCAAAACAATAGCGGTAAATCAGTAAGAGACATAATAGATTGCACCATATCTAATAAAGTGCGGTTACGACGTTCAGATACACCATTACACTATGGTGTTCCAGGTGGCGTGAGCTGCGAAACTATTCTGCATTATTTCAAATGAAGACCAAACTCATAACTCAAACATTCACCTCCACTACAAAAAAATACACTTCCGTGATGATACGTGTTTGTCACAGTAGGTCGCGTTTTCTGTCATGCATGTACATCCATGACGATTTTATGACAGAATCAAGATTGTCATACTTGTGCTGTCATAGAAGTGTTCCATGACATTACCAAAATTATCATCATGGAAGTGTCCACTTCCATGACGATAAATCGCGCGTCACAGAAGTGCTTTCGTCAAGGGTGACCGACACGTGGCATCCACCGTAACGGAATGTGTTAAGCTATCGGGTCAGGTTTTGGATCCGATAACCCGTTAACAGCCCCGACCAATGGGGATTTTCCACATGTAAAATCATAATTGGCTGGAGGAAACACGTGTCGGCTAATCGCTGGGACAGATGTCATCCACTCATTGGACAGAAGGCGCCTATGATACGTCGACACGTGGCACGGCCCAACAGAGGCCCATTCCTATGAAAAGGCCGGCCCGTTTGACTTGGTCAAATGGTGGCGGGCCGGACCATGGAAAGCTTGTTAACGGCCTGTTCGCATATAGCCCATTTATAGCCCGCTAACCCAAGGCCCGTTACGCCCTATTCGAATTAGGCCCAGTAGCGTCATCTGGGCCATCCAATATGATTCCAGCTCGTTTTCACTTCTGGCCCATGTATGGCCCATGACGTCTTTCGGCCCATATGAGGCCCTATGTAACTCTTGGCCTATTAATGGCCCGTGGTGAAACTGGCCCGTAATGAACAGTGTATCACTTTACACCCATTAACGGCCCATGGTGAAACTGGCCCATAAAGAACACTGTATCACTTTATACCCATTAATGACCCGTTATTCCGTTGGGCCATTTCTAGCCCATGTTATCTTTCGGCCTTCTTAGAGCCCATTTATTCTTGGGCTATTTTCCAGCATTCGTTTACTTACGGCCCATTACTGTTATTTTCTGCTCGTGGGCCAAATTCAGCCCATGGTTACAGTCGGCCCATTTGTGGTCCGTTAATACGTTGGGCCGTTTTCATAGCATCATTAAATATGACCTATTAATGATGGCCCATTATGGTCGGCCCATGAACGGACGATTCCAACTCTAGCCCATTTATAGCCAGAATGCGGTCTGTTTGGCCCATGTTTGGCCAATCGATCATACGGCCCGTATAGGGCCCATTGATGATACGGCCCGTAGAAGGCCCATTGTTTCTATGGCCCGTAGAAGGCCCATTGTTTCTACGGCCCGTAGAAGGCCCACTGTTTCTATGACCCATAGAAGGCCCACTGTTTATACGGCCCGTAGAAGGCCCACTATTTCTACGGCCCGTAGGAGGCCTAGTGTCACTATAGTAAATATTAGCCCATGGTTATTGTGGCCTAGTTTTAAAAAATAGGTTATTGCAGCCACTAGCAAACCGCAGAAAAAGAACTGCACTGACTACAAGCAAACAAATAAACAAGACAACAAGGAAATAAATAAGCAAGCAACTTACACTAGGCTGTCACAGCTATTACACATATTACATCCACTGGGCATCAAAGTTCGCCACCAGTGCAAATATAGGGAACACAACAACATATAAACGCCGCAGCAAAACAAGTCCAGAACTGAAACCACTTCAGAAGAGCTCAAGAAACAATATCCTGGGTAACCATAATGCTGGCAAGATGCTTAGCAAGCTTATTAACTTTCTCTTGTTTGGCGCTTAAGTCCTCCAGTGCCTGCTGTTGCACTAGAAAGTATGCATGTGAATTCTGCAGGGACTTCCTCAGTCCTTCGGCTTCCTGTCGCATAACATCTGATCCATGTCTTTCAACTTGAAGTTGAGACTCAAGAAGCCGAACTGATTCAGGTAACGAGTTCGAAGAGCTGGTGCCAGTAGTGGTAGCCAGTAACTTGAACACTACATCAAGACAGGACTTTGGGGTTGTCTCAGTGTCTTCAATATAGTTTTTATCAGCTTTCTTGGAGACCAACAGGGATGTCTCACTATCTTGAACCTTATCCGCATTACTTTCTTTACCATTGCATAACAGGGTACTCTTCTCCAATATTTTATCCGCGTTCTAAAAGAGAAACAAACAAAACATCTCAGGTTTACAATGTAGTATATGAAACTCATTTTGGTAAACCAGTTCAGTAGTAACGTGGACAGGATAACAACATGAAACAAACATATATCTATGTAGTATGGTCACTATATGGTCTATATCATTCTAGTTTATGTTGCCAAATCAAGATTGATACAGTTCGAATCATATCTATTTAAGACAAAGCAGCATAGACAGAATATAAGTGTGGGAAACTACACAGCAATAACAACACTTGTAATGTGCATGGCATGAGAACATAACTGTTTATTCAATTGAAACTGAAATCAACATAGAGCAAGTTACAACAGCAAACAACCAAACACGTTGAAGAAACAGGTTTAAAACATACCTGTTGCGCCATTGGAGTTTCAATTGCATCCTTCAAATTTGAAATTAGTTGGTATCAGTAAATACAGTGATGCAAGAGCAAAGTAGTATGAACCATAGCTACAGAACCTGACCTGAGAACAATTCTTCTTCTGCTTTAAGCGTTGACTTCGGGTTCGGAGTGGTGGTCCTCGTGATTTGGGCACTGCAGTTGCCTTACTAACTGCTCGTGTTTGGGTGCTCTATGGTGGAGATGGTGCTGTGTCAACGGGAACTGGGTGTCTATCTGCTGGGGTTGGGGTTAGAAGGGGTGTAGCTGGTTCTTTGTCCAACTGGGTAGGGGTACAATCTACATGAGTGTGGGTTATGTGTGGTGGGGCTGGTTCTTGGGCAAGTACAACCGTGGTTCTATCTGCATCGATAGGTAGCACGATCTTTTCTGAAGACCGTGTTTTTACTCCCACAGATACTGCCATCACTCCCTCCAATTGAAATGGCTGATAAAGAAGAAAAGTAATTGAATATACAGACATTGTAAGATAGACAGGTGCAATGGATAGTAGGGAAGAAAACAGGGCATGAAATAATTCACATTTATGTTGTCTAGGCAAACAGAATAGCAGGACATAATTTCACATATATGATGGCTAATTAAACAAGATAGCATGACACAATTTCACATGTATGATGGCTAACTAAACATGATAGAATGACATACTTCAAAATATGATGACTATGTAAACAGGATGACATGATATAACTGTATGATGTGTCTATTAAAGTGGTTGGCATGCCATAAATCACAAACATGTCGTCGATGGAAACATGATGGCATGATATTCACGGATAGAATGACATAATTTAAAATATGATAACTATGTAAACAGGATGAGATGATACAACTATATTATGTCTTTAGAAAATGGGTTGGCATGCCATAATTCAGATACATGCTGTCTATGTAAACATCATGGCATGACATAATTCAAATATATGATTTATATACTAAAGAAGTGATCAGAGGGCAATCACATATATGATTGTCAACTAAGGAGATGGCATTCAATATTGTGTATATGATGTAAAAACTAAGCATTGCAATACAACATATGCATTATATGAGTAATATAACCCTGCCAAGTTTGAGCATACACCTCAGGGGGATAATAGGACTGGTCATCTGCCTCTGAATCCTCCTCTGAAGAGCTATCTATAACCAGCAAGATATCTGCTTCAGCAGGTAGCATTGTCTACTCTGAAGACCTTGTTTGCACTCCAGATTTCTCCATCACCAATTCAAATGGCTAATGCATAGGAAGAGCAGTTGAATATACAAACATTGTCGAAAAAAGCAATGAGAAATACAAAAAAGGACGACATGATATAATTCACATATATGACGCTTGCCTAAACAGCATGGCATTGCATAATTCACATACATAATGCCTTGCAACAAGATAACATTGCATAATTCACATATATAATGTCTTGCAACAAGATGGCATTGCATAATTCACATATATGGTAATTAGACACTAAACAGGTGGCATTCACACAAAGCATGTCTAAACTAAGCAAATGACATAGCAATGCAAGATACCATACGCACGATATGAGCAACATAA
>NC_041384.1:750004298-750008729 GCF_002162155.2 Triticum dicoccoides
TATGACTGGTCATCTGTCTCTGAATCCTCCTCTGAGGAGCTATCGGTAACCAGCAAGACATGCGCTTCGTCAGATAGCATTGTCTGCTCTGAAGACCTTGTTTCCACTCCAGATTTTTCCATGACCGTGCCGAATGGCTGATGCATAGGAAGAGTAATTGAATGTACTAAAATTGTTGACAAATTTAACACGTAATAAAAAATGATGGCATGATATAATTCACATATAAGATGACTGGCTAACCAGGGTGGCATTGCAAAATTCACATATATGATGCCTGGCTAGACAAGATGGCATTGCATGATTCACATATACGATAAAGAAACTAAACAGATGGCACTGACACAAAGCATGTCTAAACTAAGCAGATGACATCTTTAATGTATACAGTAAGCAATGCAAGGCACCATATGCATGATATTACCAACATCAACATGCCAAGTTAGAGCGAAGACCTCATGGGGTAAATAGGAGTGGTCTTCTCCTTTTGAATCCCCCTTGGAACAGTTATCTTCCTCTTGATTATGATCCGAAATGGGTGGAGGGGGGGGGCTGCCTTTGCGCCCACCATGGAACGACGTCTGCATGAAATTTTATTGCCACGCAAGGCTCGTCTCTTTTGCTCTACAAGATCAGTTCCATTGTGTACAATAACTGGCATGCATAGGAATAAAACATAGTGAGATTATGTAAGGAGTGCATGCACAAATCCAGAGTGATGGTAGTAAACTATGGATAGACCAAAACCAATGATAGCAGGAAGATAATAACTTTAGTTAAAAAATACAGATAATGGCTCCTTTAATGTTTGTTTGCACCCAACATGAAACTCATAGTAGACACCAGAGATTAACCAGATAGTAGAGAGATAGTACTGATTGCTGCCCCAATATGTACCCCACAACCATTTAAAAACTCAAGTTTCAGCATTAGTTTGGACCTGACTCGGAGTCTAATAGGTGAACACGACGATAATGTAGCATGTCATCATATTGAGCGACGCATAACGTAAGCAGACACGGAAGAGTGCGACCTCTCTTGCGGACCCGTGTAGTCCTCAAGGTCATCTGCTCAGTTGATGATGGTAATGTAGTTGCCGTGGCTGCCGGCAGCGGCTAAGAAGATCCGAGGCGGCGAAAGACAGTCTGGAGAGC
The DNA here is from genome assembly GCF_002162155.2 of Triticum dicoccoides. Classification (NCBI taxonomy): domain Eukaryota; kingdom Viridiplantae; phylum Streptophyta; class Magnoliopsida; order Poales; family Poaceae; genus Triticum; species Triticum dicoccoides. The sequence goes on from NC_041384.1 coordinate 750,005,453, forward strand.
GGATCCCTGCTGTGGTGAACCCTTCCGTCGTTGGAGCAGCGAGCTGGGGTGGAACACAGCGCCGCAGGAGCAGGACAAAACCACACAAGGTTTTCTTTGACATATATCTGTAACAGAAGTAATTGAGTAAGGGCTTGTTTGAATTTGAGAATTCTAACAATGCAGGGATAGGAAATAGACATGAATAGGATAGGAATGCACTTGCAAAACAAAGAATTTAAAAACACAGGATTTCTGCCAATCTGGGTGTTTGTTTCACAACAATTGGAAGATCATAGGATGCAAAAAAGCATGGTGAGATTAAGTCAAACCACAAGAAGATGTGCGGTTATAATGCTATTATGCTACTATCTCTTAGTCTTGTGCTTGATGAATAGGAATATGAAAAGGAGGAGAAGTGGAAATTAGAATTCCTACGGTTTTTATTTCAAGGAGACACTAAAGGAACAAATCCTACAATTTTCCTTTGCTCCATTCCTTTGCACCAAATTCATGAAAAGTAGTACCATAGGAAACTTTCCAATTCCTATGTTTTTCATTCACTTTTCCTTTCAAGCACTGGCGATTCTAGTAGGCAGGCTTGAGCAAGGAAAATCCTACACTAAAAAATGTTTTTGTGCTACTTCTATTACTTTGGACCCAGGCCACTGCCATACTAGCTCAACTCCCAGGCCCATCGACAAATGCACAGCTCAAACGCGCAAAGATAAATAATGATGGCGTTCAAGAGAGTCCATCACGGATAGCTAAGTTGCCTGGCACCTCACTGCTTGTCATGTAGTAGGATAAAATAATCATATTTCCCGTTACTACGAGTGCTCAGTGGACAATATATATAACATGTGGAGTAAAAAAGAGATGCAACAAGTGTACAACCTCTTTGAGAAGCCATGTCGATCTCAGTGTGATTGGGTTGGCCGGTGAGGATGCTCTGGCTGACTTGGCTATTGGAGGAGGGGGCGAAGATCTTAGGCGTCTAGAGATGGAGCCCGAGGTACTGCTCCGCTGTGATGGAGGTTTCGTCATTGGAGCAGCTCCGGTGAGTTGTACGACGCTGAGGCTGAAGCAAGACAAGAGAGACAACAAACAACGTTAACCTGAGTGGAATTCTAATAGCATCTCCAATACATGACGTAAAATACATAACCACAGAGTGCTAGATGTAAAATACATCAACCGCTGTAGGATCGAAAGTATGTCTAGAGGGGGGTGATTAGACTACTTGACCAAATAAAAACTTAACCTTTTCCCAATTTTAGTTCTTGGCAGATTTTAGCTATTTTAGGACAAGTCAAGCAATCATCACACAATTCAAGCAAGCATGCAAAGAATATATTGGCAGCGGAAAGTAAAGCATGCAACTTGCAAGAATGTAAAGGGAAGGGTTTGGAGAATTCAAACGCAATTGGAGACACGGATGTTTTTCCCGTGGTTCGGATAGGTGGTGCTATCCTACATCCACGTTGATGGAGACTTCAACCCACGGAGGGTAATGGTTGCGCGAGTCCACGGAGGGCTCCAACCATGAAGGGTCCACGAAGAAGCAACCTTGTCTATCCCACCATGGCCATCGCCCATGAAGGACTTGCCTCACTAGCGGTAGATCTTCACGGAGTAGGCGATCTCCTTGCCCTTACAAACTCCTTGGTTCAACTCCACAATCTTGTCGGAGGCTCCCAAGTGACACCTAGCTAATCTAGGAGACACCACTCTCCAAGAAGTAACAAATGGTGTGTTGATGATGAACTCCTTGCTCTTGTGCTTCAAATGATAGTCTCCCCAACACTCAATTCTCTCTCACAGGATTTGGATTTGGTGGAAAGAAGATTTGAGTGGAAAGCAACTTGGGAAAGGCTAGAGATCAAGATTCATGTGGTAGGAATGGAATATCTTGGCCTCAACACATGAGTAGGTGGTTCTCTCTCAGAACATATGAGTTGGAAGTGTAGATGTGTTCTGATGGCTCTCTCCACGAGTGAAGAGGAGGTGGAGGGGTATATATAGCCTCCACACAAAATCCAACCGTTACACACTATTTACCAATCTCGTTGGGACCGAAATAGTAAACCTAGTGACCGTTAGAGATTTTCAGTGGGACTGACATGCAACTCGGTAGGACCGATATGGTTAGGGTTAGGGCATAACGTAATCTCGGTGAGACCGATTACACAAACTCGGTGAGACCGATTTGGTAATAAGCTAACCAGAGGGTTGGTCAGGCAAACTCGGTGGGACCGATTCGCTCTTCTCGGTGAGACCGAAATGTTACGAAAAGGAAACAGTGAGTCTACATTGCAATCTCGGTGGGACCGATCCGCTCTTACGGTGAGACCGAAAAGTTACGAAAAGGAAACAGAGAAATTGCAATCCCATCTCGGTGAGACCGAGATCCCTATCGGTAGAACCGATTTGCTTAGGGTTTGGCAATGGCTATGACAAGTGAAACTCGGTGGCGCCAGGTTGAAAGAATCGGTAGGGCCGAGTTTGGCTTTGGATTTAGGTCAAATGTGGATATGGGAAAGTAGCTGAGGATTTTGGAGCATATCATTAAGCACATGAAGCAAGAGGCTCATTAAGCAACACCTCATCCCTCCTTGATAGTATTGGCTTTTCCTATGGACTCAATGTGATCTTGGACCACTAAAATGTAAAATGAAGAGTCTTGAGCATATGAGCTAGAGCCAATCCTTTGTCCTTAGCATTTTGAGGGTTCCACTTTCACCATCCATGCCATGCCAATCATTGAGCTTTCCTGAAATGATCATCTTGGAATAGCATTAGCTCAATGAGCTATATGTTGTTATGAATTACCAAAACCACCTAGGGATAGTTGCACTTTTAGCCGCTCATCTCTGAACTTAACTGTCGAAACTGAATTTAACTGTCGAAACTGAACTTAACTGTCGAAACTGAACTTAACTGTCGAAACTGAATTTTGTTGTCGAAATTGAATTTTGCTGTCGAAATTGAACGCACTAGCAAGGTGAGGCTACACGTCGGTCGACTGACTTTTTCATCTCTGGTCAGTCGATTTTGCAGACGTTGGATACGAAATCAAGGGTCTGCGGTTCATCTTCAACCTCCACCCCCCTGAGCCGCCAGCCACCACCGGCCAAACAGCAGCCCCCCGCCGCCCGTGGCCGGCGGTGCGCCGCCCCGCCCGCCCCGAAAACACTCCCCACCGCCGGTCCGCCGCCGCGCCGGCCATCCCTCTAGGCCCCCCCGTGCATAGCTTTTTCTCCGGCGATCCCCACGCCACCGCCCCGCCAACGCCCCG
>NC_041384.1:750008998-750067427 GCF_002162155.2 Triticum dicoccoides
AGCCCCCCTCCCCGCTACGGCTGGTTCTTCCTTCACCCCGGCGAGCCCCCCACCCCCTAAAAATCAACTGACCCAAAAGTCGATTCAGTCGACTGAAGTGTAGCTAAATCGGAGCAGCATCGCAAGCAAGAGCAAGAGCGAGAGCAGCAGCGCGAGCAAGAGCAGACCAGGCAGGGGACCAAGAGCAAGAGCAGAGCAGCAGCGCGAGCGAGAGCTAAAGCAGCAGCAGCTCCTACTGATGTGGACGTCACCGCCGAGGGAGCGACGCCGTGGAGGAAGTGGCTGGCGACGCCACCATGGATGGAGCCACGCCGTGTCGGCTCGAGACCGAGCGCCGGCAGCATCGTGAGATCGAATCAAGAAGAAAATGCGGCGATTAGTGTACAACCTCTTTGGTGGCGCCGATTAGGCCGCAACTTCATCCGAGGAAAAGGTGATGATGATGCTCTTCCGGTGGTGCAGGTGAAGACGGCGGTGTGGGAATGGAGGTGGCGCGAAAGACGAGGGGAACGTCGGGGCAGCTCCTTGGAGGTGGAGGACGGGGTGGCTGAACCGGCGGGACGATGAGATCGACGACAGATCCTCATCCGGTACAGTGGATGAGGGACGTCGGGGGGTTGCTGTGGACGACATCGTCGGGGAAGAGGCTCCGGCTGGGTGGCGGACGGAGCAGGGTGTGGGGTTTCGTCGCGGGTTTTCGCGGCCTCGGTGTACGAATGGGTGGGCAGATGGGATGGTAGTGGGGAACCATGGCTTAGAGACGCGCTTGTTCGAAATGTGGGGTAAGTTACGAAAGTACCCCCACCGATTTTAGGAGGTTCTTTCGGTTCAGGGGTACCACGGGCATTTTGCGTGTCGGGATTTCACAGGAGGTGGGAGTTTTCTCGCGCGTTGTAATTTCGGAATAGCAAGGCGCGAGTTGAGATGGAGGGAGTTGTCAGAGCACAACGAGACAAAGATATATCTTAAATATTTCGGGCTAACAAGGCGCAGGTTGAAGAGGCGGGAGTTTCGCAGCACGATAGACAGAGACGCTAGCTTGAATTTTCTGCATAACAAGGTGCGACTTGAAATTTCGTAAGAACAAGCTTAACGTGTACAAAAAAGACAATTTGCACCTCAACACGCACAACACACACACAAACATCATTTAGACTAGAGTAAGGTACATGTGCATTGCACGCATGAGATTTGGCAACCAAATTATGAATAAATACCACATTATAACATGCAAGCTTTGAGTCATATATGCATGATGTAGATGTTCGTTTAATTCTTATAGTTCATTTCATTCAAAATAATCTAGTTTTTATGAGAAAGCTAATCTATTTTAATATTCATGGAATTGTGCGTCGTAAGACATAAAGTAAAAACAAATAATGACAAATCATGTAAAAAACATTAGGGCAATTATGATACGGAAGATTCTAGAACAAATAAGAAGTGCTTGTGTTTTGATGTTTGTGCATTATGCTTAAGTTCAACCACTGAGTCTTCTGGATTATACATGTGGCGAAATCTGGTGGAATCTAGATGATATCCAACGGCGAGTAGTGCTCAAATTTGCCATCTTTGGACCATCGGATTCGCCTCATCCAACGACCATCTTTCAAAGTTAAAGTTACCCGCACACAATATAAAAAATATAAAATATAATATATATAGGGGTATAGATATAGATATGTGATGCGAAAGCCGCCCATCATCTCCAATTAGAATAGTGTGTCCATGCACGGATGCGACGTGGCCAAATGATGTCTGCCATCGGTATCTCAAATTCAAATCAGTCTGACCTTGTTCAATGTGTATACATTACAACATGCTCGTTTCCAAACCACACCGCGTAGATCTTCGTTATATTCATGCATGCATGGGTTTCAAACATCAGGATCTCTTATTCAAATATTTGAATTCAACTTTACATTGATTATGACCTCACCTATTCTTTTACACCCACACAGTAGTCTTCTCTTTATAATTGTACCATTAACTCTCTCTCGTGCATGCATGCACATACACTACCAGTCGGCATTATCCATCGCACGCATGCAATCTTTTTCTTCAGGTCGGTCTCCCATGAAGGCACACACCGACACACATCCCCCTCTCCATCATATCGGGCATTCCTTATCTCTCACGCGTGCATGCGCAATGATCGATGTTCCTCTATGTATGTATGTATATAGCTAGGTCTTTCATAGTTTTCCACACAAACTGATCAATCGATATATCCAGTGAGGTCTCACCCTCTTTCCCACGTCCACATCGATCAATCTATACCTCTCTATATAGGATTAACATATATAGCTAATACACCCACATTAATTATATGTCCAATGTCCCCCTCTCATCATCCATGCCTTCCGCTTCATCTCTCAGACGCGTGCACAATGGCGAAGACAGGAGGCAGTAAGGTCCCTGCCCCCTCCCCCTTAACATCACTATATATCGAGGCTAATATGAATGTGATCATTAGACAATTGCTGCTAAAAATGGTTTAAGTTCATGAATTGGCCCTCCTCGTAAAGGATTAGCAATGCTTGGCCCCCTAGCTCATTTATTTTTCATGGCTCCGCCACTGCGCGCAACATCGCACGTGTTCGCCCCCTCTCTCTAAATATCGATCTTGCACTTGTGCATTCCTTCATAGTCTCCCTCAACTCGGCCCCTCACACCATCTTCTAGCCCCCACCGGATTTTTCCACATGTACAATCTAGCAGACTCCATGGTTGAACTTAAGCATAATGCACAAACCTCAAAACAACAGTGGTTCTCTTTTGTTCTAGAATCTTCCGTATCATAACTGCCCAAACTTTTTTTCTAGTTGAATTGCCATTGTTTGTTTTTACTTTATGCTTTACAACGCACAATTCCATGAATCATAAAATAGATTAAGGGCTTCTTTGATTCAAAGGATTCTCAAAGGAATTTTGGAGGATTCTAATCATTAGGAATTTTTCCTATCTTGGTTGTTTGATTCGTAGGATTGTAAACCATAGGAATTTTTCCATATGATTCATTTGCACTAGATTTCATAGGAAACATCCCATCCACTCAAACCTCTTTGAGATAATTCTGTGTTTTTTCTATGCACAATCAAACACTCGTACAATCCTGTAGGATTCAAGACGACATTCCACTATAATCCCATGTTTTTCCTATTCCTGCGTTCTTAGATTTTTATAAAAACTAATTGATTTTGAATGAGATGAACTATAAGAATTAAACGAAGGGCTACATCAGGCTTATATGACTCAGAGATTACATGCTATAGTGTGGTATTTATTCATAATTTGGTTGCAAAATTTGATGCGTGCAACGCACGTGTACCTTACTAGTACTTCAAGTATGTGCAAAACACGTAAATTAGAATACCAATGGCACGCTACACAGTGTCTCTCTTACAGTTCATGAAGCCACGTGGCACATGTGGAGGCGTTGTCGCGACCTCCTTGCGTGGATTGATCACAGTGACGTGTTGCTGGTTCCAGAAGAATGTACTCATCCTCCCTGAGCCACACTGGCGGTACATGCATGAAGCGAAGATGTGCACGCATGCCACGCACGCACTCATTCCCTCGCATGCACACGCGGGTACACGGGCGGGCGCAATTTTGTACCAAGATCCACCCCATGTGATAATTTGACGCATGTAAAGTCATTCACTTCATTGATGGTCAATTAATACAGCGCATGCAAATTGAGTGGACGTGAGGGCGGAAGAAAGACATTATTACTCCACTGCGCGCATGCGAGTAGTTAAATCATGGGTTGCTCGTAGTACTTCCATTGGTCTCCTTCATATTTTGTGCCAATTTTTGACAGTAACATAATATTTACGCATTTGAGCAGTGTAGTACTTGAAATTTATGTTCCGCTAAACTCACCGGGAGCCGTTTCGGGCCTCGAAACCAAAACCATCAATTAATCTTTACCTTGTTCCCATCACATTCGAAAGCCTGCTCACACCTACTAGTACGTACCAAACCTGAACGTGTTCCCACTATGCAGGTATTAGTACTAGTGCTAGTACTTAGGTTATAAAAAGGGGAACTACCTAACCGAAAATTACTCTACCTTTCCTCCTCATAAGTGCTTCTTCTTCGTCCGTTGTTGCCATGGCCGGTGAGCAGAGCTCTATGTCGAGAACTACTCGTAACAAGGGAGCGGCAACCATGAGGTGCCTATATATACCCCCTCGCGTAAGAGCAGAGCACACTGCTCTGTTTTTTCTGGCCGCCGAGGGGGAGAGGGATTGGTGGTGCTCTAGCTCACCTCCTATGCACACAAGGTGTTCGATGGAATGCCCGAGCCACACTACTTAAGCTTTCTCCTCTCCAAGCTCGACCTCCAAGCTCCATTTTCCTCAATATTTGTCTAGGTTTAGCGGTCCGTCACGCCCCGTCCCCGTCTTCACCGCCATCGATCACCCGCACCGAGCTCATCGCCGACTCCACCGTGGTGAGCCTCTTGTTCTTATCTTCTTTCTGAAAGGAAAAATATTCTTACTTGTATAGTTACATATATACTTGTATTATTTTCCTACTTTTATTATTGCATCTTATATAGTGCGATGGTTTTGGTATCCGCCCCCGTCGGCCCTTGTCCTGTCTATGATTCAGATGTGGTATATATTATCTTTATAACTATTGGTTCATTTATTGTTTATGAAAATTATGCCGACCAACGTGACATAGATTTTATTTATCTAGGAGGTATGTGAACTAGATATTCCAACCGACCCTATTGTCGAGAGGTTAAATTTAGTGGAAGAAGAAAACAATTTCTTGAAGGAAAAAATAAAAAAATTGAGGAGGAGAAGATGATATTGGAGTTGCATGTTGCGGATATCGTCGATGATCACACGATCAAGATGGATGCAATGCGCTTGAAGATTAGAAAGATTAGAAAATATGCCATTCATACTGAGGCTTGGTATCATTATGCCGTTGGATCAATTGTTACCTTGGTTGCGATTATGATCGCATTTGTTTTCGCATTGAAATGTTTTACATAGTTTCAATGTATGGTTTAATTAATTAGATGCTCTGGAGAGCTATATGTTGTTAGATGAGAACTATGTATGTACTTTGGTTTTAATGTGATGATGAACTTCTATTAATTTGGTCACTTAATTATCTATTCATGATGTTCTATAATGGTTTTTGACACACTTAATTATATATAATGCACGCAGATGAACCGACAATGGATGTACGGTGACAGACACACCTCCGAGTACATTAAGGGCGTGCATGAGTTTCTCGATGCGGCTGAGGCAAACAAGCAGAATGGTTTTATGTGTTGTCCATGCACTAAATGTGGGAATACGATGTCTTACTCTAACCGGAAAATCCTTCACTCCCACCTGCTTTACAAGGGTTTCATGCCACACTATAATGTTTGGAAGAGGCACAGAGAAATAGGGGTTATGATGGAAGACGACAAAGAAGAAGAGTACGATGACAACTATGTGCCCCCTAAATACGGTGATGCTACAACGGGGGGAGCTGGTGAAGATCAAGAGGAACCAGACGATGTGCCCAATGATGCTGCAACGGGTGAAGCTGCTGAAGATCAAGAGGAACCAGACGATGTGCCCGATGATGATGATCTCCGCCGGGTCATTGTCGATGCAAGGACGCAACGCGAAAGTCAAACGGAGAAGCTGAAGTTCGATGGCATGTTAGAGGATCACAAAAAAGGGTCGTACCCCAATTGCGAAGATGGCAACACAAAGCTCGGTACCGTACTGGAATTGCTGCAGTGGAAGGCAGGGAATGCTGTGCCTAACAAAGGATTCGAGAAGCTACTGAAAATATTGAAGAAGAAGCTTCCAAAGGATAACGAATTGCCCGATAGTACATACGCAGCAAAGAAGGTCGTATGCCCTCTAGGATTGGAGGTGCAGAAGATACATGCATGCCCTAATGACTGCATCCTCTACCGCGATGCATACAAGGATCTGAACGCATGCCCGGTATGCAGTGCATTGCGGTATAAGATCAGACGAGATGACCCTGGTGATGTTGATGGCGAGCCCCCCAGGAAGAGATTTCCTGCGAAGGTGATGTGGTATGCTCCTATAATACCACGGTTGAAACGTCTATTCAGAAACGGAGAGCATGCCAAGTTGATGCTATGGCGCAGTGAGGACCGTAAGAAAGACGGGAAGTTGAGAGCACCCGCTGACGGGTCGCAGTGGAGAAAAATCGAGAGAAAGTACTGGGATGAGTTTGCAAAGGACCCAAGGAACATATGGTTTGCTTTAAGCGCGGATGGCATTAATCCTTTCGGGGAGCAGAGCAGCAATCACAGCACCTGGCCCGTGACTCTATGTATGTATAACCTTCCTCCTTGGATGTGCATGAAGCGGAAGTTCATTATGATGCCAGCTCTCATCCAAGGCCCTAAGCAACCCGGCAACGACATTGATGTGTACCTAAGGCCATTAGTTGAAGAACTTCTACAGCTGTGGAATGGAAACAGTGTACGGACGTGGGATGAGCACAGATAGGAGGAATTTAACCTAAAGGCATTGCTGTTCGTGACCAGCAATGATTGGCCCGCTCTCAGTAACCTTTCAGGACAGACAAACAAAGGATACCATGCATGCACACACTGTTTAGATGACACTGAAAGTATATACCTGGACAAATGCAGGAAGAATGTGTACCTGGGTCATCGTCGATTTCTTCCGACCAACCATCAATATCGAAAGAAAGGCAAGCATTTCAAAGGCAAGGCAGATCACCGGAAGAAGCCCGCCATGCGTACCGGTGATCACGTACTTTCTATGGTCAATGATTTACACGTAATCTTTGGAAAGGGTCCCCCCGCACTAGCTGTTCTGAATGATGCTGAGGGACACACACCCATGTGGAAGAAAAATCTATATTTTGGGACCTACCCTACTGGAAAGAGCTAGAGGTCCGCTCTTCAATCGACGTGATGCACGTGACGAAGAACCTTTGCGTGAACCTGCTAGGCTTCTTGGGCGTGTTTGGAAAGCCAAAAGATACACCTGAGGCACGGGAGGACCTACAATGTTTGCACGAAAAAGACGGCATGCCTCCGAAGCAGTATGAAGGTCCTGCCAGCTACGCTCTTACGGAAGAAGAGAAAGAAATCTTCTTTGAATGCCTGCTCAGTATGAAGGTCCCGACTGGCTTCTCGTCGAATATAAAGGGAATAATAAATATGCCAGAGAAAAAGTTCCAGAACCTAAAGTCTCATGACTGCCACGTGATTATGACGCAACTGCTTCCGGTTGCATTGAGGGGGCTTCTACTGGAAAACGTCCGATTAGCCATTGTGAAGCTATGTGCATTCCTCAATGCAATCTCTCAGAAGGTGATCGATCCAGAAATCATACCAAGGCTAAGGAGTGATGTGGCGCAATGTCTTTTCAGTTTCGAGCTGGTGTTCCCACCATCCTTCTTCAATATCATGACGCACGTCCTAGTTCATCTAGTCAACGAGATTGTCATTCTGGGCCCGTATTTCTACACAATATGTTCCCCTTTGAGAGGTTCATGGGAGTCCTAAAGAAATATGTCCATAACCGCGCTAGGCCAGAAGGAAGCATCTCCATGGGCCATCAAACAGAGGATGTCATCGGGTTTTGTGTTGACTTCATTCCTGGCCTTAAGAAGATAGGTCTCCCTAAATCGCGGTATGAGGGGAGACTGACTGGGAAAGGCACGCTTGGAAGGGACTCAATAATATGCAGGGACGGATATTCTTGGTCTCAAGAACACTACACAGTTCTACAGAACTCTACGTTGGTGACCCCGTATGTCGATGAACACAAGAACAGTCTGCGCTCCAAACACCCGGAGCAGTGCGACGACTAGATTACATGTGAACACATCAGGACTTTCAGCAGTTGGTTGGAAACACGTCTCAGAGGTGACAACACTGTTTGTGATGAGCTGTACTTGTTGTCCAGGGGACCATCTTTGACTGTATTGATTTACAAAGGATACGAGATAAATGGGAATACATTTTACATGATTGACCAAGATCAAAAGAGCACCAACCAAAACAGCGGTGTCCACTTTGATGCAACAACCGAGAGGGGAAAGGACACATATTATGGTTGCATAGTGGACATATGGGAACTTGACTACGGACATGATTTTAAGGTCCCTTTGTTTAAGTGCAAATGGGTCAATTTGTCTGGAGGCGGGGTACAGGTAGACCCACAATACGGAATGACAACAGTGGATCTGAAAAATCTTGGGTACACAACGAACCATTCGTCCTAGCCAATGATGTGGCACATGTTATCTATGTGAAGGACATGTCTACCAGACCGAGAAAAAGAAAAGATAAGGAAGCGAATACATCATACGATGAGCCAAAGCGCCACATAGTTCTTTCAGGAAAAAGGGACATCCTGGGAGTGGAGGGCAAAACAGACATGTCTGAAGATTATGAGAAGTTTCATGAAATTCCTCCCTTCAAAGTCAAGGCTTACCCAAGCATCCTAATAAACGATGAAGATTATCCATGGTTACGGCGCAATAAGAAAATGACACAAGCGAAGAAAAAGTGAAGACTTTATTCCGCAACTATTATGATGATACCATGCCAACTTTGTAACAGACGAGTATGATACCATTGTCCGTTTTGTACATGCACATGCTATGTGGGTGAAATTATGATACCATGCCAACTTTCAACTTTTTCAGAGTTCATTTGAAATGCTTTAATGTCTTATGGTTCGGCCCTCGTAATACCATTAATCCTGGTTCGCTCCTTGTCAACTATGTTCTCACCAAGAACACTCTCAAGAGGGCAGCCACGTGGGCCATTGGTCCCGGTTCGTCTGGACCTTTTGGTCCCGGTTCCACGCACAAACCGGGACCAATGCGCCTCGCCCCTGGCCCATGACCATTAGTCCCGGTTTGTGCCACAAACCGGGACTAAAGAGTTGGTCCTCGTTGCGCTCAGAGTTTAGTCCCACCTCGCCAACCGAAGGGTGCTCACACCGGTTTATAAGCCCGTCCCTCTCTGCCTTGTTGAGCTCCTCTCAAAGTGAAAATAGATGCCCCTATACAGGGAATTTGACCTAAATTCATAGTGAATTTCTCTGAAATTCATAGAAATTTATTATGAATTTAGGTTGAATTTTCTCTATAGGCGCATCTATGTTCATTTTTTTAGTAAAGTTAATCACAAACTTGTGATTCACACAAATTTCAAAGAATTCAAATTTTAACTATTCAAATTTGAAAACTAATGGCACTAACAGAAAGTTTATAATTTTTCTAAAACTAAAAGCAAAAAGAATTAAAAAATAAAGCAAAAAACAAAAGAAAATAAATAATGCAGAAAACAAAACAAAAAACTGGAAAAAAATAAAAATAGGAACAATAAGTATTGTGTTGTAAGTAGAAACAAAATAAAGTAAATAAAGCAACAAAGAAAAAAAAGTGCCACCTACTGGGCCCCCATGGCCTGAATACGACTAGAAACCCTACCATGGGCCAGGATTCAGGCCCGCAGGAGGCCCAGTAGGCCCACGGGCACACAGCGCACGGTTAGGCCCGAAAGCCTGCAATTGAGAGGAGCTCGAGAGGGAAGGTGCAGCGGCGCTTATAAACCACTCTCGAGCTCTCTCAGCTAGCGAGGTGGTACTAAACTTTTGACGCGGGGCAGCACAAGGCCTTTGGTCTCGGTTGGTCCCAGCAACCGGGACTAAAGGGGTGCATTGGTCCCGGTTTGTGGCACCAACCGGGACCAATGCCCCCCTTTAGTCCCAGTTGGTGACACCAACCGGGACCAAAGGCCGCCGCTTCCCGCCCTTTGGGCTGCTGAAAAGAGGCCTTTGGTCCCGGTTGGTGCCATCAACCGGGACTAAAGGGGGGCATTGGTCCCGGTTGGTGCCACGAACCGGGACCAATACTCTTAGTATATAAGAAAGCACTTGGCGTTTTCAGATTCATCTGCATCAGTTCCCCGCCCCGACGCCGCCGCCAGGCTACCCGAGCTCGCCCTGTCGCCGCCCTCTGCTGCCTCGTCGACTCGCAGCCGCCCTGCCCCGAGCACACCATCGGCGGCCCGCCCCGACCATGCCGCGTGCCCCTGCCCCGACCACGTTGTCGTCGCCCCAGCTGCCCCGCGCCGCCGTCGCCTCTGCCTCGCCCTGCCCTGACCACGCCGTCGTCGCCTCTGCCCCTTCCCCGACCACGCCGCCGTCGCCTCTACCCCGACGCGCGCCGTGCCGCTACCCCGACCACGCCGCACCTCTCCCTTTGGTCAGGGCCGGCACCGCCCCCCTCTTCCCCCTGTTTTTTTGCACATATATATATATAGATGTTTTTTTCCTGATTATATGTATATGTATGAGTATATGCATGTGTGTATATTTGTTTATATGTCCTTTTTTAAGATTTTTTATTTTTTGCATTTTTATAAAAATGCATATGTATGTATATATGTTCTCTGTGTATATATATGTTCATGTATATATGCAAAAGATAGATTTTTAGAAAAAATAGTATTTTTTCTGTTCATAGATTTTTTTGGTGATATTAATTATTGTAAATATGCAAATGTTTGTATATTGATATGAACAATGAATTAGGCAAAACCTTTACTTTTTTTCTAAAATTTCTATTTGAACATTATTTTAAAAAAACAAGCAATACTACTTCATGTATTTTTAAGAAGGAAGAAGAAGAAAAAGAATGAGAGGAAAAAGGAAATAAGAAGAGGAAGAAAGGAGAAGAAGAGGGGAGAGGAAGAAGAGGAGAAATAAATAAGAACAAGAAAAAAGAAGAACTTCTTCTCCTCTATTCCTTTCTTCTTCTCCTCTTTTTTTCTTCTTTTTTTCTTCGATCTTCTCCTCTAGCTATTCCTTTCTTCTTCTCCTCTTTTTATTTCTTCTTTGTTTTCTTATGTTTTATTGGGTCTGTCGTCGTCGATATACCCCTCCCGATAACTTCAACACGAGGGGGGGGGGGTCGATATACCCCCTCCCCGATAATACTATTTTCCCATGTACGTATGTCATCGTTGTCGATATAACCCCCTCCCGATAACTTCAACACGTGGGGGGGGTCGATATACCCCCTCCCCGATAACATTATTTTCCTGTGTATGTATGTTGTCGTTGTTGATATTACCCCCTCCTGGATAACTTCGACATGAGCGATGGTCGATATATATACCCCCTCTCGACTGTGATTACTTATACCGCGGGAGCACCCCCCGACCCTCTCGCTCGACCAAAACTCTCGAGGACACCCAAACCCTAGAAAAAACGATGTCGGTCTCCTACCCCCTCCCGCCGTGCCCCTACCCGAAGAACTCTCTCGAGGCCACCCCAAACCCTTGAAGCATTGTCGAGGCCACCCCAAACCCTAGAGAAGCAGCGTCGAGGCCACTAATATGATTCCTTATTGTGATTAGCTAGATAGTTCTACATTTGCCACTAATATATCCATCTGTCATGTTTGAATAATAATTGCCATGTTGTAAATATTTGTAGAAACTATGGACACCCCCCGAGACGAAGCACAAGAAGCATTGTTGGGGGACATAATCGCACAAGGAAGTGATGTCGTCTGCTCGTTGTTTCTCAACGACACCGATGGTCCGGAAGGAGAGGGTGAAGAAGTAGTTGGCTATGATTATGATGGCTCTGGTGACCCAATGCTGGTGCAAGAAGGAGACCGTGATGACGGCTCCGGTGACCGAACCGAGTCCGGCCAGGTATATATATTAGTTAAGCCTATGCTGACTAGCTAATTGATGCATTCATTGTTTTGGTATGTACACATATTAATTAACTCTCGTCTTTGTTCTTTTTCCAGCCCTCCGGATCGAGCACAACTTCGGTAAAGAGACGAGGCCCGAAGAAAAAGTTGAGCTCGGATGAAAGGTTTGAGATCATAGAAATCGCGCCCGACGGCCAACCGATTGAACCCATCTGGACAAAGAATGCATTTGTTGCTTAGTGCGGGGTTCTGGTTAGGGACAAGATCCCGATCAGCATCCAGCAATGGTTAAAGCCGGCTAAAGAAGACCCTGAGGTGTCTTATGTCAATGATATGCAGAAAAATGATCTTTGGACTTAGCTGAAGTCAAATTTCACCCTACCGCCAGAGGATGATCTGGAGAAGCCAGTTAAAGAGCAATTAATCAAGTCTTTTACTCTTAAGAAGATGGCAGACCTATTCAGGAGGTGGAAGAAAGACCTGAATAGGTTTGTCGACAAAGGAGAGACACCAGAATTCAAGGGCAAATATGAGAAGATCAGAGATGACTGGCCCGCATTTGTGGCTCACAAGACATCAGAAAAGAGTAAGAAGATGTCAGCGACAAACAAGCAAAATGCTGCGAAGAAGAAGCATCACTATCGGACGGGGTCAGGTGGCTACCTCGTAGCCCGGCCTAAGTGGGCCAAGGCTGAGAATGATCTGGTTGATAAAGGGATCGAACCAGAGACAATGAACTGGCCAGACCGTTGCCGGACTTGGTTCTTCGGGCATGGCGGAACCTTGGACCCTGTATCAGGGAAGTGCATTTGGACGGACGAGCAATCGGAAATACCAGTCAAGAGGCTTCAGCACTATATCGATGCAGCGCAGAAAGGGACGTTTGTTCCAGACAGAGAGAACGACGAGCTCACAATGGCCCTCGGGAATCCTGAGCACCCTGGACGGACACGAGGCATGTCAGGCTCCGTTCCATGGAAGACTGGGTTTCCGGACGCAGGAGGTTACAAATGCCAGGAGAGGAGGAAGAAAGTGCAGCAGACCCAACTGCAGGCGCTGCATGCAAGGGTACAACCGATAGAGGAACGAGAAGCAAATCGCAGCAAACGAACTGCCGAAGCTTCCCCGAAGCTACCCCGCCATCTCAGCGGAGAATCAACGTGGTTTCCACCGAGCTGCTTCAGCCGGAGCATGTCTTGACGGCTCCTGCCAGCTATCCCATGGATGCTATCACGGAGTCTCAAAATTGCCACCTCATGACGTAATGGATGAATTTGAAGGTCAAGGCGGCTGTTGGCTCTGTTTTTCCTTCTGAACCCGGTGCAACTTTTCACTGTCGGCCGATTCCAGAAGGATATGCTAGGGTGATGGTGGATGAAATAACGGAGGGATTTGAGGACCTCCAGCTTGACCACCCTACCGGTGAAGGGGAGACTCGGCTGGGTTCTTCTCTGAAGACTCCATGCCTATGGCGGAAGGAGCTCATCAACCTTCTGAACTGGACGCCTCCGCCTCCTCCTCGTCCTCCGGCGAGTCAGGGCACTCCGCCTCCTCCACCGCCTCCTCCTCCGGCGAGTGACGATCAGGGCACTCGGCTGGCTCCTTCTCCGGCGCGTGGCGACACTCCGCCTCCTTCTCCACCTGCGCCGGCGCGCCTGAGCAGCCAGCCTCCTCCTTCTTCGCCTCGTCAGCAAGGGCGGAAGAGACCCACCGCCGCTTCGCTGCTCCGGTGCGTCGTAGTCCTTCTCCTCCGCCTCATAAGCAAGGAAAGAAGACAACCACTCCGTCTGCTCTGTCGGCGTCTAGCAGTACAGCCAGAGGCGGGAGGAGATACAGATTCGGTCCTTCTCTGAAGACACCAGAGAAGTTACCTTACGAGATGACCCCAGAGGAGAACGCGAAGTTCACGCGAACCGAAGTGAAGGACTTGTTTCAAGGGTTGAAAGCATAGAGACATCCACCTCCGAAGGAGAAGGTAGATCCGTTGAAAGCGAAGCGCACTCTGGCTGCCCTGAGAAAACCACCAAAGTCTCCGCCGAAAGGCAACTATGAGCGCATTCTTGGAAAGACATTTGTCGAAGCAGAGCGGTCAGGAGTACTGTCAGTGATCAAAGGTTAAAAGAATGATGAGCTGGGAAACAAATTGCCCAGCTCAGCGAACAAGCGAAGCAATCGTGCCCCCCGCTCAAGGTGCGTAGCGACATCGTCGCTAATGATCCGAGGATGGTGCCCGGTTATAGCAATCTTGGAGATTACCTGCCCGACCATGTACATTATGATTTCTTGGAGGTGGAGGCGGTACACAGATTCAAGTACGGGAAGCCTCTCGTCAATGATGAAATATCTCTATCAACGATGATGCGAAGATTGCATGATTGGTACATGAAAACCCGCAGAGAGTCTGGGGGGAGGAATACTTTGACACTGAGAGTTAGAGAGGAGCATGACCTCATTGGAATTGAACTGTTGAATTATCCATTTGAGGAGTTCTTCCAGTTTTTCAATCAAAGGGCCCTTGATAAAGCAACGGTCACCTGCTACTGTCTGTAAGTACTACTACTTCTGTCATTAAGTCTCTCTATATAGGTCAGCTCTTTCATTGCATGTATTTATAATTATCCTCACTATATTATGCAGATTGAAGATCGCCGAATTGAAGAAAAGACAAGTCGGTGACATTGGGTTCATTAACACAAATCTCATAGATGCAACTGAGGTTAAATTTCATGCCGAAGATACCGAGGCCAACTTGCTACGATCATTCAAAATAAATGAAAACAAAGATATAATACTCTTTCCTTACAACTTCAAGTGAGTGTTACTGTCTTGTGCATATACGGTTTCCCTTATATATTAGTCCAGGTTATAGTAATGTAATTGATGAGTTATGCATGCGTGCGCAGTTTCCACTATATTCTCCTAGAGATTAAGCTTGAGCAGGGACTAGTAACCGTCTTAGACTCGAGACGAAAAGATCCCTAGGAGTATGCGGACATGACTGAAATCCTCGAGAAGTAAGTTAAATCGATCATTATCCACCATATCAGCAACTTTGTTCATTTCCTGATATCAAGTAATTGTTTTCTTTTGTCTGGCAGGGTTTGGAGAAAATTCACTAGAAAAGCTCCGGGACTGCTGAAGAAGCTGCAATTTAGATACCCGAAAGTAAGTACTACAGTAGCATGTTCCGCGCGTCTCCTAGTGATTCAAGCGCTAGTTTCATCAATACCATTTGGCATGCTTGCTTATCAGTTTGATTGACCTCTATTTATTGTAAAGTGGTTGTGGCAGGATCAAGGGAATGATTTCTTGTGGATACTATGTTTGCGAGTCCATCCGCTACACGACCTGTGAATGGGGGTACACTGAAGAACAATATGAAGTGCGTAAGCAATAATATTCACAATTTTATTTTATTACCATCATTTGTGTTGAGTTTCATTTATTCATATATATATATGTATGTATTGACCACCTTCTTCAAATTAGATCTTTCGGATGCGGGATGAACTCCTACCACCAGATCGTATGGGAGGAATTCAAGAGGAATTGGCGGCATTCTTCCTTGACCACGTGATCGCTAAAGACGGAGAATACCATGTGGATCCTGTGTTCATATATAATTAGGAGATTATATTGTAAGAGATAATTATTGTATATATGTAGCCGGTAGTGTCAGATAGATATACGAGAACTTGTTGTTCGACCAATCTCTCGGAGAAGGAGAGGTGGTCGATATCACTTCTCTCTGTATGCATATATGTTCATGACGATCTTCTGTTTCCTTCGTTTGCTTACTAGCTAGCTAGCGTGTCTAGTCCTCTCTATACGTATGTATAGTGCGTAGCGTCGACCAAGCACGGACATAAGAGAGGACACTTCTCTCTATTAATTAGCTAGCTAACACAATATATGAAACACCTAAATTAACCCCCCAAAACCCCCAACCCCCCTCCTTTAAAAAAACAAAACCCCAGCCACGGAAATGTTGACGCGTGGATGCCTATTGGTCCCGGTTGGTGCCACCAACCGGGACCAAAGGCCCCCCTGCCTGGGCTCGGCGCACCGGCCACGTGGAGGCCCATCTGTCCCGGTTCTGGACTGAACCGGGACTAAAGGGCTAGGGCATTAGTAACGACCCTTTAGTCACGGTTCAGGAACCGGGACAAACGACCCTTATCAACCGGGACAAATTGGCCGTTTTCTACTAGTGCAAGGCTGCGGAAAAAAAGAGGGCTCGCCGCCACGCAGAGACCTCGAAAGATCTCTCACGGGCAGGCGATGGCTCCCAGGAGCGCCCTAGCCACGGAGGCGAACATGCCGAGCCGGCGGAGCTGGAGTCGTTATCCCTCGACGGCATGCCCGATCAGCTCAATAAGCACCTCAATAAGAAGAAGGAGTTCATCCAAGGCTTGATGGATTTGTTGAAGGAGAGCCTCGACGACATGCCCGCTAAGCTCAATCAGCAGGGGGAGTTGACCGCCGGCTTGGTGATTCTGCTGAAGAAGAGCATTGCCTCGGAGAAGAAGGCGACCGGTGAAATCCTGCGACTTCAGGAGGACAAGGCGAAGCTCTGCCACGAGATCGACCTATTGAAGGAGAAGAACGCCGGCTGGAAGAAGCTGCATGAGAATAGTAGTTCCTCGATGAAGATGCTGCAGGACCTCGTCATGGAACAGAAGGAGGAGTTGGTGAAGTTCCGCATCGAGCACCTAGCTGTTGTCAAGGTACGTAATGCGGCCGTGGAACAGATGATGAAGGCTCGCATCGAGAAATCCCGCGTCATGGACAGAATGAAGAAGATGGCGGAGGAGACGCGCAAGGAGATGGAGGTCGTGGAGATGATGAAGAAGCAGTTACGACTCCGCGGCGAATTAGATCATTTGGGGTGATAATCTTCCTTCTTCTTTTGCTCCTGTGTTTCATCTTTTGCTTCGGGTGTTTCGCCGCACGTGTCATGTTCTCTACGAGGCATGAATAGAACAATGGTTTTTTTGAGGGAATGAATAGAACAATGCTAACAATGAGATGACTAGCAAATTAGATCATTTTTATCGCTATATGGCACTGGGCTGCCGTGTTTTGTGCTCCTCCGTCGCAGTACTACTCCAGTGGAAAACTTGAGTATACTGCACGGTTCTTTGCTCCTCCTCGATCAGGTCGTCGGCGCATTTATACAAGCAGTCAAATCACAAAGGCCTCGCCTTCCAGCAGTAATGAGCCGTCAAATCACAAAGGCCCTCGCCTCTCATGAAACCGACCAAGCTAGACTGCCCCACCCTCTAGCCTTTTAAAAAAATGTATACTTTTGTACAACATTAGTATCGATGGATTGCGCCATGGAGAAAAACCTGAAATTAAAAAAAAGTGGTACATATAGAGAGCGCTCGTCGCCAAATTATGCATATAGTACTATTAAAAAGGCTAGTAACAATAATGGTGTCCAGCACAACCCACCCCTCAAATAACACTAAGAGGGTGCTTGGATACATTTTAGTCCCATGACTAAAAGTAGTGGGACTAAAACATGCTAGCCTCACCCATGCTTGGATCCAAATACTAAAAAGGCTAAAATCAAGTTAATGAGCATTTATTATCCTCCAAACCCTCCAATCCAGATTTCGCCTGTGTTAAAGGAGAGGAGTTAAATGAGTAGAGAGAGGACTAATCCACATTTTAGTAGGGGTACCCCTGACTAAAAAAATTTAGTATCAAGACTAGTTTTAGCCCCTCTTTAGTCAGGGGGTGCTTGGAACTTTAGCCTCTTAAAGAGACTATTTTTAGTCAGACTAAAATAAGTCCCTTGGATCCAAGCACCCTCTAAGCATATCGTTTCGTAATTGGAATGTGCTGTGTTGGAATGTGCATAGTCTGAATTCCAATGCTCGCCAGCGCGATATTAGAGCTAAGATCGAGGAGAGCCACTGCTCCATAATTTGTTTACAGGAAACTAAGTGTGAGCAGTTTGACATTAGGAAGATTCGGTCTTTCTGCCCTAGGCGTTTTGATCAGTTTGCTTTCTCTCCTTCTGTTGGTGCGTCTAGCGGAATCTTGGTAATTTGGAATTCTTCTGTCTTTGAGGGGCTGCTAGTGGAGGTCCAGCGCTTCATTGTTGTTGTTTCTTTTAAGTCTATTCATAACTCAGAACGATGGACTCTGGTTTCTGTGTATGGTCCATGTGATGGTCAACCTAGAGACGATTTTGTGAGTTGGTTATATCACCTAACTATTCCTTTGGATGAGAATTGGTTGCTCCTTGGTGATTTTAACTTCATCCGCTCTCTAGATAACAGAAATCTGCCAGGAGGAGATATAAATGACATCTTTCTCTTTAATGAAATTACTGGTCATCTTGGGCTTCTGGAATTGCCAATAAAGGGTAGAAGCTTTACTTGGTCCAATATGTAGCAAATCCCTCTCCTGGAATAGCTTGATTGGTTCTTCACAACCTCTGATTGGATCTCTCACTACCCTAATACAGTTGTCTTTCCTTTGGCAAAAACTGGATCGGATCACGTGCCATGTGTGGTTTCAATTGACACTAAAATCCCCAAGTTCAAGATTTTTAGGTTTGAAAACTTCTGGGTAGAAATGCCAGGGTTTATGGAGTGTGTCAAGAAATCTTGGGAGGCCCCTGTGTTCTCT
This sequence comes from Triticum dicoccoides, assembly GCF_002162155.2. Classification (NCBI taxonomy): domain Eukaryota; kingdom Viridiplantae; phylum Streptophyta; class Magnoliopsida; order Poales; family Poaceae; genus Triticum; species Triticum dicoccoides. Next base: position 750,027,374 of record NC_041384.1, read on the forward strand.
GACCTCTCTGCATCCGCAGTTTTAACTAGGAAATTTAAACGCCTCAGGTATGACTTAAGAGTTTGGAGTAAAAACCTCTCTTACCTTAAGAAGTCAACTGTGGATTGTAGCAAGGTTATTCTCTATTTTGATAAGTTGGAGGAGTTACGGCCATTGGTTAGATCTGAGTTCAATTTCAGGAAAATAGTCAAGCTGCATTATGAGCATTTGTTGAAACTCCACTATATCTATTGGAAGCAGAGGTGTACGATCAGGTACATTAAGGTGGGTGAGGAAAACTCCAAATTTTTCCATGCCATGGCATCTGAGCGCATGAGGAAAAACTCTATAGCTAGCCTGAAAACTCCGGGGATGGATGATCCTATTTCTGATCATGATCAAATGGCGGGAATCCTCTGGGCTTCTTTCAAAAACCGAATGGGCCAGGCCTAGGACATTTCAATGGGCTATGATTTGGACACACTCATCCAGCATGTCCCTGGTTTGGAGGAATTGTCGCTTCCCTTCTCTGATGCTGAGATTAAAAAGGTCTTGCAGGAGCTGCCAACTGATCGGGCGCCAGGGCCTGATGGTTTTAATGGCATGTTTGTCAAGTGTTGTTGGCCAATCATCGAGAAAGATTTCTTAAGTTTGATAAAGGACTTTTATGAAGGGAAACTTTCTCTGGAAAACATAAATGGGTCTCTCATAACCCTCATCCCTAAGATGATATCTCCTGAGGGGCCGGATGATTTTAGGCCTATTTCTCTTACAACACCTGCTTGAAGTTTCTCACCAAGTTGTTGGCTAATAGGTTGCAAAGGGTGATTTTGAATTGCATCCATAAGAACCAGTATGGCTTTCTTAAGGGTAGATCAATCCAGGACTGTCTGGCTTGGAGTTTTGAGTATATACACCAATGTAAACAGTCCAAGAGGCCTATTGTTATTCTGAAATTGGATTTTGCCAAGGCTTTTGATACAGTTAATCATGAGGTTATTTTGCTGATGGTCAAACACAAAGGTTTTGATGATAAATGGATTGGTTTTGGTCATTTTGTATTAAAGAGATCCTTTCCACAGGGTCTTCTTCTATGTTGCTCAATGGCATCCCTGGCAAGCAGTTCAAGTGCAAATGTGGGGTTAGACAAGGGGATCCTTTATCACCTCTTCTATTTGTAATTGCAGCTGACCTTTTACAATCTGTGGTTAACCAAATGTTGGCCCAGGGTATCTTATCACTCCCAATCCCTACCCATGACCAGGAGTTCCCTATTATACAGTATGCTAATGATACTGTTATCTTTCTGTCAGCCAGAGATGAGGAGCTGGTAGCTCTCAAGAACATGCTGCTTACCTTTCAACAATCTACTTGTCTCAAGGTCAATTTTGCAAAGTCCTCAATGATCCCACTCAACATTGAGGAAGGTGAAGCAATTCGGTTAGCTACTCTGTTAGGCTGCAGGATTGGGCAACTCCCTTTTACCTATCTAGGGTTGCCCCTTGGAACCACTAGACCCAGGATTGTTGATCTCATGCCTTTAGTGGACACTTTGGAGAGACATCTGACTGCTAGCTCATGCATGCTCAACCAAGGATCATGTTTGCAGCTCCTAACTTCGGTCCTGACTTCTATGCCAATCTACTTTCTTTGTAGTTTGCAAATCCCACCTGGTATTATCAAACAGTTGGACAAAATCTTCAGACAATGCCTCTGGAGGGGGAATTCTGATGCTCCCAAACAATATCTGGCTGCTTGGGATCTAGTTTGCCGGCCAAAAGAGAAAGGAGGTCTTGGGGTGATCAACTTAAACATCCAAAACAAAGGACTTCTACTCAAACACTTGCATACATTTTATAATAAGGTTGACATACCATGGGTGTCCCTCATCTGGAACAGTTATTATGCTGATGGTGTCTCACATGATACAACCCCAGTGGGCTCCTTTTGGTGGAGAGATATCCTCAAGCTCCATGATGCATACCCACCTATTGAGGGAGTCCTGGATTAGGGGGTATCCGGACAGCAGGACTATAACCTTTGGCCGGACTGTTGGACTATGAAGATACAAGATTGAAGAATTCGTCCCGTGTCCGGATGGGACTCTCCTTGGCGTGGAAGGCAAGCTTGGAAATACGGATATGTAGATCTCCTTCCTTGTAATCAACTCTGTGTAACCCTAGCCCCCTCCGGTGTCTATATAAACCGGAGGGTTTAGTCCGTAGGACCAACAACAACAACAATCATACCATAGGCTAGCTTCTAGGGTTTAGCCTCTCTGATATCGTGGTAGATCAACTCTTGTAATACCCATATCATCAATATTAATCAAGCAGGAGTAGGGTTTTACCTACATCGAGAGGGCCCGAACCTGGGTAAAAACATGGTGTCCCTTGTCTCCTGTTACCATCCGCCTAGACGCACAGTTCGGGACCCCCTACCCGAGATCCGCCGGTTTTGACACCGACATTGGTGCTTTCATTGAGAGTTCCTCTGTGTCGTCATCATTAGGCTTGATGGCTCCTTCGATCATCGTTAGCGATGCAGTCCAGGGTGAGACTTTTCTCCCCGAACAGATTTTTGTATTTGGCGGCTTTGCACTGCGGGCCAATTCGCTTGGCCATCTGGAGCAGATTGAAAGTTACGCCCCTGGCCACCAGGTCAGGTTTGGAAGCTTAAACTACACGGCTGACATCCGCGGAGACTTGATCTTCACCGGATTTGAGCCCCTGCCGAGTGCGCCGCACTGTCACGATGGGCATGATTTAGCTCTGCCGCCGGACAGTGTCCAGGAGATCGCACCTGCAATCGCTCCGACCTTCAATTCGGAGCCAATTGCGCCATCCGTGGACGGGTGGTTAGACCCCGCCATGAAGGCCGCAGCCTCAACGGCGATCAAGCCGAATACCAGCCTTACCCTCCGTGAAGCCCGTGGCTCCAAATTGCCGGACTCTCCTCCGGGCTCCGAACCACCTGCGCCCCTACCAATCGAATCCGATTGGGCGCCGATCATGGAGTTCACCGCCGTGGATACCTTTCAACACTCGCCATTTGGTGACATACTAAACTCACTAAGGTCTCTCTCCTTGTCAGGAGAGTCCTTGCCGAACTACATCCGGCAGGATTGGGATGCGGATGACGAAGAAATTCGATGCCCACCCACCACCCACTTCATAGCCACTATCGATGATTTGACCGACATGCTCGACTTTGACTCCAAAGACATCGACGGTATGGATGACGATGCCGGAGACGAATAGGAACCACCGCCCACAGGGCACTGGACAGCCACCTCATCATATGATGTATATATGGTGGATACACCCAAAGAAGGCAATGGCGATGGGACAACGGGGGATGACCCCTCCAAGAAGCAACCCAAGCGTCGGCGTCAGCGGCGCCGCTCTAAGTCTCGCCAAAGCAAAAACGGTGATACCGGCGCAGGGGATAATAACACCCCGGATAGTGCCGAAGACAACTCCCTCCAGCAAGATTCAGCACAGGAGGAAGGAGAAGCCAGCCCTCCTGAGAGAGCGGCAGATAGAGAGGTAGAGGATGATAATTACATGCCTCCCTCCGAAGACGAGGCAAGCCTCGACGACGACGAATTTGTCGTGCCTGAGGATCCCGTCGAGCAAGAGCGCTTCAAGCGCCGGCTTATGGCCACGGCGAATAGCCTTAAGAAAAAGCAGTAGTAGCTTAGAGCTGATCAAGACCTGCTAGCTGACAGATGGACTGAAGTCCTTCCGGCCGAGGAATATGAACTCGAACGCCCCTCCAAGAGCTACCCAAAGCACAGGTTGCTACCCCGATTAGAGGAGGAAGCATTAAAAACCTACATCTCTAGTGTATGACACGGCTGATCGGCCACCTCGTGGCCGCGACAGAGAGGCTTCTCGGCCCACAGCTGAAGCCGCACCCCGGCGTCACTCAAAAAACACCAAGGCACGGGGAAATGCGCTGGACCTGCGAGACATATTGGAGGACAAAGCAAAGCAAGCAAGATCGATCTACGGATCGCGAGGGTGCCCCACCACACGAGACGATAACCGTCACGCTGAATACAGTAAAAATAAATCCGGCCGGGCCGAACACAGCAGACAAGATTCATTCAAGCTGCGTCGTGATATATCCCAGTACAGAGGCGCCACACACCCCCTATGCTTCACAGATGAAGTAATGGATCATCAAATCCCAGAGGTTTTAAACCCGTAAATATTGAATCATACGATGGTACAACAGATCCTGCGGTATGGATTGAGGACTACCTCCTGCATATCCACGGCCTGTGGTGACGATCTACACGCCATCAATACCTCCCACTAAGGCTTAAAGGACCAGCTCGACATTGGCCCAACAGCTTGCCAGCAGAATCCATTGGCTGTTGGGAAGATTTGGAAGCCGCATTCCTCGACAACTTCCAGGGCACTTATGTGCGACCACCAGATGCTGATGACTTGAGCCACATAATTCAACAGCCAGAAGAATCGGCCAGGCAATTCTGGACACGATTCCTAACCAAGAAAAATCAAATCGTCGACTGTCCGGACGCAAAGGCCCTAGCAGCTTTCGAGCATAACATCCACGACGAGTGGCTTGCCCGGCACCTTGGCCAGGAAAAGCCGAAATCTATGGCAGCCCTCAAGACGCTCATGACCCACTTTTGTGCGGGAGAGGACAGCTGGCTGGCTCGCAGCAATAACATATCAAAGAACCCTGGTACTTCGGATACCAAGGACGGCAATGGTAGGTCACGTCGCAACAAACACAAGTGCCGCATCAACAGCAACAATACAGAGGATACGACAGTCAATGCCGGATTCAGAGGCTCCAAGCCCGGTCAGCGGAAAAAGCCATTCAAACGAAGTACTCCGGGCCCGTCCAGTTTGGACCGTATACTCGATCGTCGTGTCAGATACATGGCACCCCCGACAAGCCAGCCAACCACACCAATAGGGATTGTTGGGTGTTCAAGCAGGCCAGCAAGTTAAATGCCGAAAACAAAGACAAGGGGCTACATAGCAACAACGAGGAGGAGCCCCGACCGCCGAACACCGGAGGACAGAAGGGGTTTCCCCCACAAGTGCGGACGGTGAACATGATATACGCAACCCACATCCCCAAGAGGGAGTGGAAGCGTGCATTAAGGGACGTATACGCGTTGGAGCCGGTCGCCCCAAAGTTCAACCCATGGTCCTCCTGCCCGATCACTTTCGATTGCAGGGACCACCCCACTAGTATCCGCCACGGCGGATTCGCTGCATTGGTCCTAGACCCAATTATTGACGGATTTCACCTCACTCGAGTCCTTATGGACGGCGGCAGCAGCCTGAACCTGCTTTACCAGGACACAGTGCGAAAAATGGGTATAGATCCCTCAAGGATTAAACCCACAAAAACGACCTTTAAAGGCATGATACCAGGTGTAGAGGCCCATTGCACATGCTCAGTCACAATGGATGTGGTCTTCGGATCCCCAGATAATTTCCGAAGCAAGGAGTTAATCTTCGATATAATCCCGTTCCGCAGTGGCTATCATGCACTGCTCGGGCGAACCGCATTTGCAAAATTCAATGCGATGCCACACTATGCATACCTCAAGCTCAAGATGCCAGGACCTCAGGGGGTCATCACATTCAATGGAAACACAGAGCGCTCTCTCCGAACGGAGGAGCACACTGCGGCCCTCGCAGCAGAAGTACAAAGCAGCCTCTCAAGGCAATCCTCCAGTCCGGCGACCAAACGCCCGAACGCCTTCAAGCGCGCCCGGAGTAATCTGCAACAAGACCGCCTAGCATGTTCCGAGCTCGCATAGCAATGCGGCCCCTACCCCAGCCCTAGCCAAATGGCGACATACGTGCCACGCGTACATAATTACGCATTGAAAATACCATGGGCACAGGGGGAGGGGCACGACTACGGCACGCCCAGAAACGCAGCTCAACCGCACTAGGGGCTCCCTACTTTGTTATTTTTTCTCTCTTTCAGGACTTTATTCTCTGAAAGCCCTGTCCGGCAGCATAATTGCCGAACACACGATACAAGGACCAGGGGGGCCGAAAGCTACGTCGTATCATGGAACTCCCAGGTGGTCTCTATAACGAGCGTAATACCTATTTTAAATACCATTCCGTAGCTTACCCTTGGAGGAGACATGTCAAATAGTCCCATTTTTTTCTTATCGCACTACTTGTATCGTCCCGGTTTAATGCACCCCTTTTTTGAATAAACAATGCATAGCACTAGTCTATTTCCGCATTCTCTATTCTTTCCCTTTTTATGTATATATGTTCATTCATGAAATTTTGCACCCATACACTTTGGTACAGCCAATACGCTAGGGGCTTAAGTACCCCATAATATGGTGTGAGAAGTCGAAACACTTTCACAAGTGCGGCACCCCAAACTTATAGCATTATATGCATTGGCTCCGAATCATGTCTTGGGTCAATAGTTAGGTTTGCCCGACTCCCACATTTTGGTACCTTACGTTACACTATATCGGCTAAGGTAGCACTGGGAGAACTACTGCGATTGTGCCCCGGTTCAGCTGGGCTAAGCACCTCAGTAGAGAAAGGTAAAACTGACTGTCATGATAAGGCGAGAGTTGGTCGCTGTTCGAGAGGTTTCGAGTCCCTAAAGACTTATGCCACTTAGGGCGAGGAGTCGGCTTTGTCCGGCTTAGGCATGTATAACACCCCGAACTCGGTCTTCCGAATACTAGGGGCTTCGCCAAAATTTAAAATTATAGAATTCTCTGGCTAAGTGAGAGTGATAAAGCATTATAGTCGGATTGCCTTGTTCGTTGTGCTGAGCACCTCCCTCGAAGGACCCAAGAATGGGAAAAAGAGTGCTCAGGTTTATCCCGAACACCCCAGCACTCGTGGCACAGGGGCAGAAGCCCACGACTCGCCATCTCTCAGATTTAATAAACGGCCACACAGAAGGTAATATTTTAAATTCAAACATGCATTGCATAGAGCATATGAACAAGTTTTCAGCGTATAGGATCACACGAGCGAGTTTACTCAAATATTACATCTTTGGAACATTCATCCTCCACAAGGCGGGAACCCTTCAGGACGCCCTCATAGTACATTTCAGGGTGGCGATGCTCCTTGCCCTGCGGTGGCCCATCCTTCACCAGCTTCTCAGCGTCCATCTTGCCCCAGTGTACTTTAACACGGGCAAGCGCCCTACGGGCACCCTCGATGCACACGGAGCGCTTGATGACCTCAAGCCAAGGACATGCATCCACAAGCCGCCTCACCAGCCCGAAGTAGCTCCCTGGCATGGCCTCTCCAGGCCACAGCCGGACTATAAGACCCCTCATGGCCTGTTCGGCCGCCTAATGGAGCTCGACCAATTGCTTCAGCTGGTCGCTTAAGAGCACCGGGTGTTCGGCCTCAGTATAGTGAGACCAGAACACCTTCTCCGCCGAGCTCCCATCCTCGGCACGGTAGTGCTTTGCGGCATCCGACACACTGCGGGGCAAATCTGCGAATGCTCCTGGAGAGCTTCGGACTCGGGTAAGTAACAAGTAATTTACTTTCACATGCTTGCTTTGCATAATGAATGCCTTACCCGCCGCTATCTTCTTCATCGCATCAATTTCCTGGAGGGACTTTTGGGCTTTGGCCTTGGCATGCTTGGCGCTCTCGAGGGCCGAGGCAAGCTCAGACTCTCGCGTCTTCGAGTCAAGCTCCAAACTCTCGTGTTTTTTCACCAGAGCCTGGAGCTCTTGCTGCACCTCCGCAACCCGCGCCTCTTGTTTACCCCGCTCGGTGCGCTCCATGGCCGCTTTGTTTTCGGCCTCGGACAGCGCTTGCTTCAGGGTCGCCACCTCGGTCGTGGCCCCTGGTATATCCACCATGATCCTGTCATTTTTTGCAACTACATCTTTTTTTAATCCGTACACAAGGTATTACTTACCTTTGTTCTCCTCGAGCTACTTCTTGGCAAGGCCGAGCTCTTTCTCGGACCGCTCGAGGTTCTGCTTCAGCGCATCGACCTCCGCAGTCAGTGCGGCAGAGGTCAGCAGCGAAGCCTGCATACGCATATCGACATACTTATGTTAGACTCCTGCGGATATTATTAGATCCTCTCTTCGGCTTTTCTTTGTGAACACGAACAGAGCATCAGGGGCTACTGTCTATGCGGTAATATTTTCATATATTTTTAAATATGTACCTCAAAGCCTATTAGAAGGCTGGCACAGGCTTCAGTTAGTCCGCTCTTGGCGGACTGAACCTTCTGGATCACCACACTCATAATAGTGCGGTGCTCCTCGTCGATGGACGCGCCGTCGAGCACCTCCAGCAAATTATCCGGTGCCTCCGGTTGGACGGAGGTCACCGGCACGGTAGGCTTGCCCCTCTTAGTGGGGGGCTGCCTGCCGGAGTCCGGAACCACCGGAGGTTCCGGTGCGGTATCCGGCCTAGGGCCGAACTTGGAGCCCTTGGGAGCCTTGCTCCCTTTGTGCCTGTAGTCTGGAAGGTCGCCTTGTGGCGCCTCCAGGACTACCTCCCCTCGGCTTGGTGCCCTTTGAGACAACACCTCGGCGTTGCCCGTTGGGCGAGGGGTGGATGCGGTCGGAAGTGATCCTCCGCTGCTCATGGCCGACGGGTCCAAAGAACCGCTCGACGAGGATACGTCGATACAGGCTCGGGACGGACTGCATAACCGTGTCCGGCGTTAGAAGAAGCTGTGCAATTAAACGATGCCACGAGTTACTTTGGTGTCCGAATACTTACAATCTCGCCAGGGGCTTGGCCCTGGGTGGCCACCCGTCTTCTCTGTGGGCGGCGGTGGCAGAGTAGTCCGGAGGGAGAGTCCTTCCCTTCTTGGATCCTCCAGCCTCCCTAGTTGGGGCGGCCTTCCTCTTCTTATCTTCCCCGGCTGGAGGGGAAGAACCTTTATCTGCCTCCTCCTCGTTTCCATGGGAGGAGTGCGTCTCGGAGTTATCGGATGATGAGTCCGATAACACCTGGCGCCGGGAACTCTTTTGGGTTCCCGTGGCCTTCTTCTTGATCTTCTTCTCCGGCACCTCGTATGGCGCCGGAGTCAGCATAGCGTCGGTGGGGTATTCGGGCAAGGGGGCTGGACAATCAATCTGCCCCGATGACTCCACCCATTCCTGTCAAAGGCATGGAAGCTCAGCTCCCGCACATAGTTAAACTGTGAAAAATGAATACCCTATAAGGGATAAAATGGCTTACCGCGCTGGCTTGGCGCTTCGCGCTGAATCCGCTATCCTCGGTAAGGGGAGGGGGAACCTCGACGCCCTTTGAGGGAGTCCTGGATTAGGGGGTGTCCGGATAGCCGGACTATAACCTTTGGCCAGATTCTTGGACTATGAAGATACAAGATTGAAGACTTCGTCCCGTGTCTGGATGGGACTTTCCTTGGCGTGGAAGGCAAGCTTGGCGATACGGATATGTAGATCCCCTCCCATTGTAACCGACTCTGTGTAACCCTAGCCCTCTCCGGTGTCTATATAAACCGGAGGGTTTTAGTCCATAGGGCAAACAACAATCATACCATAGGCTAGCTTCTAGGGTTTAGCCTCTCTGATCTCGTGGTAGATCTACTCTTGTACTACCCATATCATCAATATTAATCAAGCAGGAGTAGGGTTTTACCTTTATCGAGAGGGCCCGAACCTGGGTAAAAACATTGTGTCCCTTGTCTCCTGTTACCATCCGCCTAGACGCACAGTTCGGGACCCCCTACCCGAGATCCGCCGGTTTTGACACCGACATTGGTGCTTTCATTGAGAGTTCCTCTGTGTCGTCATCTTTAGGCCCGATGGCTCCTCCGATCATCAACAGCGATGCGGTCCAGGGGGAGACTTTTATCCCCGGACAGATCTTCGTATTCGGCGGCTTTGCACTGCGGGCCAATTCGCTTGGCCATCTGGAGCAGATCGAAAGCTACGCCCCTGACCATCAGGTCAGATTTGGAAGTTTGAACTACACGGCTGACATCCGCGGAGACTTGATCTTCGACGGATTCGAGCCACAGCCGAGCATGCTGCACTGTCATGATGGGTATGACCTAGCTCTACCGCCGAACAGTGCCCTGGAGGCCGCGCCCGCGGCAGCTCCGACCCTTAGCTCGGAGCCAACTGCGCCGATCGAGGACGGGTGGCTAGACAGCGCCTCAGGGGCTGCAGTCTCTATGGCAATCGAGCCGAACACCAGCCTTATCCTCTGCGAAGCCCGTGATTCTAGGGTGCCGGACTCTTTTCCGGGCTCCGAACCCCCCGCGCCCCTGCCAATCGAATCCGATTGGGCGCTGATCATGGAATTCACCACCGCGGATATCTTTCAGCACTCGCCCTTAGGCGACATCCTGAATTCACTAAGGTCTCTCTCTTTGTCAGGAGAGCCCTGGCCGGACTATGGCCAACAGGATTGGGAGGCGGACGACAAAGACATTCGACGCCCACCCACCACCCACTTCATAGCCACTGTCGATGATTTAACCAACATGCTCGACTTCGACTCCGAATACATCGACGGTATGGACGATGATGTAGGAGACGAACATGAACCAGCGCCTATAGCGCACTGGACAGCCACCCCATCCTACAATGTATACATGGTGGACACACCCAGAGGAAACGACGAGGAAGAATGGGACGACGCAACGAAGGGTCGTTCCTTCGAAAAGCAACCAAAGCGGCGGCGTAAGCGCCGCTCCAAGCCCCGCCCCGACAGAGGCAGCGGTCGTACAGATCCAGCCGCAGAGCAGGGCGAGCCGGCGAACGATGAACATGGCATCGAGAAACCGTCCGGACAAGGCAACTTGGATAAACAAACTACACAACCTGTCCCCGGCGAAGATAGCAGTCCGGACGACCTCACGTCGGACAAGCTCCTGGAACAGGAAAACCTCCACAAAAGGCTCGTCGCCATGGCGCGTAGCCTGAAAAAGCAGAAGCGGAAGCTCAAAACTGCGAAAGACGCACTCCGAATTAGATGGAGCAAAGTACTCAACACCACAGACAGATACGGCGATAGTCGCCACACAAAGAGCTACCCAAAGCGAAAGTTACTGCCCGAATTTGATGAGGAGGCCCTAGAGCCCCCAAAATCAAAAAATAAGGAAGCCACCCGGTCGGATAGATGACCCCATGGCCAACATAGAGCGGCAAATGGTGCCGCACACAAACCATCATGCGATCCACCCAAGGATTCGCATCAAAAGGATGGCCCAGCCAGGTCTATCTACGGGCCAAGAAAGCAAGCTCTAGTAAGCAATGTAACTCAACAAATATCCAAACAACACGGAACACCCAAATACAGGGGTGCCGCACACCCCCTCTGTTTCACCGATGAGGTGCTGGATCATGAATTTCCAGCGGGATTCAAGCCCGTAAACATAGAGGCGTACGACGGAACAACAAACCCTGGAGTCTGGATTGAGGATTATATCCTCCACATACACATGGCCAGAGGATATGACCTCCACGCCATAAAATACTTACCCCTCAAGCTCAAAGGGCCAGCCCGACATTGGCTTAAAAGCCTTCCCGAAAACACCATTGGAAGTTGAGAAGAGCTCGAGGATGCTTTTCGGGCAAATTTTCAATGGATCTATGTCCGACCTCCGGATGCAGACGATTGAAGCCATATAACTCAACAGCCCGGAGAGTCAGCCCGGAAACTCTGGAACAGATTTCTTACTAAAAAGAACCAGATAGTCGACTGTCCGGACGCCGAAGCCTTAGCAGCTTTCAAACACAGCATTCGAGACGAATGGCTCGCCAGACACCTCGGCCAAGAAAAGCCAAGAACAATGGCCGCATTAACAAGCCTCATGACCCGCTTTTGCACGGGAGAGGACAGCTAGTTGGCAAGATGCAGCACCAGTGACCCAAGTACATCCGAAGTCAGGGATGGAAATGGGAAACCGCGACGCAGCAAGGACCAGTGCCGGAATAAGGGAAACAGCCCAAAGAGCACGGCATTCAACGCAAGATTCAAAAGCTCTCGGCAGAATCAGAAAAAGCTGCCCCTTAAGGATAACAGGGACGAGCTATCTAACCTAAACAAAATCTTGGACAAGATATGCCAAATCCACAGTACTCCCAGGAAGCCTGCAAACCATACCCATAGAGATTGTTGGGTCTTCAAGCAATCCGGCAAACTCAACGCCGAACACAAGGGGCTCGACACACCAAGTGAGGACAATGACGAACCCCACAAGCAGAGCACCGGGAAACAAAAGAATTTCCCACAAGAAGTCAAAACAGTAAACTTACTTCACGTGACAAAAGGGAAAAACAGAGTGGCACCTATAGAGATACGCGCCATACGGCCTATCCCAAAGGAGCCTCGCCACTGGTTGTTAAAACCGATCACCTTCGACCATCAGGATTACTCTAGAAGTATCCGGAACGCAGGCTGGACTGCCTTGATATTAGATCTGATAATCGATGGACTCCACTTTACACAAGTCCTGATGGACGGCGGCAGTGGCCTAAACCTGCTATATCAAGACACAATCCGCAAAATGGGGATGGACCCAACAAAAATTCGCCATAGCAACACTTCCTTTCAAGGAGTAACGCCAGGCCCGGATGCCCATTGTACGGGTTCTCTCCTGCTAGAAGTTATGTTCGGCTCCGCCGATAACTTTCGCCGCGAAAAGCTAACCTTCCACATCGCCCCATTTTCAAGTAGCTATCAAGCACTACTGGGACGCGAAGCTTTCGCCCGCTTTAACGCAATACCGCATTATGAATCACTTACGCTTAAGATGCCCGGTCCACGAGGCATCATCTCACTAAAGGGAAATATCGAGTGTTCCTCGAGCGCGGAAGAATATGCGGCTGCCTTGACAGCCATACATTAAAACAGCTTCACCAACAAAAGCATCTAACAGGTCATTAAGACCACGGACACGGCTAGGCGAGTCCGGAGCAAACATATAAGTGATAAAGGTTTAGTAGCCATACACCCCTACACAAGGGGCTCCGCGTATGTAAAATAAGCGACAATAAGTCTCAATTTTACCCGTCTTAAATTATACTTTGTTTATCTAGTACAACGTACATTCTGCACGACTATTATTTTTATTTTCAGCTAAGTTCCTCTCTTTTACAAATGAACACCATGCTACGCCCGTCCAGGACATGGCACAACGAAGACACAGGCGCAGACGTGCAGCAGGGACCCGTCTCCAGGATTCTTTTTAGATTAAAACCCTACGTAAACCTTTTTTACTGTCTCTTGTTGATACACATCCCCTGGATTCTCAGTATAACCGAGGAGGAGGCCGGCGTCTTGGCATGTGGCCACGTCAGAATTTTGCATGTACCTGGACACCAGGGGCTTATTATCAAGGGCACTGCTCAGCCCGTTTTCATAAAGACCGAATACCTTAGGGAGTGCTCGGCATCGCGAGTTTGGCCTTATATGCATCAACACCGAATCATGTCTTTGGTCAAATGTTGGGTTTGCCCGGCTCCTATGTTTTGCTGCCTTACGTTCCGTTCTATGGGCTAAGGCGGCACCAGGAGAACTACTGCGATTGTGCCCCGGTTCAGCCAAGCGCGCACCTCAGTTGAGAAAGCCGAAAACTGACTGTCATGATATAGCATGAGACTGGTCAACCACTCGATGACCTATCGAAATCTTCGGGATTCCTCCGCATTAACGAAGGGCCGTTTCCCAGCCAGACATAAACGCGCCCCGAGTTCGGGCGAGCGCGGTGTCACCAGGGGCTATATAGTAGCCTCACTGTCAAACTCCTATGGCTAAGTGAAAGTGATAAAGCATTATAGTCCGATTGCCTAGTTCGCTGCTCTATCACCTCCTTTGTGGACCAAGACGTTGGATCAAGTGTGAAAATGCGCCTTCTGCGAACACCCCCGCATTATATGCGTGGGGGCTGAAGCCGACGACTGCCATCTTTCAGACTATATATACATATATCTTAACGGCCGCACAGGAGGCATTAGAATACTTGCAGGCACAAGTATAAAAAGCTTCTACAATTTATCAAAATATTGTTTTACAATAATACATGTTATTCGAACATAATATCCTTCGAGCACTGCGTCTCTATTAAACGAGCGCCTTGCAGAACTTCCTGAAAATAGTGCTCGGCAGGTACTTGACTTCCGTCCGAGTCTTTGGATGCAACAGCGGTGGCCTCCATCTCCTCCCAGTATGTCTTGACACGGGCAAGAGCCATCCGTGCACCCTCTATGCATGCTCACCTCCTCATTGCATTGATATGCGGCACCACACCAAGGAACTGCTGCACCAAGCTAAAATATCTTTTCGGCTCTGGCCTCTCTGGCCACAGATGACCCAAGACATACTTCATGGCGAGTCCAGATAATCGATTCAGCTCAGCCCATTCGGCCAAATGACCGGTTAATGGAAGTGGACGCTCTGGATTGTGGAACTGCAACCAGAAGAGCTTTTCCACTTCACGATCCTCTTGATCTCGGAAGTGTTCAGCCGCGTCTGCGGCACTCGCCGCCAAATCCAGATAAGTGTCCGCCGTACTCCACATCCGGTCCAACAGAGCATATTTAGGATCCCCGAACTTCATCTGCAGCATAAAGGGCTTTCCAGCCGCGATATCTCCGGCCTGACGTAGCTCCTCCTTCATAGCTCTCATCGCAGAGCGAGCATCCTTGGCCGCTGTAGTGGCCTTCTCCAGGTCCGTCTGCTCTGCCCGATCTTCCTTTTCAAGAAGCTTGCAACGGTCAGCAGCGCTCTTCAACTTTACAGCCATCTCGGCCATTTCCTTCTTGCTTCGGCAGTGAGCAGCCTGTTCGGCTTTCAGCTCTTCAATTGCCTTTACGGCAGCCGCATCACTTTTCCTGGCCTGCTCCTTGGCTCGAACGAGTTCCGCCCGAAGGTTCTGCATGGCGGCGGCACCATCTGCATCAAGCGCACACATTGTAAGATACTGGCATCAAGCTCCTCTTACTAGGTGCCTCCGGAGAAATTACATACCTTGTGCCTCGTCAAGCCGCTTGTTGACAAGTGCGATGTCGGCATCTGCCACGTCAAGTTGCTGCATTAGCTCGGCAAATTCATCAGTCCGGCTGGCCACCGAACACTTCGCCACCTGCATAGGAAGGCGGCAAAATTATACCTGGGACTATGATCCTCTGCGTGCTGCCGTCTCCGACAACACACAGAGTCTCAGGGGCTACTATCTACACAGGGCGCATCTTATATATGCGGAACTGTTAAAAGGTACATCACTTCGCGTACCTCAAAACCTGTCAGTAAACTCCTGATGACCTCGTGCAACCCGCTTTCCGCGGACGAAATCCTTTTCATTACCGTACCCATCAACGCACGATGCTCCTCTAAGATAGACGCTCGCCCTAGCAGATCCTTCAGCTCCTCCGACCGCGCACCAGGCGATGACGGACTCGTTCGCTGGCTTTTCTCAAAGGCCGGACACGGAGAGCTTTGGGGGGCCATATGACTGCCTTCCAGCCCTGCCGGATTAGGAGAAACCCTCCACGACGACACCTCAGGGTTGCCCGCCTCGTAAGGCGGAACGGCAGGGGGAGGCGTTCTGCTCTCCATCATCTCCGGAAGAAGATCCCCCGAAGATGAGCTCTGCTGAGAAGGGATGAGATCCGAACTACAAGGTAAAATATCGGTTATTTTCCTCAGAGATAAAATAAGGATCCCTCTCATTTTAAACCTCCCCTCTCTACTTACGGCTCGGTGGAGGGCTAATCCCCTTAGGGGCACAGTACGGCCGAGGTATCCCCCGGCACAGGACCCTCTGGCAAAGATTTCTTCCCCCGCTTTGAGACCATGGTCTCCGGGTCTTCAGAGGCGGTCCTCTTCTTCCCCTGGGTAGAGGAATTTTCGAATCCTCCTTTCCTGACAGCCTCCTTCGAGGAGGAGGTAGCTTCCATGTCCCCCCTTCGTTCTCTTCCAAAGGCACGATCTCCAGCATCCTGGTCAGCACGGGATCCGGCGAGGTCTCAGGAAGGGGGGCCGGACACCTGATTAACTTCGCCTTCGCTACCCACTCCTGTTTCAAGGACAACTCTTTTAAGGATGATGTTGTGATAAAGGAACGGGTGGTGTGTCCAGGCACAGGGCTACTTACTTGAGTATCCAGACGATTGCAGCTTAGACCTGCGTCCTCCATAGAATCCGGACACACTACTTGTGGTCCGAAGAACAATTTGTACATCTCCACGGGCGTCATGCCAAGAAAATGTTGGAGCGCTCGCGGTCCCTCCGGGTTGAACTCCCACAGGCGGAGGGGGCGACATTTGCAGGGCAGAACTCGGCGAATTAACATAACCTGCGTCACCACAATCAGACTGATGTCTCTTTCTAGGAGATCTCGGATGCGGCCCTGCAATAGGGGCACGTCCTTTTTCGACCCCCAGTCCAGCCCCTTATTGACCCATGATGCTAGTCGTGGCGGGGGACCCGAGCGGAAAGCAGGCGGTGCCACCCACTTGATGCCCCTGGGAGCCGTGATATAAAACCACTCTTGCTGCCATAAGCTGAACTCCTCTTGAAAAGAGCCCTCGGGCCATGGAGCATCAGCATTCTTGCTTATAACAATGCCTCCGCACTCTGCGTGCTGTCCCTCGATCATCTTCGACTCTACTTTAAAGGTATTAAGCCACAGTCCTAAGTGAGGACTAATACGGAGGAAGGCTTCGCACACGACAATGAACGATGAGATGTGGAGGATGGACTCCGGAGCTAAGTCGTGAAATTCCAGCCCATAATAAAACATGAGCCCCCTCACGAAGGGATCCGTCGTGAAGCCTAGCCCTCGGAGGAAGTGAGACACAAACACCACGCTCTCACCAGCCTTGGGAGTAGGAATAACCTGCCCGTGAGCAGGCAGCCTATGCGAGATTTCGCCGGTCAAAAACCTGGCCTCTCTCAGCTTTAGCACGTCTTCCTCAGTGACGGAGGAAGGCATCCATCGGCCTCGAAGGTCGGAACCGGACATCGTTGAAGGTCCAAAGCGCCTGAAATCTGGGGCCTTGGGTGTTGGAACTCGAGGAGAAGGGCGAATTCGATTGAGATCAAAAGAAAGGAGTAAGGCCTTGGTCTCTTTATAAGAGGTTGAATACCAAGATCCCTCCCCGTGACCGTTTGGGACTCGCCTTTGATCGAGGAGACGTACCAATGGGCACGACTGGGTTACCCACGTCCGTATTGATGAGAATCCCGTAAATAAAGGGGACATGATCTCTGCTTCGACAAGACATGCCAAGGAAACCGCCTCGCGAAACACGCTGAGGTGGGACAGTAAAAACGGTTCGAGTAAAGGCTTGGCTGTGGTGTGATGACATGCTACGGAATACGTCAGCAGATTAGATCTGTGTAAATATTATTCTCTCTATGACAGTATGTGGAACTTATTTTGCAGAGCCGGACACTATCCTTGTGTTCAAAATCTTCTATGAAGTATTCGGAGGAGGAACCCGCCTTGCAATGTCGAAGACAATCTGCGCGCCGGACTTGTCGTCATTGAAGCCTAGTTCAGGGGCTACTGAGGGAGTCCTGGATTAGGGGGTTTCCGGATAGCCGGACTATAACCTTTGGCCGGACTCTTGGACTATGAAGATACAAGATTGAAGACTTCGTCCCGTGTCCGGATGGGACTTTCCTTGGCGTGGAAGGCAAGCTTGGCTATACGGATATGTAGATCTCCTCCCATTGTAACCGACTCTGTGTAACCCTAGCCCTCTCTGATGTCTATATAAACCGGAGGGTTTTAGTCCATAGGGCGAACAACAATCATACCATAGGCTAGCTTCTAGGGTTTAGCCTCTCTGATCTCGTGGTAGATCTACTCTTGTACTACCCATATCATCAATATTAATCAAGCAGGAGTAGTGTTTTACCTCCATCGAGAGGGCCTGAACCTGGGTAAAAACATTGTGTCCCTTGTCTCCTGTTACCATCCGCCTAGACGCACAGTTCGGGACCCCCTACCCGACATCCGCCGGTTTTGACACCGACACCCTTGAATAGAACCTTCCAAGCATCCTCGTGTGTTGTGTCGAAGAGCTCGCTCGGAGCTTGGTGCTGGGCCGGGTCGAACTCCCACAAGTTGAACACCCGTTATTGACACGGGAGGATCCGGCGGATGAGCATGACCTGGACTACGTTGACAAGCTTGAGCTTCTTGCTCACCATGTTTTGGATACAGGTTTGGAGTCCGGTCAGCTCTCCCGGACTACCCCAGGGCAGGCCCTTCTCTTTCCAGGAGGTGAGCCGCGTGGGGATTCCGGATCGGAACTTAGGGGCAGCCACCCATTTGGGGTCACGCGGCTCGGTGATGTAGAACCACCCCGATTGCCACCCTCTTTATGGTCTCCACGTAGGAGCCCTCGAGCCATGTGACATTGGGAATTTTTCCCACCATGGCGCCTCCGCACTCCGCCTGCTGGACACTCACCACCTTCGGTTTGACATTGAAGGTCTTCAGCCATAACCCAAAGTGGGGTTCGATGCGGAGGAAGGCCTCACACACGACGATGAATGCCGATATGTTGAGGATGAAGTTCGGAGCCAGATCGTGGAAGTCCAGGCCGTAGTAGAACATGAGCCCCCGGACGAATGGGTGAAGAGGAAATCCCAGTCCACAGAGGAAATGGGTAAGAAACACTATCCTCTCATGGGGCCTGGGGGTGGGGATGAGCTGCCCCTCATCTGGGAGCCGGTGTGCGATATCTTTGAACAGGTATCCGGCTCCCCTCAGCTTCTTGATGTGCCCCTCCGTGACGGAGGAGACCATCCACTTGCCTCCCGCTCCGGACATTGTTGGAGAAGGTTGAGGATGGGAATGTGGACTTGGGCGCTGGAGCTCGAGTGCGCGAGAATGGATGAGCAAGGAGGAAGAAGGTGTGGGTAGAAAAAGGTGAATCCTATCCCTTTATATGGGCGGATAAAATTATGCGCCCCCACCAGCCTGGTAAAACTCGCTTATCCCCCAAGCGTCGTAATCAATGGCGCGGTTGGGTTACCCACGTCTGTATTGATGAGAATCCTGTGATAAGGGGACACGATCTCTGCTTTGACAAGACGTGCCAAGGAAACCGCCTTGCGAAACGCACTGAGGTGGGGTGTGAAAAATGATTCAGAAAAAGGCTTGCGTGTGGTGTGATGTCACACTACGGAATACGTCAGCAGATTAGATTTGTGAAAAAATTATTCTCTCTACGATGGTATGTGGAACTTGTTTTGCAGAGCCGGACACAATCCTCGTGTTCAAAATCTTCTATGAAGTATTCAGAGGAGGAACCCGCCTTGCAATGCCAAAAACAATCTGCGCGTCGGACTCATCGTCATTGAAGCCTGGTTCAGGGGCTATTGAGGGAGTCCTGGATTAGGGGGTATCCGGACAGCCGGACTATAACCTTTGGCCGGACTGTTGGACTATGAAGATACAAGATTGAAGACTTCATCCCGTGTCCGGATGGGACTCTCCTTGGCGTGGAAGGCAAGCTTGGAAATACGGATATGTAGATCTCCTTCCTTGTAACCGACTCTATGTAACCCTAGCCCCCTCCGGTGTCTATATAAACCGGAGGGTTTAGTCCGTAGGACCAACAACAACAACAATCATACCATAGGATAGCTTCTAGGGTTTAGCCTCTCTGATCTCGTGGTAGATCAACTCTTGTAATACCCATATCATCAATATTAATCAAGCAGGAGTAGGGTTTTACCTCCATCGAGAGGGCCCGAACCTAGGTAAAAACATCGTGTCCCTTGTCTCCTGTTACCATCCGCCTAGACGCACAGTTCGGGACCCCCTACCCGAGATCCGCCAGTTTTGACACCGACACCTATTGCCTCAGTGCATATCAACATGGGTGACTCTGCTCTATTCTGGACTAATGCTTGGTTTATTGGTGGTTCTTCTATACCTTTATGTTGGAGATTGCCAAGGTTATTTTCCTTTGTTAACAATGACAAGGTTTTAGTGCATGAATTCCTCATATCATAGGATATTTTTTCAATGTTCTTCTTGCCATTGTCTCACGAGGCTGCTCAGGAGTTGCATGTGCTAGAAGATTGGATCATGGCCTTGAACAGGGACACTAACATTCCAGATGTTTGGGTTTGGCCGGGCAGATCTGGTGCCTTCTCAGCCAAGAGTTTCTACACCTTGATGCACTCACATTTGCCCACAATTCAACCGTGTAAATGGTTGTGGAAAAGCAGATGCACTTTGAAGATCAAAGTCTTTCGCTAGCTACTTTTATTTGACAGGCTTAACACCAAGGACCTTCTGATCCACAGGCACTAGAGATCCCCTCTGGATGATAATCTTTGTGTTATATGTCATGAATTTTCATATGAGGATACGCTGCATTTGTTCTTCAACTGTAATTTCAGTCGGAGGGTTTGGAACTACCTTTCTATTGATTGGTCAGGAGGGCCGAATATTCTGCAATGTATCCAACATGCTAGATCAAGTTTAAGGCATACTTTCTTCTTTGAAGTAATGCTGACGGCAGCCTGGAACATTTGGATCCTCAGGAATGGCAGAACTTTTAGAGGGGTGAGAGCTACTTTTGCTGCTTGGAGGTCTAACTTTGTACATGACCTCTCACTTCTAACTCATAGGCTCAAGGAGGATACCAGCATCAAGCTTAAAGCTTGGATTACTGCTTTAGTCTAATTAGTCCAGGTAGGTAGTTCTAGTCTTGTACTTTAGTTTTGTAGGCTAGTTTCTTAGCTCTTGTATATACTCTTTCTATTCTTTATGTACAGTTGTTTGATTTTAATAAAGGGCTGTGGGGCTTTGCCTCACAGTAAATATTCAAAAAAAATGTTGCTTCTATAATGGCTGATGTAGAGTTATGGTTGTTTTTGTTGCATCCTACAAAGTAATAACTATGAAATGCATTTAGATTCTCATTTGATTGGGATTATGTGAGTTTGAGCATGTTGTGGAGTACTATAGACCTTGTATACATCTTGGGATTCGACAATGATTGTAACTATTGAATTGTATAGACCATTACATTCAAAGTCAATAGCCTAATATATTTATTTCACAATTTCAACAAATGATTAGTTCACTACAAACTAAGAAAACAAATGTGTACTCCCTCCGTTTTTATTTAAGTCCGTGTATTAGCATTGGTCAAAGTCAAGTTTTGTAAACTCTCAGAAAGCTTATAAAAAATATTAACATATACAATAACAAATAAATACCATTAGATTCATTATTGAATGTACTTTCACATCATACATATTTGTTATGGTAAATGTTTATATTTTTCTATAAAATTGGTCAAACTTTAGGAAGTTTGACTTCGGTCAAACCTAATATGCAGAGTTTACTACTAGTACTCGCTAGTTGCTTAGCGGAATCACTCAACACGCCACACGGGGAGTCCAGTGTCACAAAATTTTGAGGTCGGCGGGAAAATCTCCCGCGACCCTAATTCGAGCAGTGGGAAGTCACCATCATAGCCTTCGGAGCAGGCCTATGGATGACGCTTGGTAGGGGGCTGTTTTCGTAACTTCAGGTTCACCCTACCCAGACCAAAGTAGTACACCTGAATACTCCCCATTTTCTATCCCCACTGCAAAATAGACTTCTCCACGGCACCACAAACTTCGTGCTCCTCCCCTTTACATCGGCACACTCGTCCACCGCAGCGCATCTGCCTCATCGACGACCTCGTACGCCGCACTGGAGCCGATCCACCGTCGTCGTCGTACACGGAGCCTCTTCCCCGGCATAGTCTTCCACAGTCTCGGATATGCTTCCCGGAAGCCGACGCCAAGCGCAGAAGTACCACCGTCGTGGACAATGAACTGACTCCCGTTGCCGACCATGACTCACAGAGGCCACCGCGACCATCGTTCTCCTCCTCGATTGGTAATGTGTGTATTGAATCACTTAGCAGTACATGTACAGTTCCAATTTTGTTCATACCTACCCTTCAAATTTCCCGGGTGCTATTGTTCCCGTAAAAGTAATTTCCTGGGTGCTATTGTTCTCTAGTATCTACTTCTCGATCTCAGCACTATAAACGCTTTTTTAAAGCGCCACGCGTTGCGATTCTGTTGGAGATGCTCTAACATGGGAGACGAGTGCTTTAATGTTGCCCACAAGATGCGCGAGTATTACTATTAGTATATTTTTCTTGCCATGTTGAGATTTTAAAACCATGAGTGCGAACATGCAGAGGAGCAATGACGACCAAACACCGGATATTCGGGACATCTTCAAGGAGCGTGGCAAGTTAAAGAGGAGCTACACCGAACCTGTAAAACGAGCTTTGGTAAGTAACACCCTTTCAATTACTTTCGTGTAGCCTCGTGTTCTTCGATGTGTATATGTTGTAGTTTCTGTTTCTCTTAAGCATGGTGTTCTTCGATGTGTAATAAGAAGAGTCTTAATCGTCCTAATGCTTTCATTTTTAGCTTGATGTAGGAAGTGGGTGTTCTCACCTTGTAGTCTGTTTTTATTTTATTTTTTCCTTTTGAATTCACTTCTCCGAGTTCTGTTTATCTGGCTTCTACTAAATGGATCTAGGTTGCTCTGAGTATTGATCTAAAAAAGAAGTAACTTCATGTCAGGATGCAGTTCTTGCGAGGAGGAAAGTATGGTCAACCTCGAGATCATGTTTCCAAAATGAGGCTGGATTACACACAAGGTGCCAGTTCCCTAATGATGCTGGATTAGACACAAGGTGCAAATTCCCAGATGATGCTGGATTACACACAAGCCAGGTGGAGTCGTCAGCTGTTTGTGTCCTCGTGGCCTTAGTAAAGGCTGAAAGAAAGCATGCAGCAACCCTTGAGAATTTAGCTGAGTTCCTGAAGAAGCGAAAAGAGCAATTAGATGCTCTCTTCACCCAAGCCAAAGAAGAGATGGAAGAAGCCAGAAATAAGCTAGCAGAGGCAGAGCAGGCTAGGCGTCTCCTGCTATCTAAAACTATTGTCAATACAAAATTTCCTTCATAATAGCTAGGTTCAAATGTTTATCCAGTCAGCATGCCTATTGTGATGTCCGTGCATCTACTGATGTGGCACAAAATGTTTTTTTTTGGGTCATGTAATAACAACAATTACTTTCCAAACAATAACAGACGAAGCATTGGACATGGTATAGTTCATGCGCAAGCCCGACATTCCAAGTTCAACTTCCACATCAAACTCATGTTCAGAGATATCTGCACATTCATACATAATCTCCACAACCATGATTCACTTCAAAGCCAAAAAAAATGTGAGTAGAGTTATAAATAAAGAAAATCCTCTACTAGTTCCTTCTACTAGTGCGAGCACAACAAGTCAAGACCATGCGTAAATTAATTATATTTTAGTCATTTTTTTGTGTTCTAAAATGCCTGCCGGCTCGCGGAAGGACGTGTTGCCGGCACACGCGCGGATTCAATGAAGGCAGGCGGGGCAATCTTAAGCTGGTTGCACGCGGCGAGGAGGCGTGCTCAGCCAGGCCTGCAGCGAGTGCAGCCCTCTTGGCCGGCGCACCGGTTCAATGCCTACGCTATGAGAGGTCGCGTCTGTGTCAGAGCAATCACTCCCTCCAGTCCTTTTTTGTTTGGGTATAACAAAATCTCGTTTTCCATTCACATTTTACAAGTAAAATTCATGGACAAACTTTGACCCAAAGTACGATGGGGACTAGTAAACCAGAATGGTGGTAGTAGTTTTTTTTAATCAAAGAAGGGTTTCCCCTTCCGATTTTCATTACTGAAAACCAGCATCTAAATCTAAACCATAGTATTTGCCCTAGAACTACCAGGTTCAACATCTCGCAACATAAACCCATACAACCTCCATCGCAAAAAAACCATACAACCATACGCCAAGGAGGTACGTAGTACTATGAATTCCATTTTCGCTCCATACCAATCGTTCTAAAAACTACTTACTACTTATAACACGTCATTGAAAATCGGAACTCTTAACCCCGCTAAAAAACGATATTTTAAACGTGGCTACTCGATATGTGGCAACTGGCGAGCCACCGCGCTCCAAGTCGTTCACCTGTGGTCCCGACTATCAACTCCTACGGATCAAATTATCACGCAAGATGACTATTCCTACAAAGGTGCTCCACCACGTACCCGGTACCCGCGAATGCAGCAATCGTGCACCTAGGGTTTTAGGGTTTATTTGTTAACATCGCCTTTACGTAACACTCATGTGTGCGAGACATCGAGAGGCCGACTGCGTGCGTGCGCCTCTTCTCTTCGTATATGTACTCCACCGTTTGTCTGGTGTCCAAAAAATTATAATAACTACTAGCAATGTGCCAATGCGTTGCCACACGATCAAAGTAGATTAATACATATTCACCGATTTGATAGAAAAAAAGTCTAGTTTTGAAATACATATATCACTAAAAATATGTTATGTTTCACTCAAAATATATTCCTTTGGCGGTTTTGATGAGATAAGGAAGGAATGTTGTTGGTTTCAAGATTCGTGAAGTGGTATATATCTAATTTCTACTCTTACTAGCAAGATGCCCGTGCATTGCACAGAGCATCAAGATCTTGTGGGAGAAAAGGATGAATGAGGGAAGGCCTTATCTGCAAATGTGGTGAAGAGTGCGGGTAAATTGCCATATTTTCCTTCCTATCCGTTAGATATAAATCGAACGACCTACATTGCAGTATGGCAGCCCCACCATCATCACCAACTCTATTTTTTATCCCTACTCTTATAAAAAGCATTGTCGGTGATGATCGTGTGCCTGCCATCCTGCAATATAGGCCGTCCGATCTATATCTGACGGATAGGAAGGAAACTATGGCAATTTTGCAAAAAGATACCCACACCCCTCTCCACATTTGCAAATAAGGCCTTCCCTCGTTCGTCCTTTTCCCCCACAAGATAAACTACTCATACAAATGCATCTTGATGTTTCGTGCAACGCATGGGCATCTTGCTAGTTGTTGCAAAAAGCCCATGTGTGTGTGAGAGAGAGGGAGAGTGGAGGAGGACGGAGTGCATGTGTGACAAAGACACAAGGAGTGTGTGTGCGATAGGTATCGGCTTAAAATGAGGCGATAGTGTGTGTGTGCACGATCAAGAGGGCGTGTCTCAAGAAGGGAAGAAAAATCTACATAGATACAAGGAGCGGGAGAGAGACATGTATGCGATGGTGGAAGCACGAGTGTGCGGGTGTATAAACCTATCTAAAGGCTAGCTAGTCGATAAATGTCTGTGAGAGAAATACGAGTCGGGGTGCGAAAGCGAGAGTTTTGTGTGTGTGAGAGAGAGACGGTAGTCGGGAAGGGAAATGGAAGCAGGAGTTGTGTGTGTGTGTCTGTGAGAGAGAGAGGAGACGGTAGTCGGGGTTGTCTGATCGGTAAACAAATGAATAATGTCAGTCTGGGATGGAGACGAAAAGGAGACCGCAACAAATGTTGTGTCTATAGGAGAGAGAGAGAGAGAGAGAGAGAGTAATTTTAGTGGTATGAGTCATATGTAGAGACATATAGGGTGTGTGAGAGAATCCCATAGAGAGAAAGACAAAGTGAAATACAAGTGGAGACTGTGTGTGTGGCGGTGAAAAAGAAAGCTTAGGTACCGAGTGATGCCAGAGAACAGTAGAGACGTGAGCGATAATGAAAACCGTGTAATGTATAATGATAGGGAGAGTGTGAAACTTCTCAAGGGAGACGTCGAGAGACCATGTTTGCGAGGATAGGAGAAACATGAAGTGAGCGTGCGGGTGAGCTAGAGAAAAGAGAGTGATAGCTACCTGAAGGAGCATGCATCGAGAGAGATGGGCGTGAAAGGAGTGAACAAAAAAGGGATTCAAATATTTGAATTCGAGATGATGATACATATAATCCATACTCGAACCAAAATTGATCTATCAAACATGCATACTCATATGAATTCACGCACATCTATGTTATTTAATATGTAGATATTATTGATCCATACATTTTAGTAGAACATAATTTGGTTAATTTTTTTCGAATTCAACCTCAAGATTTCGAGATCGTTGTATTTGTAAATCATATTATACATATAAAGGAGCATAATTCTATGTTGTGCTTTTGAAAGTATATATAAAAATAATGTATATAGAATGTAATTCCAATTGGAAATGGATCCCGCCCAAAAAAAGAATACAAATGGGATTCGAATTGAGTTGGCACGGTAAACGTGCACTCTGCAAAATTTGGACGAAGCGGGGAAAGTCGCAGTAACTGCCCGAAACCAAAATCAGCGAGATGGAAATCACTACTGCCTATCCCTGCCACGCAAAACCTATCTGCTGGATTTCTATAAGTTTCGATAGGGTTTGGTTTGTAATTTCACCCAAACATGACGTAACCGCCTCTCACCCGGATTCATACACTATGGGCGCCAAAACACAGTGTGTCCTCGGCTGAAATCGACTCCCTCCCCAATTCATATTCATACACGGTGGGCGCCAAAAACAAACTCTCGTCGGCAAATATTCGGTGTATGCGAGATTACCGTCCTATCCCCAACCGACTAATGTTGCTGTGATGTAGTAGAAATTTGAAATGGGGGCTAAGTTTGTAAATTTCCTCGAATTTGAGACAAGCACGCCCTGAATACATGGTTCCCCCCTTCCTCTCTACCTCCCTTTTCCCCATTCATACTCCGTGGGCGCCAAAACACCCTCTCCACCCCATCCTCCTCCGTCCGCCATCGTCCGCCACCCCATCCACCGCCGTCCTCCTCCACCATGTCGGAGCTGATACCCCGACGCCGCCGTCCATTACAAGACATCAACCTCTCTCATCCATGGCTTCGGACCGGGATCCTTGCATCCCGTCCTCTCGCTTCATCCCTGTCGTCGTCCACCTTGCCGGCGCCGCTCCTACGACCGTCTCGTCCACCGTGCCCCGCCACCACCGTCTACCCTCCTAGATCTGCTTCCACGCCGCCGACAGCCATCACTACCACAGCACCGTCAAATTTTCAGCAGATGCATACACGGCGCTGCACCAGTGGCGGTACTCTTTCGTATCTGCTCAACTTATTTATCACAACAAGAAAATAGATCGCCACTGCTTTACTCTGATTTCTTGTCTTGGTTGCAAAGTTGCCTTTGCCCGGTTTGCACCTTTAGATCCGCCATGGCACTCTCAACACTATACTTCCAATGCTTATGGTTTTCCCCTTTTATATTCCACACTAGTTAAATCACAATAGACTAAATTTCAAAATTGGGTCAGTCGATTTTTCAGAGCTCGCCGGAGTTCGCCGGTGCGATCGAAGGGGCTCGGGTGGTGGTTGTGGGACCTCGCCGAACGAAGAAAACTTGACGCGGGTGGGGGTTGGGGCGGGGGTGGGGGTGGGGGTGGCGGAGGAACACAGGCGGTGGGGGCCGATGGTCCGGCCGGCGGCCCGTGCGGTGTTCTTTATGGGAAGAATCAGAGACGACGAAGAAGAAGGGTTAGGAGACGTAGGATCTTCATCCAACCGCCTGAAATGGTCGAGAGACAGCTGGGAGTTGCATTCTTAATGCGCTCTGGTTCATCATGTGTGGGCACTGCGCAACCAACATTTTATTATCCAAAATCTGCTTGCTCTTCTTTACCATGCTCCTCTTCCGTTCTTCTTTAATATGTATTCTCTCCGTTCCTAAATACAAGTCTTTGTATAGATTCCACCATGGACTACATATGGGGCAAAATGAGTGAATCTACACTCTAAAATGTATCTGGATACATCTGTATGTGATCCATAGTGGAAATCTCTACCAAGACTTATATTTTGGAATGGAGGGAGTATGATAGTAGTACAGTATGTTCTTTGTACTGAAGATGAGCAGGGACATTTGCAGTGTAGAGGTCTATATAGTCGGTTGTGATGGACACTTTGAGCCTCTTTGATTCGTAGGATCTTGTAGACATAGGAATAGGATTTGTAGTGGCCTGCCCACTTGAATCCTATAAGAATAGCAAGGAAATGCGGGGAGATGTGTCTCCTTTGAGAGTTACACTGATATTAACAGTACCGCACCTTCACTTGAAGAGAACTGGTATCCGAAGCCTTTCTAGCCGTACCGGCAACACTAGCACATATATTCTATCAAGTTCCACTTTGCTGATTTTACTCTGATGCTTAAGGTTTTTCTATCACCGCGGGATATTGGGCGTGCCTCTCTGATCCGTGGGGCACGCGGCTGGTGGGCCACGCTTGTTTGTGGCTTGGGTCTGGAACCACGTGTAATGCCCTCGGCGGGATCTGGAAATTACACGCGGTGGCAAGATTTTTTAATGCCATCGCCGCCTCCTCCCTTGGACGTGGCAAGAGCAGAGGAGGAGCTACTTCATATCCTCTTCGTGCTCAGGCTTTTGCGAAACTGGAAGGAAACTTTTAAACTTGTATTATATATGGCGCTACCCCATAGAGTTAGGAATTATATATGGCGTTACCCCATACCAAAAAAAGCAATAGGTACTACCCAGGAATGATAATCTGATCTTTTTCTATTGAGGGAACTCGATAATCTGATCTGATGTGAACATTCTCCTTATTTTTACATGTTAATGATTACTTTATTTGTATAAGATGTCCTGCAGTTTCCGGTAAAAATAAATTGTGTGACAGAACCCTCCATGTACCTTAATCATATATGCTTTTTTGTTCTGATCTAGGAAATGATCAGATAGCATAAGTTGACAAAAATCCAAAAAAACAAATCAGTAAACATGCAGAAGCCTTGGGGTGAAAAATAATACGATCTTTCACCCATCTCTGAACAGAAGGCATGGCAAAGAATAATAAGCAAATCAGGTAGCACAACCTTACGCTAAAGTTGCGAGATAATTGGAGGATTAGGAATGGAGCAATCAGGTATATTCTGCTACGTTTCCCTCAAATCAAATATGGAAGAGCCTGCTACGTGGTACAGATGTCATGAGGGTCAGGACATAATAAGCAAATACTGTAGCATAACCTCATGCTAAAGTAGGAAGACAATAGGAGGATTAGGAATGGAGCAATGAGGAAGAACCTGGTATGTTTTCCTCATAAAAAAGAGAGAATAGCCTGCTACATTGTACAGATGCCATGAGGGGTAGGACCTGCAGGCAATGAAGAATACAAATTTCACTGGCCACTATAATCAGTATGAGCTGAGCAGAAATTGAGATGCATGAAGAAAATTAACCACATGCCAAGATTAATTTAGGAGACATAATCATGGATTCACACCAAGGGTTATTTACCTACTCATGGGAGAGGTCTTCGCTGCAGTCGAAGGCTAGATAAAAGTAGGGGACTTGTCCATGATGCAACGGGCAAGAGTGGCGGGGTGAAGGCGCTGGAGATGACACCAAAACATTGATCATGGAGTGAAGGTCATGGGAGCGGCAGCAGGCGACATGCCCACCGTGGTCAGCAATTATAGCAGCAGTAACTTGCAGGTGCTTGGTACCTCATGAAAAAATGACCTGGTTAGGTTCGTCGGGAGATTGGGATAGGAAGACATGGCGAGGCGTTAGGCTGCAATCTGCATGAAGCTGGATGACATGATCAGGGAGTTTAAGGGGGGTGTAATGGAGATGAAGCAGCAGATAGTGTGGTGGAATTTTGTAAGGCAGAGAAGAAGATAAGGGATTGGGGATGGGAAACGTCATGTAGTTACAACTTGCAAAACAACTTGTGCGCTGGTTAAACACTAATTAATGACACGTGAGCATGCATAAGGTGGGTGAATTTCTTTCTCGCAGGAAACAAAATGCAAGAGGTGGCTGGCTTCGGTCTGTTGCATGCAAATCGAAACTGAAGGCGTGACGTGGCAGTATGGATGTAGAGTTGTTGACATGGCTAGATGCTGATCTGGGCAGCTTGCATGCTTAGATAAATAAGATAGTGAGGGTGAACTTTGTTAGACAAAACATGATGTATTGAATCACTATAAACGTAAACGCACGTATCTCTTTCTCCTCTCCCAATTCTGTCTCTGTAATCGATTGATCCTTCTTGTACGCCAAGACATAGGCTATCTGCCTAATATAAATAAACACCACGCGGCCTTCTAAGGAAGGTAGGAACGCTTCGATCTATATTCTTATATGGTATACAGAGCAGACCTCTTTCAATCTATCTAGCCTTCGATCGAAACATCTCGCCATGTCTTCCACTACTCCGGTCGTCCTCAACCTCGGTTCACCGCCAACGGAGAAGCTCGCAAGAGGGAATTTTCTCCTCTGAAAGGCCCAGGTTATGCCGGCCCCGCGAGGAGCGCAGGTCACCGGCCTCCTCGGTGGCACCGATGCAGCGCCCCCGAAGACGGTGGAGCAGCAGCAGCCGGACAAGACCACGGTCATCATACCGAACCCAGTCTACGGACCATGGCTGACAAGAGATCAACAAGTTCTCAGTTATTTACTGAATTCTCTCTCAAAAGAGATAATCTCGCAGGTCATTGGAAAAGAAAACACCTTTGATCTGTGGACTGCATTCACAACCTTATTTGCCTCGCAATCGCAATCACGGATTACAAATCTGAGAATCGCCATTGCCAACACAAAAAAAGGCACCATGCCGAGGACCTTGTTCATGGCCAAGATGAAGAGTCTAGGAGATGAGTTGGCTGCTGTTGGTCGCCTGTTTCCGATCCAGAGATGGTTGATTATATCCTTGCAGGCCTTGATCGAGATTACGATCCAGTAGTTGCAGCGGTCGGCGCCATCAAAAACAATATCTCTGTTGATGATCTCTTTGCACAGATTGCAGCCTTTGATCAGAGGATGGAGATGCTAGGAGATGGACCTACAGGCGGCTACAACACATCCGCCAACGCAGCCTACAGAGGGTGTGGCCAGACTCGGGGCAAGGGCCCTCGCGGCCGAAGATCCAGGGGCGAGGGCATGGAGATCGTCCCTCTCCTTCTCCTGGCCGACATGGTGGTGGTGGCTACAACCAATGTCCAAGGCAACAACAGCAGCAGTACCAAGATCATGACTATCCCGACTGCCAGATTTGCTACAAGCATCATGCCGGCGGTGCTAGGGCGTGCTGGCATCATTATGATGAGGACAACCATGAAGAAAAAAGGGTGAACATCGTCACAAACTCCTATGGTATTGACACTAATTGGTATGCAGATTCTGGTGCCACTGAACACATTATGGGGGAGCTCGACAAACTGACAATGCAGGAGAAGTATCAAGGAGGTGATCAAGTGCACACCGCAAGAGGTTCTGGTATGAAAATTACTCATGTTGGAAATTCAATTGTTAAAACCCCCATAAAAGACTTGCATTTAAATAATGTTTTACATAGTCCTCAAGCATCAAAAAATCTTGTCTCTATTCATCGCTTTGCCCTTGATAATAATGTTCTTATCATATTTTATCCTTATTCTTTTGTGATCAAGGATTTGGCAACAAGGAGAGTCATCTTTAAAGGAAGGTGTGAGGGAGGTCTCTATCCACTTATATCACCGTCTTCATGGTCAAACAAACAAGCATGGAGTGTCACCAAGATATCTTTGGCAAAGTGGCATAGTCGTTTGGGTCATCCCTCTTCAGCTATCGTTCAACATGTCCTTAGTAAAAATAAACTTCCTTATGAGTCTAGTGTTGAGTCGGTTTGTGATTCGTGTCAACAAGCTAAGATTCATCAGTTACCATACCCTGTTTCAACTAGTGTATCCACTGCTCCATTGCAACTTATATTCTCAGATGTATGGGGGCCAGCCCCTACTTCAGTTGATAGGTTCTCATATTATGTAAGCTTTATTGATGACTATAGTAAATTTACATGGATTTATTTGCTAAAGAAACGATCTGATGTATTCCAAGTCTTCAGCAATTTCCAAAATCTTGTTGAACACCAACTGAATTCTAAAATTCTTTCCATACAAACCGACTGGGGTGGTCAGTATGAGAAACTCAATTCTTTTTTTCAAAAGATTGGAATCTCACATCATGTTTCTTGCCCACATGCTCACCAACAAAAATGGCTCAGCTGAACGAAAGCATCGTCATATTATTGAAGTAGGACTAGCATTGCTAGCTAATGCATCTACGCCTTTAAAATTCGGATGAAGCTTTTTTAACTGCTACATATCTCATCAATATTCATCCTAGTAAAGTAATCAAATTTGAGAACCCCATCACACGACTCTTTGGTGTCAAACCCTATTACACATCTCTTCGTATTTTCGGTTGTGCGTGTTGGCCAAATCTTAGACCATACAATACATGCAAACTTGTGTTTCATTCAAAAAATGTGTCTTCTTAGGCTATAGCCCTATGCACAAAGGGGTCAAATGCCTTGATGTTTTCACTGGCAGGGTCTACATATCTCTAGATGTGGTCTTTGATGAATCTGTTTTCCCATTCGAGTCACTTCATCCTAATGCCGGTGCGCTTCTCCGCAAAGAAATTTTTCTTCTTGCATCAACTCTTCAAGATTTTGATCACGGGGGTGACAGCAATTGCAATGACAAATGTGATAATATTTCTGCTAGTTCTACTCTTGGTCTGATACCTGTGCAGGTGTCTGAAGAAAACGGCAGAGAAAATGATCAAAATCATGAAAATCCAGCACAAAATGATGCATGCAATAGAAGAATAAGAAGTTGGCGCTGAATACGAGGATGATATGGCGGCGCCTGGTACTCCTGCACGTCTGTGCCCCTCGGATCATGTGCGTGGATCAGCCTGGGATCCCGCAACTACCAACAGCTAGGAGGATTCCCTTGGGGATCGCGTGACCCAGTCGACGACTGCCACGCCATCACGCGGTGGAGCCGCATCGCGTTCACCCTGCGTGCGTTTGACAGCGACTGGAGGTGTGGGTTCGTCCTGCATGCAGGGGACAGCAACAGGACGGGCCGGATCCACTACGCCAGTAAATTCTATAGCCTACAATGAGTCTAGCGCAGGGCCAGCCACATCCTCATCTATAGGATGTTCTGCGGCAGATTCAGATGGATCTTCTGCGAACAGCCCAGTTATACAATCTCCTGTGCAACAGCAGCTAGTTCCTGTTCAATCAAGACCGGTCACCACTTCACGGGTTATGACTCGACTACAAAAGGATATAAGAAATCCGAAAATAAGAAGAGATGGTACTGTACCATATGGAATGTTGTGTACTTAGGGAGAGCCAACAAGACTGGACGATGCACTTGGAGATCCCCGGTGGAAACATGCAATGAATGAAGAGTATGCTGCATTGATGAAGAACAAAACCTGGCACCTTGTACCTTATCAGAAAGGTAGAAATATCATTGATTGCAAGTGGGTATATATAGTTAAAAGAAGGCAGATGGCTCCATTGACAGGTACAAGGCACGTCTAGTTGCAAAGGGTTTTAAGCAATGTTATGGTATAGACTACGAGAATGCCTTTAGTCCCGTGGTAAAGGCTATGACTATAAGACTTGTGCTAGCTATTGTTGTATCCAAGGGATGGAGTCTGAGATAGCTAGATGTACAGAACGCGTTTTGCATGGTGTTCTGGAAGAGGAGGTCTATATGAGGCAACCACCATGATATGAGGACAAGCAAACACCTTGTTATGTGTGTAAGCTTGACAAGGCTCTTTATGGTCTGAAACAAGCACCCAGAGCATGGTACTCCAGGTTAAGTTCACAGTTGAAGCGCCTTTGTTTCATTGCATCTAAAGCTGACACATCTCTCTTTATTTAAAACAAGGCGAATACCATTATTCTTGTGCTCATATATGTTGATGACATCATAGTTGCAAGTTCTTCACGGAGTGCCACCAATGCTCTTATGCATGATTTGAGTTCAAAATTTGTCTTGGAGGATCTTGGTGATTTACAGTTCTTCCTGGGCATTGAGGTTAAGAATATTCAAGATGGCATAGTATTAAAACAGGAAAAATATGTCACTGAACTTCTAGCCCGCATGGGAATGAAGGATTGCAAGCCTTCACCCACAGTGTTCTCCTCTTCAGAGCACCTCTCGGCACATGAAGGGGTGCCACTGAAGGAGGAAGAAAGCACTAGATATAGAAGTGCTGTTGGAGCACTACAGTACCTGACCCTGAGACGACCAGATATTTCCTTTGTTGTTAACAAATTTTTCAATATCTGCATGCTCCTACTTCTATTCACTGGACAGCTGTCAAAAGAATTGTAAGATATGTGAAGCACACTGCAGGTTTGGGTCTTCAGTTCAGACGTTCAAAGTCCACACTTGTTAGTGCTTTTTCTGATGCTGATTGGGCAGGCTGTGCTGATGACAGAAAGTCAACTGGAGGTTTTGTCATCTTCTTTGGTTCTAATCTTATTTCTTGGAGTGCGAGAAAACAAGCAATAGTGTCAAGGTCAAGTACAGAAGCTGAATATAAGTCATTTGCTAATGCCACAGCTGAAATCATTTGGGTGGAGTCCTTGCTAGAAGAGTTGGGAATAAAGCAACAACACACTTCATGTCTATGGTGTGATAATCTAGGTGCTACCTATTTGTCCGCTAACCCTGTTTTTCATGCTAGAACCAAACATATTGAAATAGACTTTCACTTTGTACGAGAAAGGGTTGCAGAGAAGAAGTTGGAGATATGCTTCATTCCCTCCAAAGACCAAGTTGCAGATGGTTTCACCAAAGCTTTAATGGTCAAGTTATTTGAAGGATTCAAGAATAATCTAAAGTTAGGATAGTTTAGATTAAGGGAGGGTGTTAGACAAAACGTGATGTATTGAATCTCTGTAAATGTAAGCACATGTATCTCTTTCTCCTCTCCCGATTCTGTCTCTGTAATCAATTGATCCTTCTTGTATGCCAAGACATAGGCTATTTGCCTAATATAAATAAACACCACACTGCCTTATAAGGAAGGTAGGAACGCTTCCATCTATATTCTTACAAACTTCTTAAGTATATAGAATGCAAGGTAAACATGGAGAGAGAAATTGCCGAAACAACTGGAAATCTTGACCAAAAATATAACAGAAAAAAAAGAAATTTTCGGGAGCTCCAAATGCAGCAGGGATTTTACTGAATTATTTCTAGAAAATATGAATCCATGAGCGATAAAATAGGATAGAGGGGACCCACCAGGGCGCCATGCTGCCAACCCATGCCGGTGGGCCCTGGACCGGCCCATCTGGCTGCATGGGCCCCTGGCGGCTCGTCTCCCAACGCACTTGGGCCATAAATTCTCATTTTCCCTAGAAAAAATAATAGTAAATCCTCGTACCTTTCCACTGCCGTCTACAAGACGGGACTTGGGCGGAGCACTTTTCCCGTCTGGTGGAGTGATTCCGTCGAAGAAACTTCCCTGCATGAGGGGGAAATCAAAGCCATCATCATAACCAGCTCTCCGTTCATCATTGGGATTATCATCTTCATCCACATCTCACCAATACTATCTCATCTTCAAACCTAGTTCATCCCTTTGGTTCAATCTTTGTATCAAACCTCAGATTGGTAACTGGGAGTACTTGTATGTGTTGATTACTACTTGTAGTTGATGAATAGGAGATTTATTAGTGAAAGATTTTTATGTTTAGATTGTTTTTCATATATTTATACCCACTTATCATGATCCATATGATGTCTTGTGAGTAGATCGTTTAGTTTGCTAGAACATGGGGGAAGTCTTCTTGCTAGTAGTCATGTGAAGTTGAATATCATTTGATGTTTGATGATATTGTTGGGGAACGTATCATGCACTTTCAAAAAATTTCCTACGATCACGCAAGATCTATCTAGGATATGCATAGCAACGAGAGGGGGAGAGTGTCTCCACGTACCCTCGTAGACCGAAAGCGGAAGCGTTAGGTTAGCGTGGTTGATGTAGTCGAACGTCTCATGATCCAACTGATCAAAGTACCGAACGTACGGCACCTCCGTGTTCAGCACACATTTAGCTCGATGACGTCCCTAGAACTCTTGATCCAATAGAGGGTCAAGGGAGAGTTCCGTCAGCACGACAGCATGGTGACGGTGATGGTGATGTGATCTGTGTAGGGCTTCGCCTAAGCACTAAGACGCTATGACCGGAGGAGTAAACTGTGGAGGGGGGTACCGCACACGGCTAAGAGAACAATTGATGTGCCTTTGGGGTGCCCCCCGCCCCTGTATATAAAGGAGGGGAGGAGGAGGAGGCCGGCCAGGGGGCGTGCGCCATGGGGGGGGGTCCTACTAGGAGTAGGATTCACCCCCCTTTTTTCTTTCTTCCACCGGAGGGAAAAGGAAGGAGAGGGGGAGGGAAAGGGAAAGGGGGTGCCGCGCCCCCTCCTCCTTGTCCTATTCAGACTCCCACTACTAGGGAAAACCCTAGCAGTAGCGCTGGTTTTGTGCTCACTAGTAGCGCGGGTAGGCGCGCTACTAATAAGGCGCTACAGCTATTGCTTAGCAGTAACGCGTGCCTCACGCGCTACTGCTAGGACAAATAGCTGCAGCGCTTGTTCACTCCCACGCTACAGCTAATGTAACTACTGGCAGCGTGTTTTCTCTCCATCGCTACTAGTATTGTTTTTTATTTTTTTTATTTTAGTGTATTTATGCGTCATCGTACAAATATTGGTACAGTACCAGTTATGAGGTTTACATCATTATGTCCATAACAGTGTGTCAAATTAAGGTGGATTAGGTTCAAGTGGAGGCAATATGTGGTGCATGTCAAAATTATACTACTAATCCAAACTTGATCTAGTTTGGACTAGTAGTACTTTCGATGTGCACCACATGTTGCCTCCACTTGAATCTAATCCACCAGCACAAGCTATTTAATTATCATCATAGTCATTACCACCAACAATATTTATTTAATCACCACTAACACTAGCTAATAATAATCATCATAGTCATTACCACCAACACTAGCTATTTTATCATCATAGTAATAGTGTAGCACATCATCATCCTCAAACTCATTTCTAGCTAGCTAATCACTCCTGCTGCTCTCTCTTAGGTAAAATAACATAAACCATGTGTAGCTCTCCTCCTTGATCAAGTTGGAGCATGCAGATGAACCTGTCTCCTAATTTTGGGTAGCACATCTGTTTGCTGCCCCCTAGTACTTCTCTGCGCTCCCCCATCACATATCTGGTCCAGTCTTGCACTATTAAGCATTCATCGCTGATCTTGAATGCACTAAAGTAACATGTAGGATATCTTGGCCGTAAGCTAATAATACTCATGGTACCTTTAGTCTCGATCCCATAAGGCACAACATTCATCGGGAGTCCCTGTTGAAGAACATCGTATGGTCACATACTTAGCAATGAAGTTTAGCTTCACAAATAATGTATGGAAAAGATGCACTGAGGACAAATAGTAAAAATCTTACCATCCTTCCTAAATAAATGTGATCGTAGTTCATTACAAACACTATTGGTCGCATGTTTTCAGTACTAACATTTCTAAGTCCAGGAAGAAAGTTTGTCTTGACAGTATCAAGATCCTCAAGCCATGAAACATAATGACTTGGCTCCTCGCGGTTTAGTTCAGCCCCGGGACAGTAGTAGGTCCTGTCTACCAAGCGCTGGACATGTTTGCTTGCACCAAAATAAGCTGACAATACAAATTAGTTGTCAACTATTTTTGAATAAACAATATCAAAGACATAAATATGGTTGAGAAACTTACATAATGGTGTAACTGGAGGCGACTACACATCGACCCAGATGTCGGTATTACCTTCAATATCATCTTCCAGGCGAATATCAAAGCTGATAACCATATCAGGCTCAAATGCATAAGTCTTGTATAGTGCTCGCCATGTTTTGCATCCAAAATAGGTGTAGTCGTCTGAATTGTATAATTTTGCGTGAAAAATATAACCATGCTCGGTCTTCAAGTAAACTTTCTTTACCTCCATAGTATGACTGAAACCTATCTTATCCAATACAAAAACTCTTGCATGGCAGGGGATACGCTAGTAGAATAGTAAAAAAAATAAGTTGAAGCAAATGAAGCAGATGCCATGCTTAATTACGAAAAAAGACTTGTCGTTGTGACTTACTGTATCCACTTCGAAGTTCTCGTCCAGCTTGATGCTGAAGCGCCTATCATCATCTAGGAAGATTCCGTCGCACAGGCCGCGCTCGTCTTCGCAGTATTTGCAAATACCGAATTCCTTTTTGTCGTCAGACATTTCCTATGTTCATAGTTAAAACATTAATTGAAAATCGATAGAAGACAACTACCAGGATACTCAACACACAAATCCAGGGCACTCGATATTTCCTACATATTCTGGCAAAAGTCATGCCAAAATTCACGGAAAAATCCGGCATGACCTTTGCTAAAATAGGACATATCGAGCGCCTGAAATTTGCCAGAACGGAAATGAATCAACACTCCGGCAAAACATAGGCCACTCGGAGGTGTAACCTGCAAACATGACCGGCCACTTGGATATTGAGCAACACAAGATATACATTTCAAAATATCTTATAAGACTCAAATTAGCATGCATTCAATAAGCAAAAGTAAATCATCTCATGCGTCCGTACATCATCGAATATTATCACTAATACATCCCGAATAGTGTCATACATATAACATCACTAGTACAACTAAAACCCTAGCACACGACGGGTATCGGCGCGGGCGGTAGACACCCATAGAGAAGGAACCATCACGGGATCATAGCTCCAGTGAGATCCCTGGAGAACCTGCCAGGTATTGGAGAACCTGTGCTCCAACGCAAATAAGTAGCGACGGACGTGCGCGTCCTCCTCACTGACACGGTGACGCACCACCTCCGCGGAGTCCTCG
Source organism: Triticum dicoccoides (assembly GCF_002162155.2). NCBI lineage: Eukaryota > Viridiplantae > Streptophyta > Magnoliopsida > Poales > Poaceae > Triticum > Triticum dicoccoides. The sequence continues at coordinate 750,066,041 of NC_041384.1, forward strand.
AGCCTCTGGACCGTCACTGGCCCATGCGACCGCCACCAAAGAAGGTTCGGGTCAATGACAGGCTGGCTCCTCACCAACCTACGCCCCCCGGTAGGTAGCGCCTCCCAGTACCACCCCGGCGGAGCCCAGTCCTGGACATGGCCCATCTGGTCAAGCAGGTGTCGTCCTCTGCCGACTCGATGACGAGGATGCGGGATAGGCATCGTCCACGTCGATGTGGGAAAATTGCTTTAACTAAAAAAATAGCAACAAGTTCTTACTAACTAGTTCTATTAATTCAACTAGTTCTTACTCAGAATAAACTTACTATAAATAAAAATATTCTAGTACCTAATTAGTACCTAGTTCTTACTAACTAATTAATACCTAGGAACTACTGCCCTAATTACCATCTAATTTGATGAACCTATAGGGGTGGAAAGTGGTAGCGGATATTCCAATTATCCAACTATAAAGTGAAATAAGTGGTCAAATTTTACTCGTTTTATGATTCATCTTAGAAATTTGATTCGTTTCCACCCTTACATGAACCCTAACTCATTTGAGCCGCATCCGCATCCGATTCGTTTCCACCCTTACATGAAACCTAAGTAATTTGATGGAGGTAGAAACCCTAGGCAGAGGTAGGGGAGAGGGAGGAGCAGGCGTGCTCACCTCGGGTGCCTGCGACGAGGGAGGGGTAGGCGGCGTCGAGGTCGGGGTCGGGGCTCCGGGGCTGCATTGAGGTCGGGGGCGGGGGCGGCGTTGAATCTGGGGTCGGGGGCGGCGTCGAGGGTGTGCAGAGAGCGTGCGGCGGCCGACAGGCGACGGCGGCGGCGAGAGTGGAGTTGGATTTGGGGGGTGAAGTGGCCGTGGGGAAGGACGAACCTCGTGGTTAAGTCAGAAGTACCAGTGGCGCGTTCCAGAAAGGGCGCTACTGCTACGTTAGCTACAGCGCGTTCTGGAATACACGCTACTGGTACACCATTCTCTTTTTTCCCCTTTTTCATTTAGTTTTCTTCACATTTTACTTTTTTCCTTTCACCTTATTCTATTTCTTTCATTTTCAATTACCTTTCTATTTGCTTTCCATTTAATTTTATATCCTCTAGCAGTAGCGAGTTTAGACTAAAACGCGCTGCTACAAAGAAAGTAGCGGTAGCACGGTTCGTTATAGGTCGCTACTACTATGTGTAGCCTATCGGCTAAGCCGTGGGAATTTTAGTAGTAACATGTTTAGAACAAGACGCGCTACTGCTAGAACTTTATCTGCAGCGCGGTTTGCACAGGCGCGCTACTGCTACTTAGCACCAGCGTGCTTTTTTGACCCTCGCTACTGCTAAAGTTTTGTGTATAAGGTTTTCCCTAATAGTGTCCCTAGGATGGGGATGCGCGCCACCCCCTCCCC
>NC_041384.1:750067648-750076325 GCF_002162155.2 Triticum dicoccoides
CTCTCTCCCTTAGGCCCATGTTGGCCCAACACGTCCCCGTGGGGGTCCGGTAACCCCTCGGTACTCCGGTAAAATACCCGAACCACTCGAAACCATTCCGATGTCCGAATACTACCTTCCAATATATGAATCTTTACCTCTCGACCATTTCGAGACTCCTCGTCATGTCTGTGATCTCATCCGGGACTCCGAACAAACTTCGGTCACCAAAACACACAACTCATAATACAAATCGTCATCGAACGTTAAGCGTGCGGACCCTGCGGGTTCGAGAACTATGCAGACATGACCGAGACACATCTCCGGTCAATAAACAATAGCGGAACCCGGGTGCTCATATTGGTTCCTACATATTCTACGAAGATCTTTATCGGTCAAACCTCATAACAACATATGTCATTCCCTTTGTCCTTGGTATGTTACTTGCCCGAGATTCGATCGTCGGTATCATCATACCTAGTTCAATCTCGTTACCGGCAAGTCTCTTTACTCGTTCCGTAATGCATCATCCCGCAACTAACTCATTAGTCACATTGCTTGCAAGGCTTATAGTGATGTGCATTACCGAGAGGGCCAAGAGATACCTCTCCGATACATGGAGTGACAAACCCTAATCTTGATCTATGCCAACCCAACAAGCACCTTTGGAGACGCCTGTAGAGCATCTTTATAATCACCCAGTTATGTTATGACGTTTGATAGCACACAAGGTGTTCCTCCGGTATTCGGGAGTTGCATAATCTCATAGCCAGAGGAATATATATAAGTCATAAAGAAAGCAATAGCAATAAAACTAAACGATCATAATTCTAAGCTAACAGATGGGTCTTTTCCATCACATCATTCTCTAATGTTGTGATCTTGTTTATCAAATGACAACACATGTCTATGGTAAGGAAACTTAACCATCTTTGATTAATGAGCTAGTCAAGTAGAGGCATACTAGCGACAATCTGTTTTGTCTATGTATTCACACATGTACTAAGTTTCCGGTTAATATAATTCTAGCATGAATAATAAACATTTATCATGATATAAGGAAATGTAAATAACAACTTTATTATTGCCTCTAGGGCATATTTCCTTCAGATATGTTGTGTTGGTTTTCCCCTAGTGGTGTTATATGAACATCAACTACATGACACGTCACCATCTTTAGGCTTAGGCGGAATACATTGTGGAATTAGTTTGTAGACGATGGGTTGCGGGAGTGATAGAATCCTAAACGCTACTTTATGAATTATTCCACAAGGGGCGGTTTTGGATCCTTGTGTTTAATGCTATGATTAGATTTATCTTAATTACTTCTCTTGTATTTGATAGGCTTGCATGGAGGGTATAAGCATAAGTAGGAATTCGTTCATGTAAGAACAATACCTTAGCTCTGGACCACCGACACAACACTTACCAAAGTAATGAACGACAGCTTAATGAATCGGGTGAAAGTAACTTGGCTCAATTCCCGTGTCCTCAAGAGCGTATTAACTACTATAAGAAACACACCAGCTTGTATTTAGCATACATAAGGATTGGGCCGCACTTGCTGCAATCTATTACTTTTTTTTACTATTTACCTTGTTACAAATTATCATATAAAAGAACCCATCAAATTATCTTTACGCCATTTATAGTGAAACCTTGCTGAAAACTACTTGTCAGTTCCTTCTACTTCTCGTTGGGTTCGACATTCTTACTTATTGAAAAGGCTATGATTGATCCCCTATACATGTGGTTCATCAATACTCTTTTATAACTTGGTGAAACTTAGGAATAAACACAATATGAGTGCTATTTTGGGATGGAGGGAGCTCCTTGTTGCTCACTATATTATTCGATATGTAAATATGCCACCCTTCATTCTATCTTGACAACATTAATTTGATCCACACGTTTCACTGGGGGCGACGACAACAACTTCTACTTCCACTGCAAGAAGGACCATGACTATTTATCACCCGACGTTTTCACCATAGACTACAAAGTCGCTTTGTAGAGCCGCCATGCCGGAATTTTGATGGTCACAGCCATGGTCAATTAAACACCATCCTTGTATGGCTAGCTATAGATCTTATTATGCCAACTTCAAACATGGAGCTAGGCTAGGAATAATTAACTTGATGTGGTGCTAAAGCAAGGAAAGGGTAGGAGCATGCATGATACCCACCATCATGCCATTTACTTGAAATACGTACACAAACAAAAATAGTGCAATTTGCATGGAATAAGAAAGATATTCGAACAAAATGTTGCATTTGAAGTCCTTGCCATCTTGAATTAATATGATGTTTTCTCATTTATCTATTGATTACCTTCATTTCAGTTTTATATTTAGATAAATCCCCTTTCTCCCTTCACTTCTGTTATGTCTGTAGTTTGCCAGTTAACTTAATCACAGGGGTGCATGCTTATCTAACATATACAATATCTATATTTATGTGTCTCTTCATTATTCAATGATGAGTTGATTGAGCACTTAGCACTACATAATACATAGCCCAAATCTTTGGTGCTTCCACATGATGGAAATGCTCTCCCTTGTTAATTTCATCAAGACACTAGTAGTTTGCTAGCCGATATGAAACGCTAGAAGAAAACTTATCGAAGAAGATAATTTTCAAAGCCCCTTAACTACATTTGGCTTCATAAAAAAAAGATTTGGAGAGACTAAGATAAAACCTCACTTAGTGTTAAAGGAGCAAAAAAATCAAAATTTATGAGAAACTACTGGATCACTGCCTAGAGGTTGAAAATAACATGGAAGAACTAAACAAATACATGTATATGGTGCTATTGTGTATGAGATTAGAACCCATTTTATAAGGCTTGAGAAAATTCATTCCAAGCATGAAACAAGGGACTCAAATGTTAAAGCTCTCACTAACTAGCAAAAGCAACGATGACTGGTTGTTGCTAGACACGCTTCATTTTGTAAACCATCTTGCATTTCATTTCTATGTAGTCTAGTTACTCAAACGTACTAGTAAGATTGATCATATATGCCCCTAAATGTACAATTAGTGGGAAAACTTAAATTAAACAACACAAAATTCAACACCAGTAGTGCAATATTGAAACAAAAACCAATCGAGAAACTCGTAAACTTACTAGAGGAAACATACCTTGTGAATATAGTACTGAACTTCCGACTGATTTAAATAAAATTATCAGCAAGGGATAGACACGAGAAAACTAGAGTATAAACTAAAAAACAATTCAGAAAACGAAAACAGAATATCCAAAATTTCAACATTGTTTCAAAGATCTTGTGAATAATGGTTCACTGGTTATCCAGCAGACAACCTCCTATTCCATGAGTAAGGCGATGAATAGCATGTGCAACCGCCTCGCACAGCACTAGCTTGACCCATTAACCGCTTAGACTGTTATTTCAGAATATGTTTATTACATAAATTAAAAAGAATGAATATATGAACATATAAAAAGGAAAAAATAGTTTTTAGGACTATCTATGTACTTTAAATTTGTCTCCAGCTTTTTGAAAAAAAACATGGAATTAAAGTTAGCGTTCAAAGTTAGTGTTCACATTTACAGAAATGTCCATGTAGTTTTGAGAGATATTCACGTATTCACGAAACAATCATGCATTAAAAAAAGGGTTGACATATATTGTAAAATGTCTGTATAAGTTTAGCAAGTGTTTACATATTTAAAAAGTGTCTGCATTATTTTAAAATTGTTCACATTTTTGAAATTTTCGTAGATTTTTAGAACTATTCTGACATTTTTAAATAGTGTTTGTGTAATTTTTAAATGTGTTCAAACATTTCTTTAAATGGTTCGTAACTTCTTAATGATGCTTGTGCATTTATCGAATTTGTTAATTTATTTAGGAAACAGGAAATTATAAATATAAAAATAACAACACACAAAATAGAAACACTAAAAATTAAATGAAAATGGAAAACCTTCTAGAAAACACTGGAAGAAAATCCGAAAATTGAAAAAATCCCCAAGACAATGCTAGTAAAATGCTCACAGTGTATTTTGAAAAACAAATTGACATGTATTTGATTATTATTTAATGTGTGTTCAAAAAATATTCACATTGTATCTAAAAACATTCACAATGTATCATAAAAAATATTCATACTGCATTTAACAAATATTAAACATGTAGTTGAGAAAATATCAATGTGTATCTGAAAATTGTTCAACTTGTAGTCAGAAAGAAGTTCAATGTGTATTTGGAAAAATATTCCGTGTGTATATAACAAATGTTCAACATGTATTCTGAAAATGTTCAGCGAGTATTTGAAAACCGGAATGGGAAAAAGTAAGAAGGAAAAACAAACAACAGGAAAAAAACATAACTTCCCCAAAAGCATTCCAGCTCTGCCACAGAATGACAGAAGGTTGACAAAAACCACGTGACGTATAGGCGAGCGCTATGTCCACTCATCGACGTATAGGTGAGCGCTATGTCCACTCATCGACGTATAGGCGAGCGCTATGTCCACTCATCGACATAGACGTATAGATGAGCGCCATGTCCACCTCACCATAGGTAAGATATAACTTTTGGTTGATCCACCACCCGACTGGACAAAAAACCAACACCAAGTAAACGGCTTTGCTACATCTACGTAAATAGTCTATGTAACCCTACGTAAGAGCTGGGTTGGCATGATATGATAGTAAGAAAAAACAACCCGGGCCCCACCCCACAAGATTCAAGGTGTGTGTGTGTGTGTGTGTGTGTGTGTGTGTGTGTGTGTGTGTGTGTGTGTGTGTGTGTGTGAGAGAGAGAGAGAGAGAGAGAGAGAGAGAGAGGGGTAGATTATGGAGTTTACAGAGTAAGTAGGTCTTTACGTAGATGTAGGATTATTGCCAAGTAAACAACTCGTGAGCTCTGGCCTAAGTTTCCTACCGGGGCTTGGATGGTTGTGCCTATGGAGTTTGGACTCGATGGCATGGTCGGTTCTCGTGGCAACATGTGTAGTTCTTTACATTTCTTTGTCCCAAAAATAAAATTCTTTACATTTCTAAAAAAGGTTCTTTACATTGTTGTCTCTAAAAGCCAAAGTAATTTTGCCAAGAATAGTATGAAAACCACACATATATTTGGCCTATTTTTGGATTCAATTTATAGGGTTGACCAATAATTAACCAAATATACGAGAACCATGTGACCCTTTTTTGGATCTTATTGTGTATTTGTACTCTTGTTACAATAGTTTTTCTATGACTGTGAATTTGTATTTTCAATACTGTAGCAAAAATCTCAGCCAAACACTATCTTCCAAACTGAGGGAGTGCCGGAGTAGTAACTTGGATCTGGAGTTGCTTCATGGATGTAACGTGGGCTCTTCGCTAACCAGTGGGAAGCTGCCACCAGTTTGGTCAGGATGAATTAATGGGAGGGAATCCACCCACCTTTTCCCTATGTCAACTCCAAAAACTACCTAAAGAGAAAACAAATTTCGTAATCTCAAAGTAGTTTAGCTAGCACTCATGTACAGTTGACACGTACATGGAACTATAAATCGGCGTCAACTCCTCAACGCCACCATAACCAACGTTAACGTACTACACCCATCTCAAACTCCGGTGTACGCCGGCGATCCATGGCTTGGCAACTTATAGCTCTTCTCCCGGTTGCTTTGGTGGCCGCTGCCGCCGTCGCCGCCGCAGGGGCGGGGCTGCCGTCCAACTTCGCCATGATAACCCCACGGGGACCAATACTGGGGAAGCGGGATGCGGGGGAGTACTGCGGCAAGAGGAAGTGCATGGCCAAGTGCGAGAGCCGCTGCCCCGATCAGTGCTTCGTCCTCTGCCCCAGCTGCAAGACTCTTTGCAGTAAGTATATGCACCTTCAACCAATTTGCCGCAACGTTTACCTTCTTCTATCCAATCATATATACGTGTTGGTAACGTTGGCTACTTGTGTCAAGTGTGCGACTACTACCCGGGCATCTCCTGCGGTGACCCGCGCTTCACCGGTGGCGACGGCAACAACTTCTACTTCCACGGCAAGAAGGACCAGGACTTCTGTGTCGTCTCCGATGCTGATCTCCATGTCAATGCTCATTTCATTGGCATGCACAACCCCGCCACTGATCGTAACTTCACCTGGATCCAGGCCATCGGCATGCGCTTCGTGGACCACCGCCTCTTCGTCGGTGCCAAGAAGACCGTGAAATGGAACAACCGTGTCGACCATCTGGAGATGGCCTTGGACGACGAGACCATCGATCTCCCTGCCAAGCTCGACGCGCGTTGGGAGTCGGCAGCCGTGGCAGGCCTGACCATCACGAGAACCGCCACGACCAATGGCATCAGAGTGCAGCTCAAGGGGGTGTTTGACATCATGGCCAGCGTGGTGCCCGTCACGGAGAAGGACTCCCGCATCCACAACTACGGTGTCACGGAGGAAGACAGCCTGGCTCACTTGGACATTGGGTTCAAGTTTCACGACCTCACCGACGATGTGCACGGTGTCCTTGGTCAAACGTACCGCTCCGACTATATTAACAAGCTTAGGGTGAGCGCCAGCATGCCGGTGATGGGCGGCATAACCAGCTATGTATCATCGGATATCTTTGCCACTGATTGCGCAGTTGCTAGATTTGGTCGCCGTACTAGCATCTCAATGGTTGCATCAAGTGATAGTTGAAGTACTTTTTCGGCCAGTACTTTTTCGACCTGAATAATTGAGTTCATGTACAAAAGTGTCATATAAATAAGGCACATGGGTCTTTTTCGAGAATTCCAGACAACGAGCCTTAGTCTTAGACTACCCACAGTGGGAGTAATATAGATAGTAACATCACACATATCTAGATAAAATAGATGATATGGCAAGCAATAAATAAAGAAAGAGAGGCATGTGGTAACATAGCTAATTACTACTAGTATGAGTAACATCACACATATCAAGGCAAGATGAGTCTATAGCCTAATAAATGAAGTGTTGCATGTTACCACACATATGTTACTCCCCACTATAGAGGTGGTAACATAGAGTAGTAACATGCGCAATGTTACTACTCTATGTTACTACCCATTGTGGCCAGTCTTAGGGGCTATTCTCTTCGTCCCATGCATACACAGTACTCCCTCCGTCCCAAAATTCCTGTCTTAGATTTGTCTAAATACGGTATCCATATTTAGACAAATCTAAGACAGGAATTTTGGGACGGAGGGAGTAATATTTTACAAAAGTTAAACTTTGTGAAGTTTGATAAAGTTCATGGACAAAATATAATTATTTATGATACAAAATATATATCATACGAAATAATATTTTTTAATGACTAGTAGTATATATTGATTTGATATTGTAAATATTGGTATTTTTTCATAATCTTGATAAAACACTGATTAAAAAAACTTATCTACACTACAATATGACAAGGAGATAATAAAAACTACGCGACCATCCAATAGAGCTAATTTGATTAAGAAAATTGGTTTTCAAATGTTTTTATCTACGCGAACCAACCTGTGGTTGGATGGTTAGAGGGACCGTGGTATCCCCAACCCACCAGGGTTCAATTCCTGGTGCTCGCATTTGTTCCCGGATTATTTCAGGATTTCCGACGATGCGCATTCAGTGGAAGGAGGCGTTCCCGTCGACGACCAGGTGCCTACGGTGAATTTTTTTTGAGCCAAAACCGTAGAACAATTGTTCTATGGTATATTTTCATTAATTAAAATAGTATAATACAAATACAATAAAGTAAATGTCAGCCAATGCCAGCTCTAGGGATCATCATGATTAAATTAAGTGTATTGTTCTATCCAAATTCTGATCATTTCTGCCTTTGTTGTTTTGGCTCTGAGCTCTGTAGCTTGAAGTCCTTCTTTCAGATAGTGCTTCCAAGTGTCCACAGATGGTGCAGCTCTTCTGAAGATTTTGTCATTTCTGCTCATCCAGATGCCCCAGCAACCCATGATAATGATGTCCATAGCAATGTCTGATGGGAGGTGTCTTAAGGAAAGATGAATTTCATCATACACAGAGATACCTCGGAGCTTGTATGGTACTATGGAGTGCCAGCACCTCCAAGCGAATGGACAGTCCCAGAACAGATGGACAACTGTTTCTTCTGTGGCATCAGAACATAAAGCACAATTGTAGTCTTCCAAATACATGTTCCTCCTGCGGATGAGGTTCCTGGTACTAAGGCTAGCATCAGAACATAGAGCACAATTGTAGTCTTCGAAATACATGTTCCTCCTGCGGATGAGGTTCCTGGTACTAAGGCTATCACAAAGTAACAGCCAGAAGAAAGATCTTATGTCTGAGTCTGCATGTTGTTTTCCAAAAAGACCTGAATATGTCATGCGTTGTGTTCTCCCTTCTGATTGCTTTGTACATTTTCATGGATGAGTAATTAGGTGAAGTCCATGTGTAAGACCATTTCTCTTGGTGAGTAGAAGATGCTTGCCCATTCAGTATAATTTGCAAGGAGGTGAATTGTTCACATACAAGCTGTGATAGTGGCCTGTGACAAAGATGACTGATGTCATTGTGCCTACGGTGACTTCGTAATTTTCAAGATGATATGTCGGCTCAGTCTTTCAAAGGTGCTCATAAGGGTATGGTGTGCGTGTGTGCGTTCATAGGGGTGCATGTATGCGCGTGTATATGAGCGCTTGCGTCTGTACTGTGTTAAAAAAAGTTTTTATCTACTCTAATAATTGGCGTGTGTGA
>NC_041384.1:750104219-750112576 GCF_002162155.2 Triticum dicoccoides
CGAACCTTGCATCATCAACCGTCACTGGCAACACGCCACCCAACACTGGCCACTAGCAATGCCATTGCACCGCTGCTGCTCACCGGTCGCCTGCACCCATGGGACCCAAAGAAACAAAAGGCGAAAAATTCTGCGTCCGTTTGTGTCGGTGTATTGGGAGTTGACCTTAGGCCGGCTGCGACTTGTTTTTGCTCCACTGCCCAGAATGGCTAATCTTTTTCAGGCTCTTGGGTTGAAGAAGCCCCGTGTACAAGCAGCTACCAGATTAATTCCGAGCTCGATCCTCTCCTCGATTCGGTCAAAAGTCGTTTCGGCTAGGCTGATGTGAGCACGTCACGACCCTCCCTGATCTCTGCATGCCATTAACGTGTTGAACTCCGGATCGAACAGAGGAGATTACATCTCGCTGGTTTGCTCGTGTTGTAAAAGAACCGATTTTGACACCTCTACGTGCATTGCGATCTCTTATACGTATGTACCTTCGGGCAAACCACCCAAAGATCGAGAACTGGTCAGCACTCAGCACCGATGACCGGGGACGGCGGAGCCCATGTCGAACGGCGGTGGGCCGACCTCCTCGGCGACCTCCTCGGCACCGTCTACCTCAGATCCGCCACAGCCTACGACCACATGGCGCGCCGCCGCGTTGTGGCACCGGCGGCTGCCGGCTCTGCCGCTGCTGCTCGCGACCACGTGCAACAGCATCCGCGACCGGGAGGCTAGGGCGTACAGCCCCGAGGACGGTAGGGCCCTGCGCATCGCGCTGCCGTGGTTCCCGTGCGGCAACCGGCTCGTCGGATCCCATGACGGTGGTTGGATCGCCACCGCGTCCAGCTCCGACCAGCTCCTCTTGGTGAACCTCTTCTCCGGCGCTCGGGCCCCGCTCTCCGAGCAACAGAGCGCAATTGTGTGCGCGTGCCCGCTGCCCTTCCGGAGAGACGCTATTCTCCCTTCCTCGGGCAGCTGCGACAGAGCTCTCCACGTCAAGAAAATCATCTGCTCCACGGATCCTTCCTCGAGCAGCTGCATCCTCGCCGCCATGACCAACCAGTGCTCCATTGCGCTCTGCCGTGTCGGGAGCAATGGAAGGTGGATGACACGAGGGTGTAGCAGGTACATTGCATATGGACATGTGGTGCTAGAGGACATTGCCTTCGTCAACGGTGAGCTATATGGCATTACGCACAATGAACTTTTCTGGTTTGACATCAGCTTCGACAAAGATGGCAATCCGGTGGCCACCCCCGGCCGCCTGCCAGTCATTGAGATGGATGCCTTGCACGCGCAGCCCGGTACAAGATACATCTTCCAACTGCGCTCCAACATAGCAATAGCGGTGGAGATCTGGCCGCTAATTAGCCTCGGTAGTTCTGCAATTTTCAAGGTGTTCGAGCTCTCTGACAGCGGCAGAAGGTGGGAAGAGGTGATGAGCTTGGGTGACTACGCCTTGTTTCTAGGTCCAGCGTGTTGTAAGGCGATGCCCACGCCTATGATGAACGTGCGCAGTGGGGTGGAGAGTAACCGTATCTACTACTCCAAGCAACACTCCTCTCCCCACAATAACAAGGATTGCTTAGCAAGGTTGGACATCGGTAGTTGCACAATTTATTGTTGCCAAAGCAAAGTTGGGCGTCATTTGGAGAGGATCATGTCATGAGGATACCATTACGAGGAGTGGGATGGCTATAATGGTTGTAATGCTTGCATGTGGCTTCTACCACCACAATTCTAGCTTCTGGTATATGACATGGCAAGTCAAAACAGGGTTTGACAATGAATCTTGCTGTTATGGATTAAATCTACTATTGATATTAAGAGTTCACTAGTGCAGAAACGGGATATAATGCTGGTTTGTGAGGCCCTTTAGTGCCGGTTCTGAAACCGGCACTAAAGGATGGGGACTAAAGGTCCCGCCCCCTAGTTCCGGTTCAACACGAACCAAGGCCAAAGGCCCACCACGTGGCACGAGCCCGCGTCGGGGCTGGGAGACCTTTAATCCCGATTGGTAACACCAACCCAGACTAAAATGTTTAGGAGTTTTGGTGTTATGATTTATTTTTCCTTTAATTTTGTGATTTTCATTTTTTTATTTGCTGGTATTTTACAATACTACATATTTTACACGTTATGCATATATATAAATAGAATTTCTCGTAAAAGCGATCATATATATCATCGAATAAGTACAGAAGCTAGGGTTTTTGTTTTTTTTCTGAAAGGGGGGGTGGATTTGGGGGTTTTGTATGGTTAATTAAGGTGTTTCATATATTGTGTTAGGTAGCTAATTAATTAATAGAGAGAAGTGTCCTCTCTTATCTCTGTGCTTGGTCGACGCTACGTACTATACATAGAGAGACCCTCGACACGCTAGCTAGTAAGAAAATGAAGAAAACCATTAAGTACAGAAGTTCGTCATGCATACCGAGAGAAGTGATCCACCTCTCCTTCTCCGAGAGATTGGTCGAACAACAAGTTTTCGTATTATCTATCCGACGCTACTGGCTACATACATATACAATATGTAAGATCTCTTATAATCTCCTAGCATTTGAACTCAACTTCCACATGGTATTCTCCGACTTTATTGATGACGTGGTCAAGAAAGAATCCCGCCAATTCCTCTTGAATTGCTTTCATGCGATCTTGTGGTAGGAGTTCATTCCGCATCTGCCACGTCTAATTGGAAGAAGGGGGTTAATACATATATATGAATGAAACTCAACAGAAATGATGGTGTAATAAAATGAAATTGTGAATATTATTGCTTACGCACTTCATATTGTCTTTTAGAGTAGGCCCGCTTATTTTTCAAAGTCGCGTTGTAGATGAACTCGCACACGTAGTATCCACAGTAATCATTCCCTTATTCCTGCCACAAGCACTTTACGAGAAATAGAGGTCAATCAAACTGATAATGAAGCATTATAAATGGCATTGATGAAAGTAGCTAGAATCAACAGGAGATGCGCGCAACTAGCTAGGTAGTAGTACTTACTTTCGGGTGTGTATATCGCAGCTCCTTCGGCAGTCCCGGAGCTTCTGCGGTGAACTGTTTCCAAACCCTGCAAGACAAAGAAAATAATTATTACTTGAGATATCAGGAAATAAACAAAAAGTTGTCGATATGGTGCGATAATGATCGATTGAACTTACTTGTTGAGAATTTTAGTCATGTCCGCATAGGTTTCGGGATCTTTTCATCTCGAGTCTAAGACGGTTATTAGTTCCCGCTCAAGCTTAATCTCGAGGAGAATATAGTTGAAGCTGCGCACGCATGCATAACTCATCAATTACATTACTATAATCTCGCTCGAGTAATATGGGAAACCGAATATGCACACGATAGTAACACTCACTTGAAGTTATAAGGAAGGAGTATTAAATTTGTTTTGATTTATTAACAATGGTCGTTTGAGCAAGTTGGCCTCGGCCTCTTCGGCGTTCTTTTTAACCTGAAATTCATCTATGAGATTTGTGTTAATGAACCCAATATCATACATTTCTGCTTTTCTGCACTCGACGATCTTCAATCTACATAATATAGTGAGGATAATTATAAATACATTCAATGAAAGAGCTGAGCTATATATAGGGGCTTAATGATAGAAGTAGTACTTACAGACAATAGCAAGTGACCGTTAGTTTATCGAGGGCCTTTTGATTGAAGAACTGGATGAACTCCTTAAATGGAACATGCAACAGATCAGTTCCAACGAGGTCGTGCTCCTCTTTAATTCTCAGATACAAAGTATTCGTCCCCCCAGATTCTCTGCAGGTTTTCATGTACCAATTATGAAATCTTCGCATCATCATTGTTAGAGATTTTTCATCTTTGACGAGAGGCTTTTCGTACTCGTATCTGTGTTCGTCCACCTCCAAGAAATCATAATGTACATCGCCGGGTAGGTAATCTCCAAGATTGCTATAACCGGGCACCATCCCCGAAGCATTAGCGCCGATGTCGCTAGACACATTGAGCGGGGGGAACGATTGGTTCGCTTGTTCACCGAGTTGGGCAATTTTTTTCCCAGCTGCTCATCGTTCTTTTAACCTTTGATCACTGACAGTAGTTCCCGACCGCTCCGCTTCGATATATGCCTTTAAAGTAATGCACTCATAATTGGTTTTCAGCAGAGACTTTGGTGGTTTCCTCAGGGCATCGATAGTGCGCTTTGCTTTCACCGGATCTACCTTCTCCTCCGGAGGTGGATGTCTCTTTGCTTTCACCCCTTCAAAGAAGTCCTTCACTTCTTTTTCCACGATCTTCTTGTTTTCTTCCGCGGTCATCTCGTACGGTAACTTCTCTAGAGGCTTGAGAGATGGACCGTATCTGTATTGCCTCCCGCCTCTGGCTGTACTGCTAGACGTCGGAGCAGACGGAGCGGCTGCGGTTGTCTTCTTTCGTGCTTGCTTACGAGGCGGAGGAGAAGGACTACGACGCGGCGGAGCAGCCGGGGCGGCGGCGGGTCTCTTCCGCCCTTGCTGGCGAGGCAGAGAAGGAGGAGGTTGGTGGCTGCTCGGGTGCGCCGGCGCAGGCGGAGGAGGCGGAGTGCCGCCACGCGCCGGAGAAGGTGGATGTCTCTTTGCTTTCACCCATTCAAAGAAGTCCTTCACTTCTTTTTCCACGATCTTCTTGTTTTCTTCCGCGGTCATCTCGTACAGTAACTTCTCTAGAGCCTTGAGAGGTGGACCGTATCTGTATTGCCTCCCGCCTCTGGCTGTACTGCTAGACGCCAGAGCAGACGGAGCGGCTGCGGCTGTCTTCTTTCGTGCTTACTTACGAGGCGGAGGAGAAGGACTACGACGTGCCGGAGCAGCCGGGGCGGCGGCGGGTCTCTTCCGCCCTTGCTAGCGAGGCGGAGAAGGAGGAGGCTGGTGGCTGCTCGGGCGCGCCGGCGCAGGCGGAGAAGGAGGCGGAGTGCCGCCACGCGCCAGAGAAGGAGGCTGAGTGCCCTAATCGTCACTCGCCGGAGAAGGAGGCGGTGGAGGAGGCGGAGTGCCCTGACTCACCGGAGGAGGAGGAGGAGGCGAAGGCATCCAATTCGGAAGGTTGATGAGCTCCTTGCGCCATAGGCATGGAGTCTTCAAACAAGAACCCAGCCGAGTCTCCCCTTCACCCGTAGGGTGGTCAAGCTGGAGGTCATCAAATCCTTCTGTGATTTCATCCACCATCACCCTAGCATATCCTTCTGGAATCGGCCGGAAGTGAAAAGTTGCGCCAGGTTCAGGAGGTGCAACAGAGCCAACAGCCGCCTTGACTTTCAATTCCATCCACTGCGTCATAAGGTGGCAATGCTAAGACTCTGTGATAGCATCTACGGGGTAGCTAGCAGGAGCCGTGAAGACAGGCTCCTGAAGAAGCTCTGTGGAAGCCACGCTGCTTCTCCGCTGAGATGGCGGGGTAGCTTCGGGTGTAGGTTCGGCAGGTCGCGTGCTGCGAACTGCCTGTCGTTCCTCTAGCGCTTGTACCCTTGCGTGCAGCGCCTGTAGTTGGGTCAACTCCTTTTTCTTCTTCCTCTCCCGGCGTTTGTAACCGCCTGCGTCGGGAAATCCAGCCTTCCACAAAAGGGAGCCTGGCGTGCCTCGTGTCCGTCCGGGATGCTCAGGATTCCCGAGGGCCTCTGTGAGCTCATCGCTCTCTCTGTCCGGAACGAACGTCCCTTGCTGCGCCTTTTCGATATACTCCTGAAGCTTCACGATGGGTGTGTTCAGCTGCTCGTCGGTCCAAACGCACTTCCCTGTTACAGGGTCCAATTTTTCCCCAACCCCGAAGAACCAAGTCCTACAACGGTCTGGCCAGCGTCGCGTCTCTGGTTCGATCCCTTTATCAATGAGGTCATTCTCAGCCTTGTCCCACAACGGCCGGGCTTTCAGGTAGCCACCTGACCCCGCGCGATGGTGATGCTTCTTCTTTGCAGCATTTTTCTTGTTTGTCGCTGACATCTTCGCTGCTCTCTCAGATTTCTTTTTGGTGACAAATTCGGGCCACTGATCTTTGATCTTCTCAAATCGGCCGATGAATTCAGGAGTCTTGTCTTGGTCGACAAACGATGATTTCAGCTCATTCTTCCACCTCCTGAATAGCTCAGCCATCTTCTTAAGAGCATAAGCCTTGATCATTGGCTTTTTAACTAGATTCTCCGGATCCTCCTCTAGCGGGAAGGTGAAATTTTCCTGCAACGCGATCCAAGGATCAGCTTTCTGCCTATCGCTGACATAAGACACCTGAGAGTCTTTGTCCTTAGGCTTCAACCATTGCTCGATGCTGATCGGGATCATGTCCCTCACTAGAACCCCGCACTGAGCATTAAATTTTTGCTTGGTCTGGAGGGGTTCAATCGGTTGGCCAGCGCGATCAATTTCGATGATCGTGTACCTTTCATCCGCGCACAACTTTCTCTTCGGTCCTCGTCTCATTAGCGAAGTGTTGCTCGATCCGGAGGGCTAGAAAAGAAGAAAAAGAAGAGAGTTAATATGTGTACATACCAAAAACAATTAATGCATCAATTAGCTATATATATAGTCAGCACATGCTTAATTAATTAATATATATACCTGGCCGGACTCCGTTCGGTCACCGGAGCCGTCATCACAGTGTCCTTCCCCCTCCATTCGGTCACCGGAGCCGTCATCACGTTGTCCTTCCCCCTCCATCCGGTCACCGGAGCTGTCATCACGGTGTCCTTCGTCCTCCATTGTTTGATCATCGTTGTAGCCTGCTTCTTCATCCTGTCTTTCCAGACCATCGGTGCATGTGTCATTGAGAAACGACAAGACGGCATCACTTCCGTGTGCGATTATCTCCCCCAACACCACTTCTTTTGCTTCGTCTCGGGGGTGCGGATCCATAGTTTCTGCAAATATTTACAACATGGCAATTATTATTCAAACATGACAGATGGATATATTAGTGGCAAACGTTGAGCTAGCTAGCTAAGCACAATAAGGAATCATATTAGTGGCATGGCCTCGACGCTTCTCTAGGGTTTGGGGTGGCCTCGGCAACGCTTCAAGGGTTTGGGGTGGCCTTAACAACGCTTCAAGGGTTCGGGGTGGCCTCGATGACAATGCTCTTTTAACTTGGTAAATTTGGGTGGCCTCAAGAGAGTTTGTCGATCGGGTAGGGGCACGGCGGGAGGGGGTAGGAGACCGACATCGTTTTTTCTAGGGTTTGGGTGTCCTCGAGAGTTTTGGTCGAGCGAGAGGGCAGGGGGGTGCTCCCATGGTATAAGTTATCACGGTCGAGAGGGGGTATATATATAGACCGCCCCTCATGTCGAAGTTATCCGGGAGGGGGTTATATCGACAACGACGACATACATACATGGGGAAATAATGTTATCGGGGAGGGGGTATATCGACCCCCCCCCCTCGTGTTGAAGTTATCGCGATAGAAGAGAAGAAGAAAAAAAATAGAATTTTCTTATTTTTTCTTCAATGTAACTTTTGCATACATGAACATACATACATAAATTATACATACATGGAAAAAAATTGCTATGAACAAAAAAAACATCATATATGAATATATTGTATATACATCCATATCCATCAATCCATACATTCATACATACACACATGGACAAAAAAATGCTATGAACAAAAAACATCAGTAGAATTTTCTTATTTTTTTCTTAAATGTAACTTTTTGCACTAGAACTATTTCAAATAATTCCTTTCAAATGCCACAAAATTTTTGAGAAGTCCTCTGATGCCTATAGATCATTTTTATTCAAAAACCCACTTTGGTCATTTGAAAATTTTGAGCACAACTTCCATTTTTCAATTTTGGTCCAATCTTGGCATTGAACTACAACCCTATTTTTCCTTCCTAAAAAAATTCTGAATTTTTTACATCTTGTAGTCCTTCCTACTAAACCCTTAAGTCCAGAAGGGCAGCCCCAATTTCATCTAGCAAGTCCACCAAAAAATTCATGTAGTTTCTGTCCAGCACTAAATTTTAATAAAACTTGCACTAACAAGTTTTTCCTTTTAACAAACCAACTTGACCATCTTCACCAACATCCAAGGAGACATCATCCCTCCAAGTTTCACATAAAACAAAGTTCCCTAGCTAGCCCTAGCATTTCATCAAACACCTTGTGGACATGGCTGAAAACATGCAATTCTCTGAAACTTTGCACTGAACCAACTTCACCATCATTACATACATGAAGGAAGGACAGAGGAGAGGGGTGGGAGGGAGGAGGGAGTACCGGCCTGTCCGGCGGGCAGTGGTGCGGCGGCGTTGACGGCAAGGCAGGGGCGTTGTGCAGCGTCGGGGCAGGGCAGGGGCAGGGCAGGGGCACGGCGGCGTTGGTGTCGAGGTCGAGGCAGGGGCGCATGGCGGCGTCATC
>NC_041384.1:750112943-750116971 GCF_002162155.2 Triticum dicoccoides
CTAGCGGCGTCGAGGTGTTCGTTGGTGTCGAGGCGTTCGGCGGCAGAGAGGCAGATCGAAGAACTGAATGAAAAATTTCACAAGTCCAACTTATATACACAGAGCATTGGTCCCGGTTCGTGGCACCAACCGGTACCAATGCCCCCCTTTAGTGCCAGTTGGTGCCACCAACCGGGACCAAAGGTCTCTTTTCAGCAACCCAAAGGGCGGGAAGCGGCGGCCTTTGGTCCCGGTTGGTGGCACCAACCAGTACTAAAGGGGGCGGATATGTTCGGTTGGTGGGACGAACCGGTACCAATGCCCACCTTTAGTCCCGGTTGGTGCCACCAACCGGGACCAAAGGCCGCGCACAACGGCGTGGTGGTGGGAGTTTAGTCCCACCTTGCTAGTTGAGAGAGGCGCGCAGTGGTTTATAAGCCCCACTGTCGCACCCCTCTCGAGCTCCTCTCTATTGCAGGCTTACGGGCCTAATTATCACTGCTATGCCAGATGGGCCTACTGGGCCTTCAGCGGGCCTGAATCCTAGCCCATTGATGGGTTTCTAGTCGTATTCAGGCCGTGGTGGCCCAGTAGGTGGTAAATTTTTTATTTTTTCCCAGTTTTTTTGTTTTCTTTTTTGCTTTTTTTGTTTTGTTTCTAATTACAACAAAATACTTATTTATTTTATTTTATTTTGTTTCTACTTATATATTTGCTATTAAAGTTTCTAACAAACAAAATTCTTTATGAAAATTCTTTTTGCTTTTAATGATTTTGAACAGAAAATACTTTGATAATTTTAGTTGCATCAATTTTATATAATTTTAGTTTCATAAATTTTAGAGGTTGCTTATAATGTTTTGAACAGAAAATACTTTGATAATTTTAGTTTCATAAATTTTATGTATGTTATTAAAGTTTATTTTATTTTATTTTGTTTCTACTTATATATTTTATTAAAGTTTATATTATTTGGTTTCAAATTACTTATTTATTTTATTTTATGATAATTCTTTTTGCTATTAAATTTTCATGCATTTCCTGATTATTTTATTTTGTTTCTTTTTCGAAGTATCAGGGTTTCATACGGAAACTCGTCTGTTACAAAAGGATTTCTTTTTTTTGAACTTATTTGAACTCCATAGATTTTATATGTTTAAAATGCACCATTCAAAGCTACATCATCAATTTTCAACCCTTTCTGACTTCATTTGTTATTTTTCATGCATTTACTGGTTTTTTTCAGCTATAAGACCCTGAAATTGAAAAGCAATACAAATGAACATGGATAGATAAGTGACCAAATTAATAGTAGTTCATCATCACATTAAAACCAAAATACATACATAGTTCAAATTCAACAACATATAGCTCTCCAGAGCATCTAGTTAAACTATACATTGAAACTATGTAAAACCTTTCAATGCAACAACAAATGCGATCATAATCACAACTAAGGTAACAATTGATCCAACGGCATAATGATACCAAGCCTCGGTATGAATGGCATATTTTCTAATTTTTCTAATCTTCAACCGCATTGCATCCATCTTGATCTTGTGATCATCGACGACATCCGCAACATGCAACTATCATCTTCTCCTCCTCAATTTTTTATTTTTTCCTTCAAGTAATTGTTTTCTTCTTCGACTAAATTTAACCTCTCGACAATAGGTCGGTTGGAATTTCCGGTTCAACCACCTCCTACATAAATAAAATATATATCACGCTGGTCGGCCTAATTGTCATAAACAATAAATGGACCAAATAGTTATAAAAAGATAATATATACCACATCCGAATCATAGACAGGACGAGGGCCGACGGGGGCGGATACCAGAACCATCGCACTATATAATAACAAGGAATAATAAAAGTAAGAAGATTAGACAAGTATCTATCTCAAGTAAGACCTTTTTTTCTTTCAGAAAGAAGATAAGAACAAGAGGCTCACCACGGTGGTGCCGGCGACGAGATCGGCGCGGGCGATCGACGGCGGTGAAGATGGAGACGGGACGTGACGGACCGCTAAACCCTAGACAAATCTCGAGGAAAACGGAGTCTGGATGTCGAGCTTAGAGAGGAGAAAGCTTAACTAGTGTGGCTCAGGCATTTGATCGAACACCTAATGTGCATAGGAGGTGATCTAGAGCACCACAAAGCTCTCCCCTCGCCGGCCAGAAAAAACAGAGCAGTGTGGAGTGCTCTGCTCCGGCAATGGGGTATATATAGGCAACTAATTGGTCTCGGTTCATGGCTGGAACCGGGACCAATGGTTATGGGCCAGGAGCGAGGCCCATTGGTCCCGGTTCGTTCCTAGAACCGGGACAAATGGGTCCAGACGAACCGGGACCAAAGCCCGCGAGGCCCCGGCCGGCCACCTGGGCTCACGAACCGGGACGAATGCACCCGTTGGTCCCGGTTCGTATAAGAACCGGGACTAATGGGCTGGCCAGGCCCGAACGAAAGCCCCTTTTTCTATTAGTGCATACACATGTATATATACAATTGGTATGTACAATTTCTCCTACAATTTGTAGATCATTACATGGAGGCATTACTACGGTAGCGGGTAATTGAATTCTCCTTTGGAAAAATAGTACTCCAAATTTGACAAGAGCAATAAACTAAATTTTGCATGGTAAGAAAAAAATAAAAAAATGCCATGAACACTTTTTCCTTGAAAAAAATGCTTTTATGGGACCATATGAATTTGCCATGTGAACACAAGTTAAGTTGCAGTTGTGTTGAACAAAGCCTCAATTCAGAAAAATCATTCTAACAAAAATATAGAAACGAAAAACAGGTTGTCTCAGAAAAAAAGCATTCTGAAAAATGAGGTACTGATAGCAATCTTACGATCTCACCAGACCAAGAAACAAGCTATGACAAAAATAATTGCCATCACTAGTGGAACAGAACTACCTAAAACCATGACCAAATAATTGCATGGGGAAAACATCTTAAGTTGCCATCACAGAAAAAGGAATTACAAAAAACATGGTTCCTCTCGCTAAAATAAACCCAAACTTGGAGATAACAGAGTACTAGCAAGCAATACGACTGAAGAAATGCTAAAGCTACTAGTAGCAGAAAAAAAAAGGCCCTCCACGCACATCCATGGCTCTCCAGAGCTTCACATCTACCGAATCGGATGATTTGTAGGAAAAGAATATGTACTAAAAGTTGCCATGGCAATTTGGAGAATGTGGAAATGGATGGAAATTTCCATCACATCACGCAAATCATCACTATAATGCCATCACTACTGGAATAGAACTATCTAAAAACATGACCAAATAATTGCCATGGGAAAAACAACTTACGTTGCCATCACAGAAGCAGGAATTACGAAAAAGATGGTTCCTCTAGCTAAAATAAACTCAAACTTGGAGATAACGGAGTACTAGCAAGCAATACAACTGAAGAAACATGAAAGATACTAGTAGCAGAAAAAATGGGGACGCACCAACAACAGAAACAATGAGCTAGCAGCCCGCTCGATCCCCGCTCTGCTGCAAGGCCGCATGGCCAGCCATCACAGAAGGCACACCTAGAGGCCGTGCGCCGTGCCATTCAATTGGTCGCCGCCGCGCAGCCGTCCAGGCAACCTCCCTCTCACGGTCATCTGAATCGGTGCAGCCCATTACACCTGCCCATCGCCATGTGGATATTACGAAGATTGAAATATACAAAATTTGCCATGTTGTGGAAACATAATGTGTAAGTTAATTTGCCATACAAACTATATATAAATTTGCCAAGTTATGAATGAATTCGATGAACTTCCTACAGAATAATGCATAGTTGCTATGTCCATCAATTACTGAATAAAAAACTAATGGCAACTTTATTAAAAGGTATTTTTGCCATGGCAATTAACATTACCAATGCATATGGTTCCAGCATCAATTTGGTATGTCAAAAACTGATGGTAACTTAATATGCTCTCCACTCTTAAATTTCTCCCTAATATGAAGTAGCCATATCATCTGAATATAAATTGCCATGTGCTATATGAAGACACAAAAATTCAGACAACAAAATGC
>NC_041384.1:750117245-750143337 GCF_002162155.2 Triticum dicoccoides
GGGGGGGGGTCGCAGGTGAGCCTGCCGAGCAGGAGGCGGCGATGAGGCAGAGGAAGACATGTCGGGAGCCAGCCTGGCCCTGGGCGACGCCGCGGAAGGTGGAAGCGAGGTCGGCAAAGCCATAATGGATATGCGTTGAACACCCCTGCCTCATCACGCGTTCACCACGCGTTGAACACCCCCTAACGCCCCTGCTTGAGACACACTGACAAAAAATGTTGTGATAGCTACAAATGAGAACTGAACTTACTGTACAAATATTCAGTTATATATCAAGGCTGCAAATGTTTGTGTGTTCTGTAAAATAGCATGGCAATTTTTTGTCTACAAATGTTTGACTGTTTTTATCTGTCTAAAAATCAGCATGGCAACTTTGTACATGAAAAAATCTTTGAGCATGGCAAAAATTATTCTAATTCTATGATGGTATCAGGTAAACTTGTATATGGCCGTGGACAGTGAAACTGCAATCACAAAATCAGCATGGCAACTTTGTACATGACACAATCTTTGAGCATGGCAAAAATTACTGCTATGCTCGTTTTATGAAGCTACAGTTGTGTACTAAAAATTGCCGTGTTTCCCACACTAAAACTACCATCTCACGGCCTCACCACTCCAAACATTTGCCATCTTAATAAATTGCCATGGTGTTTTCTTTGCTTGTCTAGCCAATTTATATGGATATAATCTCATGCATATCTGCTCTCCCTACAACCATGGTAAAAAAACAGATTTTTTTTTGTCATGTTACAATAGGTGAAACAAAGAGGTTGCTTTTTTCAACTTCGTGTTTCTTCCCCATAACTCATATACACAGAGAATGGTAATTTTGATCTGGATTAAATGCAACATTGTAGGGGAATTCGTTAACTATTGTACAAAGGACGTGTCCACTTGTTTACTGAGTGTCCTAAGGAGAAAATGGGAAACAGTTAATGTATTGACTGTATAGACTGTACCAAGTGCATTTTTACAATCAGGAAAGTTGTGTGTGTCCCGAGTTTCCAACTAAATACATGCAGTCATTCAAACGCCCAGAGAAAATACATTTTGCAGTAGTATACTTGCAACACTGTGCTTGTACACATCAAGAACATAATCTTCCTAATGAAAAACATTTACAGATCATAGCTTGAAAAATCAAGAACATAATCTACATTTTTTTTGCGGGAACATAATCTACATAACGCACGGCCTTAAATAATATTGATGTGTTGATCCCAATGGAAACTTGGACTTCAGCAAAGAACAAAGGTAAACCTGATTACATTACGGCATGCAAACTGCGAAGTCAGCAAACGATAGATAACATATTACGACATGCAAACTGGGAAGTCAACAAACGATAGATAACATCCTTCCATCAACTCCATAAGACACAACTTGGACTTAAAGAAGACCAAAAGGTAACCTTGCGATACAATATGGCATCTAAGCTAGGAAGGCTTCAAACGATAGACAAGCTGACATATGGATACGGTATCGCTAATCGACTTTAGTGATCTCGATCTTATTGCTTGGCATATTCTTCGACATGCCCAAGCAAAAATTGACCAATAGGTGCACATCACCATCGTCATTTTTCGGGTATATGATTTCAGTGAGCTTGAGGTTCTTGCACTCAACAGTCGCCATTCCTGGGAATATGAGTGAGCCTTCTCCATTATCTTCTTTCTTTTTTTTTGAAATTTCATTATCTCCTTTCTAGAACTTTTAGGTCCAGGATCTAAGAGCTGTTGGGATTATAAAAGAATTAATATTACATACTAAAGTGAGTAATGAAAGAAGTAGTAGTAGTAGTAGCAGCACCACCTTGCAACAGCGCAACGTGAGCTTCTCCAAATTAGGCGAGTTCCGCAGGAAATGCTTCAGCGTGAGGAAGTCATCACTGATATCACATTCGGCAAGGGACAACATCTTGAGGTTTTTGAACTCGGGGAGAAACAGACCAGCATCACCTCCAAGGACAAGAAACTGAAACATACATATTATTCAATTTCTTATTTTAAATGGCTATAGGCAAAGGAGATGTAAGCTGAATAAATGGGGGGATATCGATAGGCAGAAATTGAGAAGGTACATACCATGACCCCGAAACGAGACAAATGTAAACTCGTCACATTGAAAAGCTCATTGAGCAAAGACAATTGCATCTCAATTCGGCCGTTATCTTCATTGCTGTAATTGAACTCCCTCACAGTCGTCAGACAGATAGATGCATCGACAAGTGATGGCATGCTCGTCACAGTCGTCAGACTCATGACATCTGAATAATTGTTAGAAGAATGACCGGCAAGGCGGAGGGAAGCAAGGGCAGGAGCCTCCAAAATCAGCCTGAAAGAAGCATCCTCCCTCACCACATGGAAGCCGACGATGACCAATTTCTTTAGCGAGGAGGAGGTGATCTTGGTGACCTCGGTGAGTAAGTAGCAGCAGTTTTTCAGTCGCATGTCCTCAAGAGCAGGGCACCGCGAACTGATGTGCCTGGCAAAATGACTGTCCAAAGACACGTTGTTAAGATGCAACCTTTCGAGCCGGCAAGGCCAAGTCTCATCCTGACTTATGCCATGGCGGACCCAGCTGTCAGCATGGAATCTGCCATAGCCATAGCCATAGCCATAGCCAGGGCCAGGGTCTTCGTGCAGCCGAAATTCTTCTAGGAGTGCAACGTCATGGCGGTGCAGCAGGATGTGGGCGAAGTTGTTGAAACTCTGCCTCTCGACGAGGGTGCCATTGCCGGCCGCCGCGGTATGGAACTCCCGCTGGTCAATGCGGAGGCAGGGCACGGACCGCCAGAGGTCCCTCCACCTCGTGGACAGCACGCACGTCCGCACCACCTGCCGGGCCTTGAGGCGGGAAAGGACGGCGTGCAGGAGGTCGTCCGGCAGGGCGCTCAGCCGGTCCACGGAATGCCCAACGCCGCCGCCGCCGATGCCGCCGCCGCGTGCACACTTCAGCTTGTCGGAGCCGTCCATGGAGCTTTTTCTCGGTGCTTAGAAGTAGATGGCTACAAACCTCTAGTGAGGTAGACGGGACGGCGGCCGGCGCTTGGGTTTATATGGCAGCGAACCAGCGATGGCACTGGGCCTCGTGCACTCGAATTAATGTGCGTGGAGCGTGTTTACACTTGACGGATGGACTTCCTAGGTGCATGCATGGAGAAGCTGAGCAGTTTAATCACACCAGGAGCTCATTCGGGAATCCGGACGGCCCTTGCGACCGTTGAACACACCACTGAGCGGTGCATGCATGTGAAGGGGGTTGGATGAGGAATGGGGAAAGACGAACTGGCTGTACACGTTGTTTAAGAAAGACGAAGAAAGAACTGGTCGAGTAAGTACCTTTTTCTCTGTTGGAAGTATTGCCCCTTTTATTCATATATATCTCAGCATAAGGTTGGTCATAGTGGGGAGTAACTTATACTAGTGTCATGCATATGACATTAGTCTAAGTTACTATCTTCATAGTGCAAAATAACATGGTATTAGTGTCATATATGGTTTCATTTATTAGCTTGTAGACTCATTCTATCTTGGGAAGCGCTATGTTATAGTAACATATTATGTTACCACCTCTCATTAACTACTTACCACATAAGCAAAAAATTCTTGGAGTGTGCTATGTTACTTGCTAAGTTACTCCCACTATGACTAGCCTAATCCGAGTGCAAAGCATGCATCCACAGTACAATCTGGGCGTACACGTACCTGGAAACCGTTACTTCGCACAGTTCCACGCAACATCCTTCCTTAACTAGGGCATGAGCAGCACTCCACCACCCCGGCGGCCCAGCGCGCCAAGCTCCGCTTGGTGCAGGGACTTGGGTTGCTCGGGCCAAAGGAGAAGATGACTGCTATGTGAGATGAATTGGGAAGCGTAGAACCCTTCGTCTGGGCCGCATTGTATTATATAGAGAACATGCCGTGGCTTACAAGAGAGGGATCGATCGAGAGGGGAAGAGATCGACCCGTTCGGTTACAGGAGGGTTTAACAGAAGAGGAGATAAGAGAGAAAGATTACAAAGTTTAAACTACTCTCCTATCTCTATACAATGTATTCTAACATGCTAAGGCGGCCGAGGCCCTCATCCGCGGGTTCAATGAGCCACTCACCGACGACGACATCAGCATCATCACCAAGCTGACCAGATTCAACAGGGAAGCCTGCGAGTGGCAGTGGGCCTGGCAGGAGGCCGTAGTGTAGTCATGTTAGCTCGCCATTGTTTCTGTAGTAGTTTCTGGCAGCGGTCGACAATAGGCAGTGGCGGAGCCAGAATTTTTGTGAAGCCTGGGCGAGTTTAAGCCTAAGGCCCTGTTTGATAACAAAGTATTTTTGGAGTATTTCAAGAATACTGCAGTATTTCAAAATACCATAGTTTTAATTACTATGAGCTGTTTGGCTATGACTGAAAACTGTGGTATTAAAACTACAGTATTTACAAAACCACAGTATTTTTTATGTTTTAAAAAAAGAACCCTTGACCTCTTTTTTAAAAACAGAGCACACGAAAGAAAGTAAGAAACATCGCATAGTTATCTTCTTCCTCCCTCCAAGCTGCAGCCACCATGTCATCTCTGGAAATTGTCTCCATCGGGGACAAACCAAGAGATTTCAAAGGAGAGGAGCGTGAGTATGCTGATCTTTGTCCTCCGCCTCAACACGCTGGCCGCTGGCACCTGCCTCTCTGTGGCCACTTTGTTGCCCCTCCTAACACAGTGTCAGCTGAGAGGAACGAGGCGCCCTTGAACTTGGAGAGTGAGCCCACGTTTAGCCGCCGGCAGCTCTGCGTCGTGTTCAAGTGCCTTCTTTTCCTGTAAGCTAGCTTTGTGCATGGTAATTCAGTGCGTGCGGCTGCTTGTTATGCATGGCCGTTCAGTGCGTCCAGCTATGCTAGCTAGCTAATTTAAGTTGGTGCATATAAGCACTTGGCAAACGGGTTACAGTTTTCTCAATACTTCAAGATACTTTGGTATGTGAAAACTGTGGTATTTTGTACCCTGTGGCTAAAATACCGTGGTTTTCAATACTGTAGTTTTTCTAGTACTTGGCTATCAAACATAGCCTAAGTGTCTAATAAAAAAACCAGAATCGAGTGTTCGGATACATAATGTATAAAATAGCATTAAACTTTCAAATCATAAATCCACATTAATAATGTAGTGAAAATATAACCATATTAATCACACAAATGTAATTTGACAGTGAAATAATATATAATATACCAAAATTTAGTTTCATAAACCAAAATATACTTGATACTTGATACCTTAAGTGATAGAACCGGGGCCACATAGAACCAAACTCATCATATTACTCACAAAAGTATAGCTGTCCAAATTATCATCCAAACATCCTAGCAGAGGCAACATGACAAAAAAAATGGATTTTAATATTCACATAAATCAAGTGTTGTGATTTGCGAATATATTCAAGAAAAACGAGGTAATACGAGATGGTGGTTGTGGCTCTACTTCTATTTGTGGTTGCACACCATGCACACTTTCTGCCAAAACTTCCTCATCTCTCAAATTTAATGATTTAAAATTTGGATTTAATATTTATATGTAGAACAATTCCCCCCAAAAAAAACTCATAAATTGGTAATCATCCCTGATGACCAATTTTCCTTGCCGTGACCTCAAAATTTAAGCCGTAATAAGTCTATGAATCTCACCTAATTCTGAAGAAGGGGACAAGTAGGCGATGATGCAAAGCATTCCTCAGAGTCTCGGATGGATTAGCTCCAGCTCCGCCCGCTGCCGGCGGCGCGCCTAGGCTGCGGGTCTATCTCCGTCTCCGATGAACCGAGTATGCGGCCGTCTCGAGCGAACAGAAATTAACCGAACGGAGCGGGGAGGTGGAGGCATGGAGCGATGGACCGATCGTTTCCTTCTCATCTCTAGTAAAAAAAGAAAGATCAAACGAGTAGGCTTATCTCATGTAGGTACGTACGTAGCCCATTAGCATGTACGTACGTTTTTTTTTGCTTAATAATTAATTAATAGTGTTTGACCAGAGAGGATCGAAACGGAAGCTCATTGGCCCAGCTACCTACTGCCCGGGTAAACCACCATACGAGGAGTAATTTGCCCCGTTATGACAGTGTCATCGTAGTATGTCGCGTATCTTGTGAGCCCGGGCAAGTGCCCCAGGCTAGCCGGACGCTGGCTCCGCCCCTGCAATAGGTCGGCTTAAGTTAGGTTCAGTTTCTGTCTGTATCAGTAGTGATAGGTGGTGTAGCTGGCGCCGTCGCGGTTTGGGGCCTATTGGTGGTCGGCGGCGTTCCCCGGCGTGCTCGGATGTGTACCTATTTGCTATTAGTGATTTTAGTTGTGGGAGCTTGTTATTGTTGTTTCTGGAGATGATAATTGTGCCAATGAGTAACACAACCTGTGCAATCTTAAGCTAGAACGTAAGGGGTTTGAATTCACTTGCGGGGAGAACAGCCGTACGTGAGATTGCTGAAGCACAACGGACATCCATCCTCTGCCTGCAAGAGACTAAGTTAGAAACTTGGATGCCCAGTACAGTTAGAGAGTTGGGAGGAAATAGACTGGAAGGCTGCGCTGTACTGCCAGCCATGGGCACTAGGGAAGGGGCTGCTGTCCTATGGAACAAGAACACCGTCAGTTTTGTGACTCAGGCCGTCGGATGTTTCTCGATCACGGGCAAGGTTTCACTGCTGTAGGATGGATCATGGTTTTGGCTCACGACGGTGTACGAACCGGTGGATGATCCGTGCAAGGACGCCTTTCTGGCCGAGCTTGCACATGCTGCACCGCCACAAGGGGAACCTTGGCTTCTCAATGCGGATTTTAACATCATCTACGAAGCCCGTGACAAAAACAATCTCAACTTGAACGGAAGAATCATGGGCATGTTTAGGACAGCAATCGACAGAGGAGGCCTGAAAGAAATCAAATGTAAAAACAGAAGGTTTACATGAACAAGTGAGCGGGAGAATCCGACGATGGTTAATATCGACAAGGTGTTCTGTAACTTGGAATGGAATGCCCTCTTCCCCTCCTTCATGTTGATGGCTGCTGTGCCAGCCTACTCGGACCACTGCCCGTTGTTGCTCGGAAACACTGTTGCTTCGCGCAGAAGGCCACCATTCCGTTTTGAAACCTTCTGGCCTAGCTTCTCACACTTCCATGAAAACCGTGGACAGAGCTTGGCAGCGGCCAGCCAATCACACATGCCCCATTATCAAGCTGAAGAAGAAAATGCAAAGGACGGCTTATGACCTGAAAATTTGGGCCAAGTCACTCTTCAGTGATGCAAAAGTTTAGTTCCACTTGGCTTGTGAGGTGATCCTTCACCTAGATGTCGCACAGGAGAGAAGAGGGTTGACTCAAAGTGAATTCATGCTGAGAAAACAGCTTAAGCTCAGGATCCTGGGTCTGGCTGCGGTGGAGAGGGCAAGGAAAAGACAGGCCTCCAGGATCACCTGGCTCAAGGCGGGGACGCACGCACAACATTTTTTCAAGCTAAGATCAACTCAAGAAGAAGAAAGAACTTTATACATTCACTGCAAACGGACACAGTCACTGCCACTGCGCATGAGGAGAAAGCCTCCATTGCCCACAATCACTTCGTGAACTTCCTGGGCGGAAGAAAGAAACAAGGCAGTGCTCTATCAATTAGGATGAAGTGGACCCAAGGCTGCAAAATGAGGGACTTGAAAACCCCTTCTCTGGACCTGAAGTTTGGGCTGCAGTCATGGCTTCCCGGCCGAGAAAGCACCCGGCCCTGATGGTTTTTCGGGGGCTTTCTTCAGAGCATGCTGGAGCACGATCAAGGGCGACGTGATGGCGGTCTTTGATCACTTCTATAGGTTGGCCGATGGAAACTTTGCAGAGCTTAACACGGCCATGATTGCCCTCATACTGAAGAAAGATGGGGCCACAAGAATGAGTGAGTTTAGACCAATCAACCTTATTCATTCTATCACAAAGCTGATCACAAAGGTGCTCTCCATGAGATTGGCTGCTGTTATAGATAGGATTATCTCACTTGCGCAGATGGCCTTCCAGAGGAGAAAGTGTATCCATGACAGTTACTTATATGTTCAGAATTTCGTTTGAGCTCTCCATAGGGATAAAACGTCGGCACTTCTCCTCCAATTGATATTGCTAGAGCTTTCGGTAGTATTTCATGGGAGTACATCATGGAATTATTACAGCAGCTAGGGTTCTCCTCTCGGTGGAGAGATGGGATAGCACTGCTTCTCTCGTCCTCCTCTTCAACATGCCTAATCAATGGAGATCCCGGTGAGTGCATTATGCACCAACGAGGGCTGCGGCAGGGGGGCCCTCTCGCCGTTGTTGTTCATCCTTTTCATCGACACACTGCATCGACTTCTCGAGGCGGCCACTAGGACGGGAGTGTTGAACACCATTCCAGGTACGGTTGCACGGATGCGCACACGTTTGTACGAAGATGACGCTGTTATCTTCATCAACCCAGTGCGTGATAGCCTTTTAGATCTTCTACAGCGGTTCGGCGACGCCACGGGCCTCCGCCTCAACCTCTCCGAATCTTCGGCGGTGGCCATCAGCTGCGGCAACATAGACATACGAGCTGTACTGCAAAATTTTGGCGGCACCACGGCGACTTTCCCGATTCGGTACCTAGGTTTACCAGTTACGATAGGGCGGGTTAGGCTAGTACATCGTCAATCTATAATTGACAGAATTAGAGCTAGACTTGCTGGCTGGAAGGGTAGGCTGATGCCGCTAGCGGTCCGGCGTGTTCTTGTATGATGTGTGCACTCGGCCATGCCAACCTTCGCGCTCACAGCCCTGCATGAGCCCAAGAAATTCTTCAAGGATATAGATAATCGCGACACCGCTTCCTCTGGGCACGGGACAAGGAGATAACTGGGGGAAAATGTAAGGTGGGATGGAGCACGGTGACCACGCCGGAGCAATACGACGGACTGGGCATCCACGACCTACCTCGGTTTGCCCGTGATTGCAGCTACAATGGCTCTGGCAAACCTGGCTGGTACACCTTCCGACACTTCTGACCGAGCTCTGTTTGTGGCCTCTACCGTGCTGATCATCGGCGATGGGGCGACAACTTCCTTCTGGTTCTGCTCGTGGCTGGGGGGAGATAGCTATGCCAAGCTTAATTATCCAATGATCTTTGCCAGATCCATCAGGAATAACAGAAATGTGAGAGATGCGCTACATGAAGACCGGTGGATCGATCCTTGACCTGTGGCATTCCAGCAGCATAGCCCAGTAAGTCGTTCAGCTAGCGAGGGAAATCAGGCAAGCTGGCATCACTTTGGAGCAGGGAACTCCAGATACAATCAAATGGACACTCTACAGTTCGGGCATAAACTCCACGCGATCTGCATACAATGCCCACCAGCCTTGCAACTTCAGAGCACTCATCTAGAAAATCTGGGCTCCAAGCAAAATCAAGATGTTCCTCTGGTTGCTGCACCTCGACAAACTCTAGTGCAACGATCGGCTGCAACGGAGGGGCTGGAAAAATGGATATTTGTGCCCTATGTGCCTCCGCAATCTTGAGACCTCCGTTCATCTGTTGTGGGAATGCCCGATTGCTTTGCAGGTCTGGCACACCGCGGCTGCCTGGAATGGCTGCAGTGCTCTGAACCAATGGATATGGCGCACGGGGACATCAACAACAGACAGAGTTCAGAGGATCACAACTGCAGCAGCTCCATGCCACAAGAAGGGCACGAAATCTATGGTTGCGCTCATCTCCTGGCATATCTGGTTGGAGCGCAACTCCTGCGTTGCGTTTTCAGAGGAAAGCATGCAAGCACGAGGCACATTGCTGATGCATGCAAGCGCGACATAGAGCAATGCAGAATGGCAGGTGCACGATGCATAGAGCAACTCTTTCGGGTCAGAGGAAAGCATGCAAACGCGAGGCACATTGCTGATGCATGCAAGCGCGACGTAGAGCAATGGAGAATGGCAGGTGCACGATGCATAGAGCAACTCTTTCGGGATGTAACATGAGGTTTTCCCTTACGTGCTACTTTGTCCGGAGATTTGCATCTTCGGACTGGCTGTAATTTTCCTTTCCAATCACTTGATCACCACCTTTGTCATCTATCTCTCTGCTAAAATCAATGGAAAGCCAGCAATGCTGGACGTTTCAATTTTTTTGCATGTTTTTAAGAATTATAAGCACATATACTTACTATTTATGTGCTTGATAAACAAATTCAAGTACACCATAAAAAAGTGAAACACATTGTTCATGGTGAATATTTTCCTTGCATTCAAGCGCACCACCTTGTAACTCCTACTTTTTTGAGTAATGAAAATTATGGTGCAGAAACTGGTGCCTATATATAAATTGCACCCTCCGTTTCAAAATATAAGGTGCATTAGTTTTTCCAAAATTCAAACCTCTCAACATCTGAAGACAGTTATATATACATATCTAAATTGCAAAATACATAGAGTATGAAAATACTTTTCCTGAAGAATAGGATGGCAACGACTTTGTATTCTAGATATTGATTTTTCTCCTGTATAAACTTGATCAAACATAAAGATATTTGACTTTTTAGAAAATTTGCACACCTTATATTTTGAAATTGAGGGTTCAATTTATTTGCACACCTCCAGTTAATAAATGGAGAACATAAAAACAGAGGTACATGCACTACGAGGAACTAAAACTCTGGAGGAAGCAACCACATGCAACAGTTACTGCCATTACCAGCATCCCACTTGCGGTAATGGTATCCTCGTGATATGATCCTCTGCAAGTGATGCACGCCTTCACTTTTCCGGTAATACACACTGCAGCTACCGACGTACAACTTTGCTAAGCACTCCACATGATGGTGGAGGGAGGCGTCTTGCTCGGAGTAGTAGATGCAGTTCCTATCCACCCCACCTCGCCCGACCACCGCGTCTTGGAGCAAGCTGGGTCAAGAAACAGGGTGTAGTCATCCAAACTCATCACCTCTTCCCACATTTTGTCGTCATTGGTGAGCTCAAAGACCCTGAAAAATTTAGTGTTATGGTCGTGACTGTCTGGCAAGACCTCCACCGCTATTGCTAGCTTGTTACGCAGTTGGAAGATGTACTCCTTCCGTTTCTTTTTACTCCGTATATAAGATTTGGTCAAGGTCAAATTACACAAAGTTTGACCAAATTTATAAAAAAAATATGAATATCTAAAATATTAAAACTATATAGTATGAAAATACATTTCGCATTGTATCTGAGAATATTGATTTCATATTGTCAATGTTTATATTTTTTAATATAAAGTTAGTCAAACTTTACAAAGCTTGACTTTGACCAAACCTTATATGCAGACTAAAAATAAACGGAGGAAGTATCTTGGGTGGGATGTCAC
Organism: Triticum dicoccoides; assembly: GCF_002162155.2. Taxonomy (NCBI): domain Eukaryota; kingdom Viridiplantae; phylum Streptophyta; class Magnoliopsida; order Poales; family Poaceae; genus Triticum; species Triticum dicoccoides. Next base: position 750,128,610 of record NC_041384.1, read on the forward strand.
CTCCAACGCATGCAATGCGTTCATTTCGATTTTTAGGCGGTGGATTGGGCTTGCCACCAGATTACCCTCTTTGTTAAGGTGATGCCAAACTTGAAGAGTGCACCGCGTTGGATGCTATAGAGCTCGCCGTTGCAGAAGGTGATGTCTGTGAGCATGGTGTCATCGGATGGTGATTGGACGACACAAGGATGGGGTTTATGCATGAGAAAAACTAGAACAAAAAAAAGGTGGTGCCACAGGAGTGTAAGCCCCGTTCTGTTAATCCATTACGGACCAAGTGAATAACTGTGAGATTAGCCAATTGACCCAGAGCCGGCCCCCTGTGATTGGGCTCCACACTCGTCTCAGCCCCCCGCCGAGGCGGGGAGAGCCGGCTCATGGGCCGTCCACGTTCTCCGTGGGCGCATCGCTGCGCATGGGGCCCGGGGACTTTCCAGGGCTGGTTAGGCCCGCTCACTTCATCCTGCGGCTAGTGCTTTCAGACGAGCCATCTCCGCCTTATAAACCGCGTCGAACTCCCCTCGGTTAGCGGTATGGGACTAATCTCAGCGACCGGCACCGCCCTCCTGCCAAGAGTATATGGGCCATGGCCGCTGAGCGGCTCCAAGTCCAAACCCTCGCTTCCCGTTAGGGTTTCTCTCCAGCCGCCCATGGCCACCGCCGCCGCCGGCGACGGGACCCGCCGTAAGCGCGGCCGGGGCGGGAAGGGCCCCAACTCCGACCTCTCCCGCACCCTCACCGACTGCACCCGCCGCGGGGACGCCGCGGCCGCCATGGCCGCCTTCGACGCCGCCGTGTCCGGCCCCGACGCGGCGCCCGACCTCCGCCTCGCCGCGCACCAGTACAACCAGCTCCTCCACCTGCTCGCCTCCGCGGACCGCGCCGCGTTCCCGGCCCACCCGGCCGCCGCCGCGCGCCGCGTGTTCGCGCACATGGTCGGCGTCGGGGCTCCCCCCTCCGAGGCCACCATCACCTCGCTCGCCCGCGTCGTCGCCGCCGCGGACGCCGAGGGCGCCGACGAGGCCTTCGGGCTCGTCTCCACCATGCGGGAGAAGTACGGCCTCGCGCCGCGCCTCCGGTCTTACAGCCCCGTGCTCGCCGCGTTCCGGCGCGCCGGGGAGGCTGGCAAGGCGTACGAGGTCGAGGCACACATGGCGGCCTCAGCTGTATCGCCGGAAGAGCCCGAACTCGCCGCGCTCCTTGAGGTGAGCGCCAAGGCCGGGGACGCAGACAAGGTGTATGAGTATATGCACAAGCTGCGGCGAGCCGTTGGCTGCGTTAAAGAGGAGACCGCAGAGGTGTTGGAAGGGTGGTTCTGGAGCGAGAAGGCGGCAGCGGCTGGTAAGGCTGAGTGGGATGCGTGTCAGGTGAAGGACGCCATTGTGGCGAACGGCGGTGGGTGCCATCAGCTAGGGTGGCTTCAGGCTGGACCGTGGACGGTGCAGCGGGTGAGAGTCGGGGCAGACGGCGAGTGCGGTGGATGCGGATGCCGCCTAGCTTCTGTTGATATTGACATGGAGGATACACAGAAGTTTGCTGACTCTATTTCTGGGTTGGCCCTTGAGAGGGAGACCAAAGCAAATTTCAGCCAATTTCAGGTGCATATATCTGCCCTTTTGTTTGACTCCCTAGCTAACTTGGAGCATTGCATATTTTGTTAAATGTGGTTAGTTTCTGTAGTTTACTGGCAGTTGTGTTAGGCAGATCAGATATGTGCTTGATTTTATTTCAATTAGTAGCTGGCATCATGTGATTTACAAAGAACTTATTTGGGAAAACTAGACTTGTGGTGATATACCGTAGCCAAATTCAATATGTTTATATGATAAACTTATTCGTTATGTGAACTATCACCCCTGTTTATAGAACTATGGTTGTGTTAACAATTTGAGTCATCCTTCAAGACCTTGTGGTTGAATGCCATGTCTGCACTATAATTGCTTACTGAAGTAACTGGTCCTTAAGATGTACCAGTTAGGGGAATCCATTATTTTTTATATTATTAAATCATGACATTCTCCTGGAGATAGTGCGCCTCCCTGTTTTGTGCAGTTGACTGCCTGGGGTGATATACTGTGGCCAAATTGAATGGGCTTATATGATTAGCTTCTTCATCTAAATTTTTCAGTTTGGTCTGTGGAAATTGAACTACTGTAGTGTCAACACACTTGAGTCATACCTAAAACCTTGTGGTTGGTTGCCATGCCTGCGTAACACCTGCTTGCTCAAGTAACTGGTCCTAAAGCCGTAGTAAGTGAAATTCATAATGATTTCATATAACTAAAGCATGACAGTCGCTAGTCTAGAAACTAAAGCCAGCTAACGAGAAATGCCAACCAAATTTACATAAATTATGATAGACAGAGCACATATGTGCTTAGTTTTATTTCCGTTAGTAGCTGACATCATTGTTTTTAAGGCGTCCCGCCTTGGACGCTTAGGCGATAAGGCGCCCCCCCAACGCCTTGCCCGCCTTAGGCGCTTAGGCGTCGCCTAGGCGATGAGGCACCCCCCCAGCGCCTTAGGTCGCCTTACCGCCTTAAAAACAATGGCTGACATTGTGTGATTACTAGGAACTAATTTGTGAAAACTATACCTGAAGAAAGTGCGCTGCCCTGTTTTGTGTAGACAACTACTTCTGGCTCACTGTAGCCAAATTAAGTAGGGTTGTAAACTAAGTTTCTTCGTTGATTCGTTTATAGTAACTGAATTGCAGTTGTGTTAAAACATTTTTGTCACCCTTAAAGGCCTTGTGTTTGGTTGCCCTACTGCGCAATAATTGCTTGCTCAAGAAACTGGTCCTAACCCAGAGTTAGGGGAATCCACAATTCTCATATAACTAAAGCATGACATTCACCTGTCTAGGAACTAAGGTAGCTTAAGGAAAGATGACAATCAAATTATGTTTCATATACTGTATATACTTGTCCGTTGCTTTTTGGGAAAAATACATCTTTATAAAGTTCAGAACATAGTTTTTCTTCTTACAAGCTGAAAATTTTGACTTCTGTAGGAGTGGCTGGAAGCACATAAAGAATACGAAGCTATAGTCGATGGTGCAAATATTGCACTTTATCAACAAAATTTTGCTGAGGGCGGTTTCAGCTTGGTTCAGGTCTGTGCGTCATCCTACACTGAATTCTGACATGCTGTCACCACTGAAGTAATTTGTACTAATCCATGTTCCATTTGTCATGCTTAATATAGAGCAGCTGGATGCTGTTGTAACAGAGCTACGAGATAGATATAGTGGGAAATGGCCACTTGTTATACTACATAATAAGCGCATCGCTAAGCTTATGGAAACTGCATCCAATAGGCATCTTATTGAAACTTGGAGAGCAAATGGAGCATTGTACACATCGCCAAGTGGGTCAAATGATGACTGGTAATGTTTTCGGCACTTTCTAGCTGTGGATATTCTTGCACTTCTTGTTTCACATTTGTAGTATGCTTCAGATATTAATCTAAGTTCAAGTTCGCCTTATTCTGAGCTGGAAGTGCATCTCTTAGCCTGAACTGCATATATTGACTAATATGTGAAATTAGATTGTTGTTGATTCTCAGCATCTTACCAACTGTTGTGTTTCCTGGGTTTGCTAAATATATGTGATATAACTTTGCAGGTATTGGCTATATGCAGCAATTGGATTGAACTGTTTGCTCGTGACCAACGATGAAATGAGAGATCACATATTTGAGCTCCTAGGATCATCGTCCTTCTTCTACAAGTGGAAGCAAAGACATCGGGTGTGTACTGCAAAGCTTATGAATCATATAACCCACTCCCATTCCTATTTATTTGTTAGTGTGCTAATCTAATTGCAATTGCAGGTCAAGTACACTTTTAATAAAGGGAAGGCGGTGCTTGTTCTGCCACCCCCCTATTCCTCAGAGATTCAAGTAAGTAACCAAGGTTTATATAGAGCTTACTGTCATCACAGGAATCCGAGACAGTTGGAACGTGCCGACGTTGGAACGTGCTGTTACTGATGTTATCTTCATCATCGCAGGAATCTGAGACAGGATCTTGGCACGTGCCAATAGAGGAGAAATCTGGCGATGAGAGAGCTAGGACTTGGCTTTGTATTGGTAGGACAGATCTCTCCAAACCACCGCGTGAACCTCCGGTGGCCAACGGAGTTGCCCAGGATTTATCTCCATCTGAGGCATCTAATGGGGCTGGGCAGAGGCAACCTGAAGAACAGGCTGCACCGGTAACTGGCAAAAGAAAGGATAGAGATTGACTTTGACGCCGCTGCCATTTGCGGGCAACTGAAGCATGCCGTATTTCTGCGGCGCGCTTGGTTCTGCGTCCCGCTTTAGTAGTCCAGGAACAGGGATGCAGTGTTAGCGACATCCCTGACAGCCTGTTTGTGTTTTACAAGCATTGTAAAGCGCACCTGACTTGTGCGCAGCTGTGCACCAATTTGGTTCAGTTCATCGAGTTTTTTTTTTTTTTTTGGGCAAAAATAACTGCATTGGTTCAAAGGATAGTATCCATGATCACATTGTACAACAGTGGGAGGTTAAACTGGTTATACCATTTATTTTCCGTGCTATATTTTGCAATGATAGTGTGAACTAGTGAACAAGAACGGCCATTGTTGCATGTTAAGTTTCAGAAAAGCTATTCCCTCCAATCCATATTAATTGACGCTCACTTAGTACTCCCTCCGTTCTCAAATATAAGTCTTTCTAGAGATTTCAACAAATGACTACATACGGAGCAAAATGAGTAAATCTACACTCTAAAATATGTCTACATACATCCGTATCTTGTAGTCTATTTGAATGTCTAAAAAGACTTATATTTAGGAACGGAGGGAGTACAACTTTATTACTCCCTCCGTTCTTAAATATAAGACCTTTTAGAGATTTTAATATGGATTATATACGGCGATCAGCAACAAGGAGAAATAATTAGCCTCAGAAATGCAAGTTACAAACACAATCTCAAGGAAATTGTGTTAATCTGTATTATTGCTTGGGAAATGATTTTCAAAGCCAGTTCTCTTGTCTTAAACCAGATTGGATATGCAACAAAAACTGATACTATGATCAAGACATTATTCAGAGGCCGAGCTGAATATCCATACATTATTAAGAGACTGCACATTCAGAAGTCAAGACCTAAAAGTCTACATTCAGTTTCTGGTCAATGTCCGAGAACATCTCGAAGAAAGCTTTGAAGTGCTTGTACGTGGTGTCTATGTCTTCTTTGCCACACATTTCCCGAACGCTGCAAACCAATGCAATAGTGATCAAGTACTTGTAATACAACACATGATTTTAGGAAGAACCATGATGCGGATAGATATAAATCGAAGCATATTATCCATGAGATATAATTGCATTTGTCTATCATTTGCAACATCTCAGTAAGACAGAGAGTATGTGAACAACTGAAAATAGAAGTCATATTAAATTATTAACTAATCTCTTCCAATTAAAAAGATCAAACAGCTAGGTCTGAAAGCACTTTGTATATTACATTACATGCTGAATCAGTGTGTCATAACCAGCAGGTGCAAAGAAGAGCAAGCTAAGCATACCTGTGCATGGAAAGTTGAGGAATACCACAATCAACAGTCCGTATGCCAACACCGGAAGCAAGTATGGGGCCAATAGTTGAGCCACAACCCATATCATTCCTTACGACAAATTCCTGTAGGGTACTCATTGCATCAGCACCATTTCTCAAACGTAATCACATACTTAAAACACAACAATTTATATCTTATAGTTAAATAAAGAGTAAGCAAATGGGTCATCATTAGCTTTACCAAACCACCATGGAGCACAATCATTTGTTCAAACAGTGGACCTTGCCCCAGAAGGAATGTTAAGCAAAGAAGTCGAAAAATACCTGGACGGGAAGGTTATGAATTCGAGCTATTTCTTTGAAGAGAAAAGCTGTTACAGCACTTGTGGCATAACGCTGGTTAGCATTATGCTTGATAACAAGTCCTTTTTGTAGTTCTGGTCTGTGGTACTCTTCATGCTTGTCTGGATAGTTTGGGTGCAGGGCATGAGCCATATCTGCGGAAACTGAAAGGGAGAACAGAGTTCAATCAGAGACTTGTCACACGCTATACCCAACAGACAGTATAGACATGAATCCTACCAAGGAAAGAAGAAGTTAGTGCACGCTCCAAAGCCCCCTCCCCCATGGACTGATGCATCAAGGAGTCAACGATTCGTCTCATGGCCTGGAATATGGTTGGTGCTCCTGCCCCTTGCATCGAATTTGAACCAACCTGAACAGTGTGATGTTATAACACGAGGAAGAGGAAGCCGGGCACAGAAACAAACAAGGGTTCCCTAGAAGATAGTTCTAATATAAAAATCCTTTGTGCAAATGTTTTGAATAACTACATCATTAAAAACTGCTCTTGGTCCAACAATCAGCGATAATTCATGGGAACATGAGCAACTACTGAGCTATAACTTTATCAGTGATATTTTTCATTTGCAACCGAATTAAGCATAAAGCCATCAAAACAGGCTCCAAGCGAGTATTAGGAATCTAGGATATGCATACATATACTTTTACCAATCAGAGCAGGGCTCGGTTCAAATACCTCTTCATTATCAAACAAAGCAATCATTCTTATACCCTTCTCGTTGGATAACTCTTCTGGTATCTTGGAAGAGTCCATGAGGGATTTCAGCGCACAATAACATGAAGCAAGATTATCCAATCTACCAGAATAAATGAACTCGTTCTTGCCTCCACCAAGGCAGCTAGGTTGGGTATCACACACGTTCAACTCCATACCAATAATTTCATCTGACCCACAACCAATTTCTTCTGAAAGAACCTGTGGATCAGCAAGTTGGCTATAAGTGCAATTTGAAGCCAGCTTAGCAATCTAAAACTGAACTCTTGCTTCAGTGACGGGCAAAAGAAAAAGGATAGAGTGCGGAATTACTTGCAATAGTAGTGGATGATGGACAGTCTTTGTGGAACTTGAACCTTTTTTGTCATCAAAATTGACAGTGGTCTCTTCACATGTTGTTGCAAGAAGTGGAGCCAGATGACTCTCTAGATTAGGCTTGAATCCTTCAGAATTCACTGTGCTAAAAGGAAAATAACTCAGTCAGCTACACATGGAAGGGCCAAATAAAATTACAGTTAAACAGGACATCAACAGGAACAAGCTACTAGATGCTTGGCAGCAAGCTCAATGAATTTGAAATGATGTTACACAGATAAGCTTTCAACAACTGAGATGTAGATAAATGGTGGATTATGGGTAAAATGAAAGAATGTTACAATGGATAAATCCAGTTAAACGGGACATCAACAGTCTACTGGATGCATTGAAAGAATGTTACTGGGATAGGTCTCAAATACCATGATATGGACAATTTTTGTACTTATTATAGAAACAAGCAATCGTTAAACAATGGAAGGGCCACAGAGGACAAATGAGGGAAGAAACTATAAGAGGACATGATACTATAAGAGATGTATAAAACTCTATTGCTAGCGGGAGGGTAGAAACTACATGATAGATTGCATTTTAGCTGACAAATGAAATAGAATAGTGATAAAAAGGGCATGAGAAATAACCGGTCAAGATGTATAGCCAGTGTCGGTACGCGAATGAGTGGTCTGTTCACTTTGACAAGCTTATGCTTAAATGAACCATCTGGAGCCTTGAGGATGACTCGCCCAGCCAATGTTAGATCTCTATCAAACCATGTGTGCCACAACCCACCTCCATACGTCTGTACACCAACCATTTGATGGCCAGATTTGAAGGAAGCAGATCTCGGTTTCAGCTTGAGGCATGGACTATCAGTGTGGGCTGCAATTATATTGAAACCATTACCAACCCTGTACCTGCAGAACAGAACAAAGGCATTTGCATGTCTTTCAGACTAAATATTACTACAGTTTGACGATCACAAATTTTTGATTTGAAATCATGTTTTTGGTACTGAGCACGAACTATTAGTTCCAGACTCATAGTATGTTGCCATGGGATACCACCCAGCAACCCAGAGCTTTTGCAGATCTTCGAACTTAGCACAAATGCAGCATGAGAAAAAAACCAAATTCTAATGCTGTCATGACCTCTTCCTCTATCACAGTTCACAGATATCTAAATCACTTACATACTATGGTCATGCTTTATGCTACAACAGAGGTTTGTTTGATGAGATTGAATTGCCAAAAATTAAGACATGCAGAGCAAGGTTAACCAAAAATCTCAAGTGATAAACACGAATGCACTCTCAGTATGGAGGAGCGGAGCTCTTCGAACAAACTCACTTTTCCCCGACTGCAAAGGCGACCAGGCAGGACATGTTGCGCGTGAAGAAGTAGCGGCCACCGGGCTGCAGGTCCCAGTCGTCGTTCTCGCTGAGCAGCTCGAACCCCGCCGCGAGCAGCTGCCTCTTGGCCTCGGCTGAAACAATGGCCAACACAAACAAACAGGACGAAGTAAGCACTTGAATTCGCACCAACAATGCCTAAATGCCAGGGTCCATGGTGCACCGAATTCGCAAAGAATGTAGCAGCATTCAGTGGTAAGGCCGGAGAGCACCCGGTGAGGAATAGGACCGAACAGGTTGAGGGCCTCGCGCACGCGGAGCGGAGAGGGCACGCCTGGCGTGGCGTGGCGTGGGTTGTAAAGCAGAAGGTGACTCACTCACCGGTGGCGTGGAACTGCGTCCACGACTCGTTGAGGTAGTCGAGCAGGCCGCCGACGATGGAGGGCGAGGGGGAGGAGGGGGCGGCGGGGTGGTTGGAGCAGAGGAGGCGGGAGGCGGGTGCAGCGGGTCTGGTGGTTGGGAGGGCGCGGCGCCAGGGGGAGGAGAAGGCGGCGAGCGGCGCAGGCGGCGGCCGGAGGAGGTGGAGGCGGAGCAGCGCCATCGGCGGCGAGGTATGGAGAGGACGACGCGATGGGTGAAGCGCAAGCCGCAGTGTAGCTCCGTCCAGCGGTCCACGAATCCAGCCACGTGCCTTAAGTTTCCAAAAACTATATCTAGTTGATTCTTTGTGCAAGTGGTTAGAGGACCCAAAAATGTTGCCTAACCGGACCCTAAACCCAGCTCATACGCTTTGTGTTGTCCATCATCCGACACATAAATGACCCGACATATCGAGCTCATATGTGAGTCAGAGATGGGACGCCTAGTCGCCTACACGTTGGACCGACGGGTAGGACACACACAAAAACCGTAAGGGAGGTCATTGGTTTTTGGGAGGACCCATTCATGCCATCGCTTTGGCGCCCCGCTTGAGGGGCCAAATTCGGCTATTTAAGCTGGGCGGCGAGGGTATGCCCTAGACGCTCCATTTTTCTTCTTTCTCGCTCATATGTGTCGTCACCACTTTCCTTTTCGCTCTGACCTTATCGTCTGCCATGATACGGTGGAAGATAATATATTACAAAATGCTCACGCCCGAGTGCTGGGCGGAGATCATACGGGAGATGCGCGTGACCGAGATATGTCGCGTTGCTTGCCTTGCAGAGGAGGACAAAATGTCAAGGCCAGACATGAAGGTGCGGAGGAGGTGCCGGGCATGGAGGTTGAGCTTGGCGGGTTCAGCATGGAGGAGGCGGTGGCGGAGTTCCACCTCTGCCCAAGCCGCGGCGTGGAGTGCCTCGCGGCCTAGGCGCGGACGAAGACAGCGCAAGCGAGTCGCCTTTGCGGCATTCATTACCGATTTTCGACCTCATGGCCGGAAACTAGGTCATCTTGGAGTCGCTCCAGGCCGAGCGGGAGGTGGAGGTGAACTGCCAGCATATCCACCTCGCCGACGTGATGTAGGAGCGGCTATTCGTGGACGACGACGGCAAAGGAAGCGGTGGCGCTTGCCACGCCGCCGATGACCACGGTGAAATTTGCATATTTTGATTGTAGATAGATGCTCTTAGTAGACAAAAACGAGTTGAGGATTACAACTATTAGTTTAAGCGTTAGCTACGGATAAAACTAACAGCGAGGAATGGACACTAAGACGCGAAGCAGTGCTCAAACTTGTCAGGTCACATTGAGCAAAAACAGCTGCTGCACCGTTTTACCATACAGCCTAACGCCCCGCTTGCCATCGGCGTATTTTTGTACACCAGTATTTATTTTCAACTGGAAGGAAAAACGACCGATTAAGGTTTGTATATTTTACAGGGGTTTGGGGCTGTGAAACGCCAATATCCAATCAGGGCCTAAGTAAACTACCACAGCCGCTACCAAGGAACGCCGCACTGGCAAGGTAATGGCAGAGCCCTCTCTATGCACGGTTTGCCCAGCAGTTTGCACTGTTTACCTAGCAGCAGATGGAGCAAACACGATTTGCAACTGGAACATTGCTGATGCATCTGCAAGTTGAAACAAAACTGAACATGGTAACTACTAATCAATATCTCATTCAAATATCACGTGAAAACAGACTGGAAGAGTCACAACTGGTTCAGAAACTTCTCCGTTATCGAACAAAGTAAATCATTCTTTGTTCCATTGGGTTATTATTCTACTATCATTCTACGACGGATCTTTTGGCGGCTTGAAGCAATTCCACTTGGAGCAGAGCAGAGCTTTGAGTTCATTGACGGTTTTCTTCGTTGATCGAAATGGAAGACCACGTTCGCTTCCATCCAACAGGACATCAATGTCACCGAGAAGTGCCCTGACACAATGGGAAACGCAATCGGCCAACATTGGGAGATGATAACCTCCCTCCAACGAGAGGACCATCCTTCCTGTACCAATTTCCATCAGCTGAAAGAGTCCATGAATAATTAGTCGCATTCCAAAACAATGCAGCAACACAAAGCATACTAATTTATGTCCAACGGTTCACCTACTAACCTCAAAGTTTAGTGGGACACTACATACAGAGAGCAAAGCATCATGCTTTCACTTTAAGAGCTCATATCAAAAGAAGATCCAGGAATAAAACTACAAGAATAAACAGGTATCCCTAACTTTCTGCAAAAAGGACAGACCCAGTGCATAGAAGCTCCCACACAAGGTGGGGTCTGGGGAGGGATTATAGGAACCTAGTCTTACCCCTGCAAAGTGCAATGCAGAGAGGCTGGTTCGAACCCAGGACCTCTTGGCACAAGTGGGGAGGACTTCACCACTGCGCCAGGCCTGCAAGTGAACATTTTTTGTTTGGCAACATTACCCATAACAAAGTAACCTTTAACAGTAAAGTGCATATACTGACACGACATTATTACATATATCAAAAGAAGATCCAAGAATAAAACTGATTAAGTACAAGAATGAACAGGTATCCCTAACTTTCTGCAAGTGAACATTTTTTGTTCGGCAACATTACCCATAACAAACTAACCTTTAAAACTACAAAAATGAACAGGTATCCCTAACTTTATGCAAGTGAACATTTTTTGTTCGGCAACATTACCCATAACAAACTAACCTTTAACAGTAAAGTGCATATACTGACACGACATCATTACATATATCAAAAGAAGATCCAGGAATAAAACTGATTAACTACAAGAATGAACAGGTATCCCTAACTTTCTGCAAGTGAACATTTTTTGTTCGGCAAACTACTGACACGACATCATTACATATAATGAACCAATACAGAAATCTCATGTACTATTCAATAGGTCATCCAACAATCCAATAAATTATAAACATGAACACTGCTTACAATTAATCATCAAACAGAACAGAAGATGAAAAACCATGCATAACATTTTGAACAAGTGTAATTAAGCTTCAAACTCACTTTTTGAATAAGCGTTCCATAACATTTTGGAGACAGAAGGCACTTTCCTACTGGGTCTCCTATTGCTGCAAAGTAAAAAGACCCTGTTAAAACAGAACAATGGCTAAATGCTAACAAGATGGAATTGAAGAAAATATATAATTTACCCGCGTCAAACCCTGCGGAAACAAGTATAATCTGAGGGTTATATTCTTTTGCAATAGGTAACAGAAACTCATCCCAAACAAATTGGATATCAGCATTCTTGAATTTATTGGATAGAGGAATATTAATATTATAACCCTCTCCTTTACCCTCCCCAATCTGATTGATATCTTTTGAAGGTGAAGACGGGTATCTAAGACTCTTGCTGCAGGAATAAAAAAGAATTAAAATAAGAAAAACAAACTGAGTTGGAAGTAAATCAATACAAGCAAGACTTCATCAATTTTATAAAATAGTACTTGTAGGTTGACACAAACAACACTTGATCACTCTTATAAAATAGTTCTTGGGTACCGTTCCCATGGTGGACGTCAAAGTCCACCACGAGAACCCTTTCAGCTCCCTGAAAAGAAAGCACGAGTTTTGTCACCAAATATTTATATCCCAATTAAATTGAATATATTTGAAAAGAAACTTACTTCTCTAATAAGTTTGGATGTCCCGATAGCAAGATTGTTAGCGTAGCAAAATCCCTCCGCAATAGACTCTCTTGCATGATGGCCAGGGGGACGAACGATTGCAAAAGCACTTTGGAAATCACCCTTAAAAACACCCTCACACCCCTGATTAATGAGGTACAGAAATATATTAAAAATGCATACATAGCAATAGTACAGTATAGAACCAAAGTTAAACTGTGGCAGCTTTGGCCCATTCCCTCCTTTAATCCAAAACTGGGTGTTTTGAGGTAACAGACCGTTACCTCCCTTCTCACTCTCCCTTCCCTCCCGTAGTAATAACCCGAGGCTGGAGCAGCCGCCGCCCCGAGCCTTCTCAAGCTCACCGCTCCTCCCTCTCCTAATCTGTGCTATATGCTGCTGCTACTGCTTATATTCTACTACTGCTGCTGCTGTCTAATGTGGTGTATTTGATTATTTGTTGATGTGTAGCTCTTTGGCTGCTCCTACCTCTGCAAATGCTGCATCTTTGAAGAGAAATTTGGATGATATGGGGTGGGAGTTTGGAGTCTTGTATGATCCTGATGACTTAGAGGGTGAAATTCACTGTACAATAACATATCTAGGCAGTTAGTACATTGCATGTTCCTATGTAGCTAAGATATATAGATATGGCCCTAATTAACCTATATAAATTCAGTTAATAGGCTGATTCCCTGATTAATCCCTACTCTTCACCCAACCGAGCAGCTACAAGTTACAGATATCTTGGGACATTGAATTTAATGAGGTACACCCTCCATATCAGATTATAAGACGCTCTTTGGGCTAGATGTGGAACAAAAATATTGAATTTAATGGTAATCAAAGTACTTAGCAAAATCAGAGGGAAAAAAATAAGTAAAGCGGTACAGCTCAATTAAACAACTTACCATTATAAATCCTCCAGCAGCTAAATACACAGCTTCTCTTGTACCAGCAGAACAATACATATCATCGGTGTAATATTCACTGAACTCGTCCACATTTGTTTTGTTTAGCGGAAGGCTTTCGATAAAATTCATGTGTTTAAGAGAATGGATAGCCAGCATATCTTCAAGCTTTGCAGGTTCCGATTTCAACACCTTTACCCTAGAGAAAATAAAAATAATTAAATGAGCTACATATGGTGCAAAACACCAATGAAGTAAACTGCCTACACAGGGATTGTGACATGCGTGAAAAGCAAATCCATAAGGTGGTAAACAGCATACATGAAGATTGTGACATGCATGAAAATCAAATGTATCAAATTAACAGGAACCAAACAGCAAGAAGATAGTAAAGGAAGAATAATAATGTAAACAGTGAAAACAAGCTGAAATGTAAAGAAACAATAAAGAACAGTTTTTACCTTTCAATCACTTTGTCTTTCCTTAATGCTTTCATGATGGCGTCAAGGCGCCCAGGTACCTCATATGCCAAGTATGGAGCATTATGTTGTAGCATCCTCTTATCCTTTTTGAGACAAAAATTTACTGGTTTGTGACTCATCATTCTATCATCATATACAATGCAAACCTGCCAAATGAAGTCACATGATTATAGTAAATTAGCATACAGCACAAAGCAGCATGTAAATATTCATGGTCATTCATGGTCTCATGTCACCTCACAGTATAGCATGCTAGTAGATCACAAAAAGCTTAAGTTTTGGACAGGTCTCCAACACATAACATGGAGCATTAATTGATATTCACAAATACATCAATAAAATCAAACAAAAGTGCCAATACTTTTCGAGGCAAATCTGCACATATGATTTCCAAGTGTCAAGTCTAAATATTCAAAGGTAGTCAAAGTTTTAGTAGGCTTATGTCCAAATGGGCCGTTCTTTCATGAACTGGACGTAATAGCCACCTCCAGCAGGGAGCTTGCGTTCTTATATATTAACTCTCACGTATAAGAAAACAGAGCAGCTTACGGGCTCCTTTAATTCAAAGGAATTCTATAGGATTTTTGGAGGACTGAAATCCTTAGAAATTTTTCCTATGTGGTCCTCTGATTCATAGGATTGGATCCCATAGGAATTTTTCCTATGGAATCTTGTACTACATTCTATAGAAAATCTAACATTCACTCCAACCTATTTTTACAATTCCTTTGTTTTTCCTGTGGCATCAAACACTCCTTGAAAATCCTATAGGATTCAAGGGGGCATGCCACTCCAATCCTATACTTCTCCTAAGGCTTGGTTAGATTTCCTGTGTTGTTTGGTGATGTGTCATGTAAATGGAAAAAGAGTAGACATTTCAAAGATAAAAATTGGTGACCTGCTGCTTGACAAATGACATATGAACTTGTTCTGAACTCCACACAACCTTGAATGCAGCAGAAATTTTGTAAAGCACCCATCTAAGTA
>NC_041384.1:750143751-750175025 GCF_002162155.2 Triticum dicoccoides
GAGGATAAACTTTCAGAATGACCGTTAAGAATGTCATCAAATTCAACACTTGTCCCCGATAAAATTATTTTTTTAGAGGCCGGGGTCATCCCCTTTACAAAAAGAAGGATCTTCATTATGGTGTGACACAGTAATATCAAGGACAACAGAACTAGGATTTTTTGCTGGAAACTGGACCATCTAATCGAAATCAACAGTTCAAGGGAAAAAGTGGCTAAACCATAGGGTGGAGAATCATGAATAAGAACAAAGCGGCATGTAATATGTACCTTCTTGCTTTCTGCCTTAGACACAGTCTCGTCTTTTTTAATCTCAAGGTCCTCTAGTAAATCGACCTTCTTGCTGTCCGCCTTTTTAATAACCAAAGCTTTTGGCAATTTAACATTCTGTCCATGATTATAGGCAACAATTAGCTTACAGCACAAAGAGGCATGTTTCAATGGCCTTAGGTCACCTCACAGTATATAGCATGCTAATGGAGGGAGCGTAACATGCTTGGATCCTATTTAAAAATACATCAGTAAAGTCAAACTAAAGTGCCAATACTTTTCGAGGCAAATCTGCATATGATTTCCAAATATCAAGTCTAAATATGTAAACGATACCTATAGTCAAAGTTTCAAAAGTTTTAGTAGGCTTATGTCCAAAGGGAGGTTGTTTTATGAACTGGACGTAATAGTCACCTCCAGCAGGGTGCTTGTTTTCTACTCCCTCCGTAAACTAATATAAGAGCGTTTAGATCACTATTTTAGTGATCTAAACACCCTTATATTAATTTATAAAGGGAGTATATATTAACTCTTGCATATAAGAAAGCAGAGCAGCTTAAGGCTTCGTTAGATTACTTGTGTTGTACGGTGATGTGCCATGTCACTGGAAAAAGAGCAAAGATTTAAAGATAAAAATTATGAACCTACTGCTTGACATTTAAACCTGTTCTGGAGTCCACCCAGCAGCATAAGTTTTTGAAGTACCCATCTGGTTATGCTATCCTCACCCCCCCACCCTCCCAACATGGCGCCTCCACACTCCGCCTGGCAGCCGCACACTACCTTCGGCTTGACATTGAAGGTCTTCAGCCATAAGCCGAAGTGGGGTTGGATGCAGAGGAAGGCCTCGCACACGACGATAAACGCCGAGATGTTGAGGATCAAGTTCGGGGCCAGATCGTGGAAATCCAGGCCGTAGTAGAACATGATCCCCCGGACAAATGGGTGGAGAGGGAAGCCCAGTCCGCGGAGGAAATGGGTGAGAAACACCACCCTCTCATGGGGCCTCGGGGTGGGGATGAGCTGCCCCTCGTCTGGGAGCCGGTGCGCGATGTCGTCGAACAAGTATCCGGCTTTCCTCAGTTTCTTGATGTGTCCCTCCATGACGGAGGAGACCATCCACTTGCCTCCCGCTCCGGACATGCTTGGAGAAGGTTGAGGTGGGGAATGTGGACTTGGGCGCTGGAGCTTGAGTGTGTGGAAATGGATGAGCAAAGGAGGAAGAAGGTGTGGATGAAAAAGGTGGATCCTTATCCCCTTATATGGACGGACGAAACTATGTGCCCCCACCAGCCTGGTAAAACTCGCTTATCTCCCAAGCGCCGTAATCAATGGCACGGTTGGGTTACCCACGCCCGTATTGATGAGAATCCCGTAAACAAAGGGAACACGATCTCTGCTTCGACAAGACGTGCCAAGGAAACTGCCTCGCGAAGTGCGCTAAGGTGGGATAACAAAAACGATTTGAATAAAGGCTTGGCCGTGGTGTGATGTCACACTGCGGAATACGTCAGCAGATTAGATTTGTGTAAATACTATTCTCTCTATCGCAGTATGTGGAACTTATTTTGCAGAGCCGGACACTATCCTTGTGTTCAAAATCTTCTATGAAGTATTCGGAGGAGGAACCCGCCTTGCAATGCCGAAGACAATCTGCGCGCCGGACTCGTCGTCATTGAAGCCTGGTTCAGGGGCTACTGAGGGAGTCCTGGATTAGGGGGTGTCCGGATAGCCGTACTATAACCGTTGGCCGGACTCTTGGACTATGAAGATACAAGATTGAAGACTTCGTCCCGTGTCCGGACGGGACTTTCCTTGGCGTGGAAGGCAAGCTTGGCGATACGGATATGTAGATCTCCTCCCATTGTAACCGACTCTGTGTAACCCTAGCCCTCTCCGGTGTCTATATAAACCGGAGGGTTTTAGTCCATAGGACGAACAACAATCATACCATAGGCTAGCTTCTAGGGTTTAGCCTCTCTGATCTCGTGGTAGATCTACTCTTGTACTACCCGTATCATCAATATTAATCAAGCAGGAGTAGGATTTTACCTCCATCGAGAGGGCCCGAACCTGGGTAAAAACACTGTGTCCCTTGTCTTCTGTTACCATCCGCCTAGACGCACAGTTCGGGACCCCCTACCCGAGATCCGCCGGTTTTGACACCGCACCGACCCATATTTGATCCGGTCCATTAATGGCCTGCCACGCTCCGGGCCTAAGAGTGGCCCATATGAGATCCGGTCCGTTAAAAGCCTACCACGTTCTGGGCCAAATTACGGCCCAGATCAGGTTCGGCCCTTTAAGAGGCTTTGGGCTCAATTATGGCCCATATCAGATTCGGCCCGTCAACTGGACACTATGCTTTTGAGCCCACTTGCTAAAGGCCCACTTAGTAATTCGGCTGATATTAGTTTTGGCCTATTAAGGGCCCGTTTAACATTTCGGCCCTATATTAATTTCGACATGTTAAAAGCCCGTCATATAGTTGGGCCTAACTACGGCCCGGTTTGCATCCGGCGTGCTCGCAGCCGATATTTGATTGGGCCAAACAAGGACCGAGACAATTTTGACCTATTAAAAGCCCGTGATTTGATTCGCACAATCATGGGCCGGGGTTCATTTCTGGCTGCTGCCGACCCGTGAGCTGTTCGGCACGTTTCAGGTCCAACCTACATCGTGATTACATGATGGCCCGATTATGTACCCTAATTTTACGGTTTGGCCGGTTTACTGCGAAGACAGGATATATATATACAGTAAAATAACTGCAGCATCGTGAATAAGAAAAAACCTAGACTATACAATAAAGAAATTATGGCATATTACATCCACTGGGCATCAAAGTTCGCCACTATGATAATGAAGCACAAGCAGACAAAAGATTACATACACTGGGCATCAAAGATCGCCACCAGTGCAAATAAACACGCCGACAAAATAATATACAAAACCGGCAACACTTCAATAGAGTTCAAGAAAGATTAGCCCTGCTGGGGAGCTGCAACGCAAGCAGCTGAGCAAGATGATGAGACTGCGCTTGTTCAACACATATATCTTCCTCACTCTAAAAGATAAACAAGCAGACATATGATAGGTTTTGCACATAAAAGTATCAGTGCTAATAATTCATCACATTTCTTACAGAAGAATAAAGTGACACCGTTTAAAATTGCATTAACACAGTATGGTATTGTTCGGGTCAAGACATGGTAGGAAATGATATTGTGAAGGAGTTGGCAGCTTCACGACACCACTGGATTACAGATCAAGAACTCATAAGTATCAATGGTTAGTGTGCTATGAATTTATACCATTTTAGATTGGCAAATAAAGAGACGGTTTAAATAATAGTAGAATGATATGACATTGTTCATAGTTAAGACATTGCAGAATATGACATTGTGCTGTAGTGGGTAGGTTCACCACACCACTGGATTACGGATGAAGAACAGAAGCATACATGCAGTGAAAAAGAAGATCACATGCTGTGTATAGTTTAATTTACATGGTATGAAGAATGAACTTGGTTGTACAACTAAAAACTTAAATTGAAAAAGGACAAACTTTTGTTTATGAACTACATAATAAACTTTAAACAAGCAATTTAATGCAAACACCAAAAATAAACAGCTGTTCCAGTCATGCCTAACCAAATATATACAACAAAGTTTGAAGGCTTGAGATGGACAAACTTACATTATTGGTGAAGACAGGCGCTATAAAGGCCTTGTCCATGCTGATGGGGGGGGGGGGGCAATTCAAGAAGTTTACCACGGAATCTTCTTCAAAAGCATTGCCTTTATTCTACGTTTTGTTAAGAGTAAATATAGATGTGATAATATACGAAAAAATGGAGAATATTTAAGATAAGATGAAGAGTGATGCTAAATAACCAAGTAGCTATAAATGTAAGTGCAACGATACAGGCAAAAGATACAGCCAAGAGCAATGCACAACTAAACTTCTTCAGTGCCAACCTTATGGTAAGAGTAAATATAGATCTGATGTGTAGAAAATGGAGGGCAAAGGAAAATAAGTTGCAGAGTGATGGTACATGAACAACTACCTGTCATTATAAGTACACTGATAAAGGACATCATGTACTTACAAGAACAATGCAGAGCTAAAAAAACATTGGCATTGGATATATTCTACACTAATGTAACCATTCATACATATCAGATAATTTGGAGCGAACAATTGATAAGCAAGCTATCATGCATATTACTGTCACATAATGAACCAGGTATGTATGCAAATACAGTGATACAGGACAACAAGTACTAACAAGAACAAGGCAACGGGCAGCATATTTGCGATATCCTGTCGTTCTTGTCAAATAGAAATTCTTCTTCGAGCATATCCTGCAAAAAAGATCCGTAAGGCACATGCGGAAAAGTAGAAGTTCAAATTGTCATGTGATTTCATAGACAGGGAATGAGACCAGTGCATAACAAGGTTTTTCCATTCAATGTCTTCTAAATTTAGCACAGGAGACTTCACCAGAAATTCGTTTATAGACTTGCCATCAAAGTGTGATTTCCTCAGATAACACCGATACTGCTGCAACGCTTCCTTGAAAAGCACAAGCAAGCTTTGCTCGTCATGACTATCCAGATTGACCCTCGCCTAGTTACAACAATGTAATGTAAATCATTGATGTGTTCAATCAGCAGAAAACAGGAAAATAATAACCATGAATAATAGCACTTACACGTAAGTTGGACAGGAAGATGTGAAAATGGTGTTTGTCTTCACAATAATCTTCCCATAATGGGAATATATGCACGTAGTCCCTAACAACGTTGAAAGCATTGTCTTTTAAACTGGGAATAAATGGAATGGAATTCCAATCTGCAGGAATTGGCCGTCTCTGCAGTTGGGATAGGTCTTCGGCCGGTGGACTTGTTGTACTTTTTGCTGGAGTGGGATTTTTCTGTGGTACAGCTGGTGCTATGGCAAATGAAATCGGTATACCTTTTGCTGGAGTGCAGGTCCTGTGTGGTGGGGCTAGTGGTGTGGCCAGTGAAGTATGGGTACAGTCTGCTGGAGTCGGTCCTACGTTTTGTGTCACTGGTTGTACAGCCAATATAAGTGGGGTGCTGTCTGATTTCTCCAGCACCACCACGTTTTTCAAGGACTTTGCTGGTGCTCCTTCAGGTTCGGCAATCACCCTCTTCCTTTTTGATGTCTGATGCACAAGAACATCATTTGATTGGAAAAACATGGTATGATGACAGATGGAATATGTATTGATAATGGATGGGCATGGCATCTCGACATATATGATGAGTAAACTAAGCAGATGGCGGTGCAACAAACTAGAAATGCAAGACGACATATGCAAGATACGCGCAATCAATAAAACCTTGCCAAATTAGAGCAGGCACCTTGATGGGTGAACATGACAGGCCATCTGCCTTTGACTCCTAGAGGTTAGAATAGTCATTAGGATCATATTCTGAACAAGAATCTGTTGGAAATATGCCCTAGAGGCAATAATAAAAGCATTATTATTATATTTCCTTGTTCATGATAATTGTCTTTATTCATGCTATAATTGTATTATCCGGAAATCGTAATACATGTGTGAATAATAGACACCAACATGTCCCTAGTAAGCCTCTAGTTGACTAGCTCGTTGATCAACAGATAGTCATGGTTTCCTGACTATGGACATTGAATGTCACTGATAATGAGATCACATCATTAGGAGAATGATGTGATGGACAAGACCCAATCCTAAACATAGCACAAGATCGTATAGTTCGTTTGCTAGAGTTTTCCAATGTCAAGTATCCTTTCCTTAGACCATGAGATCATGTAACTCCCGGATACCGTAGGAGTGCTTTGGGTGTACCAAACATCACAACGTAACTGGGTGACTATAAAGGTATACTACGGGTATCTCCGAAAGTGTCTGTTGAGTTGACACAGATCAAGACTGGGATTTGTCACTCCGTATGACGGAGAGGTATCACTGGGCCCACTCGGTAATGCATCATCATTATGAGCTCAATGTGACCAAGTGTATGGTCAAGGGATCATGCATTACGGTACGAGTAAAGTGACTTGCCGGTAAGGAGATTGAACGAGGTATTGGGATACCGACGATCAGATCTCGGGCAAGTAACATACCGATTGACAAAGGGAATTGTATACGGGTTTGCTTGAATCCTCGACATCGTGGTTCATCCGATGAGATCATCGAGGAGCGTGTGGGAACCAACATGGGTATCTAGATCCCGCTATTGGTTATTGACCGGAGAGCGATCTCGGTCATGTCTACATGTCTCCCGAACCCATAGGGTCTACACACTTAAGGTTCGGTGACGCTAGGGTTGTAGGGATATGTATATGCAGTAACCCGAATGTTGTTCGGAGTCCCATATGAGATCCCTGACGCCACGAGAAGTTCTGGAATGGTCCGAAGGTAAAGAATTATATATAGGAAGTGCTATTTCGGCCATCGGGACAAGTTTCGGGGTCACCGGTATTGTACCGGGACCACCGGAAGGGTCCCGGGGGTCCACCAGGTGGGGCCACCTATCCCGGAGGGCCCCATGGGCTGAAGTGGGAAGGGATCCAGCCCAAAGTGGGCTGGGGCGCCACTTCCCCCTAGGGCCCATGCGCCTAGGGTGGGGAAACTTTAAAGGAAGAGTCCTAGAAGGGGAAGGCACCTCCTAGGTGCCTTGGGGAGGAGGGATTCCTCCCTTGGCCGCCGCGCCCCCTAGGAGATTGGATCTCCTAGGGCCAGCGCCCCCCTAGGCCCCCTATATATAGTGGGGGGAAGGGAGGACCTCTCACCTTTGCCTTTGGTGCCTCCCTCTCCCTCTCCAACACCTCCTCCTCCTCCATAGTGCTTGGCGAAGCCCTGCCGGAGTACTGCAGCTCCATCACCACCACGCCGTCGTGCTACTACTGGAGCCATCTTCCTCAACCTCTCCTTCCCCCTTGCTGGATCAAGAAGGAGGAGACGTTACGCTGACCGTACGTGTGTTGAACGTGGAGGTGCCGTCTGTTCGGTGCTAGGATCTCCGGTGATTTGGATCACGTCGAGTACGCCTTCCTCATCCCCGTTCTTTGAACGCTTCCGCGCGTGATCTACAAAGGTATGTAGATGCAATCAGATCACTCGTTGCTAGATGAACTCCTAGATGGATCTTGGTGAAACCGTAGGAAAATTTTTGTTTTCTGCAACGTTCCCCGACAGTGGCATCATGAGCTAGGTCTATGCGTAGTTCTCTTGCACGAGTAGAACACAATTTGTTGTGGGCGTTGATGTTGTCAACTTTCTTGCCGCTACTAGTCTTATCTTGCTTCAACGGTATTGTGGGATGAAGCGGCCCGGACCAACCTTACACGTACGCTTACGTGAGACCGGTTCCACCGACTAACATGCACTAGTTGCATAAGGTGGCTGGCGGGTGTCTGTCTCTCCCACTTCAGTTGGAGCGGATTCGATGACAAGGGTCCTTATGAAGGGTAAATAGAAGTTGACAAATCACGTTGTGGCTTACACGTAGGTAAGAACGTTCTTGCTAGAACCCTATTTCAGCCACGTAAAACTTGCAACAACAATTAGAGGACGTCTAACTTGTTTTTGCAGCAAGTGCTTTGTGATATGATATGGCCAAAGTTGTGATGAATGATGAATGATATATATGTGATGTATGAGATGTTCATGCTATTGTAATAGGAATCACGACTTGCATGTCGATGAGTATGACAACCGGCATGAGCCATAGGAGTTGTCTTTATTTTTTGTATGACCTGCGTGTCATTGAGAAACGCCATGTAAATTACTTTACTTTATTGCTAAACACGTTAGCCATAGTAGTAGAAGTAATAGTTGGCGAGCAACTTCATGGAGACACGATGATGGAGATCATGATGATGGAGATCATGGTGTCATGCCGGTGACAAGATGATCATGGAGCCCCAAGATGGAGATCAAAGGAGCTATGTGATATTGGCCATATCATGTCACTATTATTATTTGATTGCATGTGATGTTTATCATGTTTTTGCATCTTGTTTACTTAGAACGATGGTAGTAAATAAGATGATCCCTCATAATAATTTCAAGAAAGTGTTCCCCCTAACTGTGCACCGTTGCGACAGTTCGTTGTTTCGAAGCACCACGTGATGATCGGGTGTGATAGATTCTAATGTTCACATACAACGGGTGTAAGACAGATTTACACATGCAAACACTTAGGTTGACTTGACAAGCCTAGCATGTACAGACATGGCCTCGGGACACAGAAGACCGAAAGGTCAAGCATGAGTCGTATAGAAGATACGATCAACATGAAGATGTTCACCGATGTTGACTAGTCCGTCTCACGTGATGATCGGACACGGCCTAGTTAACTCGGATCATGTTATACTTAGATTACAGGAGGGATGTCTATCTAAGTGGGAGTTCATTGAATAATTTGATTAGATGAACTTAATTATCATGAACTTAGTCTAAAATATTTACAATATGTCTTGTAGATCAAATGGCCAACGTAGTCCTCAACTTCAACGCGTTCCTAGAGAAAACCAAGCTGAAAGACGATGGCAGCAACTACACGGACTGGGTCCGGAACCTAAGGATCATCCTCATAGCTGCCAAGAAAGATTATGTCCTACAAGCACCGCTGGGTGACGCACCTGTTCTCCCTGCAGAACAAGACGTTATGAACGCTTGGCAGGCACGTACCGATGACTACTCCCTCGTTCAGTGCGGCATGCTTTACAGCTTAGAGCCGGGGCTCCAAAAGCGTTTTGAGAGACACGGAGCATATGAGATGTTCGAGGAGCTGAAAATGGTTTTCCAAGCTCATGCCCGGGTCGAGAGATATCAAGTCTCCGACAAGTTCTTCAGCTGTAAGATGGAGGAAAATAGTTCTGTCAGTGAGCACATACTCACTATGTCTGGGTTGCATAACCGCTTGACTCAGCTGGGAGTTAATCTCCCGGATGACGCGGTCATTGACAGAATCTTTCAGTCGCTTCCACCGAGCTACAAGAGCTTTATGATGAACTTCAATATGCAGGGTATGGAAAAGACCATTCCTGAAGTATTTGCAATGCTGAAATCAGCAGAGGTAGAAGTCAAAAAGGAACATCAAGTGTTGATGGTGAATAAAACCACTAAGTTTAAGAAGGGCAAGGGTAAGAAAGCCTTCAAGAAGGACGGCA
The DNA here is from genome assembly GCF_002162155.2 of Triticum dicoccoides. Lineage (NCBI taxonomy): Eukaryota > Viridiplantae > Streptophyta > Magnoliopsida > Poales > Poaceae > Triticum > Triticum dicoccoides. Next base: position 750,153,216 of record NC_041384.1, read on the forward strand.
AGGGAGTTGCCGCGCCCGGCAAGCAAGCTGCCGGGAAGAAGCCAAAGAATGGACCCAAGCTCGAGACTGAGTGCTTTTATTGCAAGGAAAGCGGTCACTGGAAGCGGAACTGCCCCAAATACTTAGCGGACAAGAAGGCCGGCAAAACGAAAGGTATATATGATATACATGTAATTGATGTGTACCTTACCAGTACTCGTAGTAGCTCCTGGGTATTTGATACCGGTGCAGTTACTCACATTTGTAACCCAAAGCAGGAGCTGCGGAATAAGCGGAGACTGGCGAAGGACGAGGTGACGATGCGCGTCGGGAATGGTTCCAAGGTCGATGTGATCGCCGTCGGCACGCTGCCTCTTCATTTACCTACGGGATTAGTTTTAAACCTCAATAATTGTTATTTAGTACCAGCTTTGAGCATGAACATTGTATCAGGATCTCGTTTAATACGAGATGGCTACTCATTTAAATCCGAGAATAATGGTTGTTCTATTTATATGAGAGATATGTTTTATGGTCATGCTCCGATGGTGAATGGTTTATTCTTAATGAATCTCGAGCGTAATGCTACACATATTCATAGTGTGAGTACCAAGAGATGTAAGATTGATAATGATAGTCCCACATACTTGTGGCACTGCCGCCTTGGTCACATAGGTGTCAAACGCATGAAGAAGCTCCATGCTGATGGACTTTTAGAGTCTCTTGATTACGAATCATTTGACACATGCGAACCATGCCTCATGGGTGAAATGACCAAGACTCCGTTCTCAGGAACAATGGAGCGAGCAACCAACTTATTGGAAATCATACATACTGATGTGTGCGGTCCAATGAGTGTTGAGGCTCGCGGTGGCTATCGTTACGTTCTCACCCTCACTGATGACTTGAGTAGATATGGGTATGTCTAATTAATGAAACACAAGTCTGAGACCTTTGAAAAGTTCAAGGAATTTCAGAGTGAGGTTGAGAGTCAACGTGACAGGAAAATCAAGTTCCTGCGATCAGATCGTGGAGGAGAATACTTGAGTCATGAGTTTGGCACGCACTTAAGAAAATGTGGAATAGTTTCATAGCTCACGCCGCCTGGAACACCTCAGCGTAATGGTGTATCCGAACGTCGTAATCGCACCCTATTAGATATGGTGCGATCTATGATGTCTCTTGCCGATTTACCGCTATCTTTTTGGGGGTATGCTTTAGAGACTGCCGCATTCACTTTAAATAGGGCTCCGTCGAAATCCGTTGAGACAACACCGTATGAATTATGATTTGGGAAGAAACCTAAGCTGTTGTTTCTAAAAGTTTGGGGATGCGATGCTTATGTCAAGAAACTTCAACCTGAAAAGCTCGAACCCAAGTCGGAAAAATGCGTCTTCATAGGATACCCTAAAGAAACTATTGGGTATACCTTCTACCTCAGATCCGAAGGCAAGATCTTTGTTGCCAAGAATGGATCCTTTCTAGAGAAAGAGTTTCTCTCGAAAGAAGTAAGTGGGAGGAAAGTAGAACTTGATGAAGTATTACCACTTGAACCGGAAAATGGCGCAACTCATGAAAATGTTCCTGAGGTGCCTGCACCGACTAGAGAGGAAGTTAATGATGATGATCAAGATACTTCTGATCAAGCTCCTACTGAAATTCGAAGGTCCACAAGGACACGTTCCGCACCAGAGTGGTACGGCAACCCTGTCTTGGAAATTATGTTGTTAGACAACGGTGAACCTTCGAACTATGAAGAAGCGATGGCGGGCCCGGATTCCGACAAATGGCTAGAAGCCATGAAATCCGAGATAGGATCCATGTATGAAAACGAAGTATGGACTTCGACTGACTTGCCCGTTGAGCGGCGAGCCATAGAAAATAAATGGATCTTTAAGAAGAAGACAGACGCGGATGGTAATGTGACCATCTATAAAGCTCGGCTTGTCGCTAAGGGTTATCGACAAGTTCAAGGGGTTGACTACGATGAGATTTTCTCACCGGTAGCGAAGCTAAAGTCCGTCTGAAATCATGTTAGCAATTGCCGCATTCTATGATTATGAGATATGGCAAATGGACGTCAAAACGGCATTCCTTAATGGTTTCTTTAAGTAAGAATTGTATATGATGCAGCCGGAAGGTTTTGTCGATCCTAAGAATGCTGACAAGGTATGCAAGCTCCAACGCTCGATTTATGGGCTGGTGCAAGCATCTCGGAGTTGGAACATTCGCTTTGATGAGATGATCAAAGCGTTTGGGTTTACACAGACTTATGGAGAAGCCTGTGTTTACAAGAAAGTGAGTGGGAGCTCTGTAGCATTTCTCATATTATATGTAGATGACATACTTTTGATGGGAAATGATATAGAACTCTTGGACAGCACTAAGACCTACTTGAATAAGAGTTTTTCAATGAAGGATCTTGGAGAAGCTGCTTATATATTAGGCATCAAGATCTATAGAGATAGATCAAGACGCCTCATAGGTCTTTCACAAAGCACATACCTTGATAAGATATTGAAGAAATTCAATATGGATCAGTCTAAGAAGGGGTTCTTTCCTGTGTTACAAGGTGTGAAATTGAGCTCAGCTCAATGTCCGACCACGGCAGAAGATATAGAAGAGATGAGTGTCATCCCCTATGCCTCAGCCATAGGTTCTATTATGTATGCCATGCTGTGTACCAGACCTGATGTAAACCTTGCCGTAAGTTTGGTAGGAAGGTACCAAAGTAATCCCGGCAAGGAACACTGGACAGCGGTCAAGAATATCCTGAAGTACCTGAAAAGGACTAAGGAAATGTTTCTCGTTTATGGAGGTGACGAAGAGCTCGTCGTAAAGGGTTACGTTGACGCTAGCTTCAACACAGATCTGGATGACTCTAAGTCACAAACCGGATACGTGTATATTTTGAATGGTGGGGCAGTAAGCTGGTGCAGTTGCAAGCAAAACGTCGTGGCGGGATCTACACGTGAAGCGGAGTACATGGCAGCCTCGGAGGCAGCGCATGAAGCAATTTGGGTGAAGGAGTTCATCACCAACCTAGGAGTCATACCCAATGCGTCGGGGCCGATCAAGCTCTTCTGTGACAACACTGGAGCTATTGCACTTGCCAAGGAGCCCAGGTTTCACAAGAAGACAAGGCACATCAAGCGTCGCTTCAACTCCATTCGTGAAAATGTTCAAGATGGAGACATACATATTTGTAAATTACATACGGACCTGAATGTAGCAGATCCGTTGACTAAACCTCTCCCTAGAGCAAAACATGATCAACACCAGAATTCCATGGGTGTTCAATTCATCACAATGTAACTAGATTATTAACTCTAGTGCAAGTGGGAGACTGTTGGAAATATGCCCTAGAGGCAATAATAAAAGCATTATTATTATATTTCCTTATTCATGATAATTGTCTTTATTCATGCTATAATTATATTATCCGGAAATCGTAATACATGTGTGAATAATAGACACCAACATGTCCCTAGTAAGCCTCTAGTTGACTAGCTCGTTGATCAACAGACAGTCATGGTTTCCTGACTATGGACATTGGATGTCATTGATAACGACATCACATCATTAGGAGAATGATGTGATGGACAAGACCCAATCCTAAACATAGCACAAGATTGTATAGTTCGTTTGCTAGAGTTTTCCAATGTCAAGTATCCTTTCCTTAGACCATGAGATCGTGTAACTCCCGGATACCGTAGGAGTGCTTTGGGTGTACCAAACGTCACAACGTAACTGGGTGACTATAAAGGTATACTACGGGTATCTCCGAAAGTGTCTGTTGAGTTGACACGGATCAAGACTGGGATTTGTCACTCCGTATGACGGAGAGGTGTCACTGGGCCCACTCGGTAATGCATCATCATTATGAGCTCAATGTGACCAAGTGTCTGGTCACGGGATCATGCATTACGGTACGAGTAAAGTGACTTGCCGGTAAGGAGATTGAACGAGGTATTGGGATACCGACGATCAGATCTCGGGCAAGTAACATACCGATTGACAAAGGGAATTGTATACGGGGTTGCTTGAATCCTCGACATCGTGCTTCATCCGATGAGATCATCGAGGAGCGTGTGGGAACCAACATGGGTATCCAGACCCCGCTGTTGGTTATTGACCGGAGAGCGATCTCGGTCATGTCTACATGTCTCCCGAACCCGTAGGGTCTACACACTTAAGGTCCGGTGACGCTAGGGTTGTAGGGATATGTATATGCAGTAACCCGGATGTTGTTCGGAGTCCCGGATGAGATCCCTGACGTCACGAGGAGTTCCGGAATGGTCCGGAGGTAAAGAATTATATATAGGAAGTGCTATTTCGGCCATCGGGACAAGTTTCGGGGTCACCGGTATTGTACCGGGACCACCGGAAGGGTCCCGGGGGTCCACCGGGTGGGGCCACCTATCCCGGAGGGCCCCATGGGCTGAAGTGGGAACAGATCCAGCCCAAAGTGGTCTGGGGCGCCACTTCCCCCTAGGGCCCATGCGCCTAGGGTGGGGAAACCCTAAAGGAAGAGTCCTAGAAGGGGAAGGCACCTCCTAGGTGCCTTGGGGAGGAGGGATTCCTCCCTTGGCCGCCGCCCCCCTAGGAGATTGGATCTCCTAGGGCCGGTGCCCCCCTAGGAGATTGGATCTCCTAGGGCTGGCGCCCCCTAGCCCCCCTATATATAGTGGGGGGAAGGGAGGACCTCTCACCTTTGCCTTTGGTGCCCCCTCTCCCTCTCCAACACCTCCTCCTCCTCCATAGTGCTTGGCGAAGCCCTGCCGGAGTACTGCAGCTCCATCACCACCACGCCATCGTGCTGCTACTGGAGCCATCTTCCTCAACCTCTCCTTCCCCCTTGCTGGATCAAGAAGGAGGAGACGTTACGCTGACCGTACGTGTGTTGAACGCGGAGGTGCCGTCCGTTCGGTGCTAGGATCTTCGGTGATTGGATCACGTCGAGTACGCCTTCCTCATCCCCGTTCTTTGAACGCTTCCACGCGTGATCTACAAAGGTATGTAGATGCAATCCGATCACTCGTTGCTAGATGAACTCCTAGATGGATCTTGGTGAAACGTAGGAAATTTTTTGTTTTCTGCAACGTTCCCCGACAGAATCTACAGGTGGGGAGCGTACGAGTTTCACTGCATCCAGAACGGCACCCAATGCCTTGGTGCCAATTTTGTAAGTCATTGCAGTGTTCCACAATATTCTTATGATGCGTGGATTCTGATATTCACTGTAATTACGTATAATATCTGATAACCATGAAAACATAAATATTTGTGAGATTATCTTTGTAATGCAGAGGATATTCTAATATAGGGGCGCCCCTGTAAACACTTGTGTGCTCTCACTGGATTCTGATGAGAGAGCTCATGTGTGCTGTAATATGGTGCGTGCATTTATATAATCTGGCACAAGTACACAAAAAATAGGCTCCAGAAGTAAGGATAGTTGGCAGATGATAGGTTCAAAATATACTGTATAGAGAGTTTATTGCCAAACCATGATAACAAGAGCACACAACAACTAGCCAGATCATAGTGTACATAAAAAGGGTACACCATAACCACGATATATAAATCGGGAAAGTGGAACTGGCTTGAAAATACGATGTTGTATTGCCGCTAGTAATTGAAAGCCTATCAATCAAGTACATGCCAGCTCTATTAGTTGTTGACTGCAGATGTCTCTGCTCCCTTCCTGACAAGGAACATACTGTACGTACTAAATACAGAATAACAAAAGAGGAACATGTTAAAGAACAGAAGAGGAAGCATATTCTTGAGGTTACGCTTAATTGCATACAATGTTGGTTGCCCACTCATGATGAATCACAGCGCCCAAAGAAATGCAATTCCATGTTGTCTCTCTATATGTGGCAATTTTGAACAAGAGACATTATGATCATATTCTGAACAAGAGTCAACAGGTGGGGAGCGTATGAGTTTCATTGCATCCAGAATGGCACTCAGATATTGGGCATGTTGTCTCTCTATCACATTAGTATATATTGCAACCTATTCCGCAACAACGCGCGGGGTATTATCTAGTTTTAAGAGTGAATAGGTATAATTGCATCATATTCTGAAACGTATTATTGAAATAGGGTAAATTATAGTAGGAAATAATGATGAAAACTGGACATATCAGGTGGCAAACCACCAATGCTGGTAAAGCTCGAGGAAGCCCTGGTAGCCAAGAAGAGAGAACGGTATGCAAAGTAGGCACAAGGGAAGAACAAAACTACCCCCAATATATACTAGGACACCCTCCATTCAGGCTGGACGTGGCGAGCGAGCTTTCGGCCCGGCTCGCGGCCCGCTAAGGACCGGACCGTTCGGTCCTGGCCCGCTAACAAAACTGGCCGGTCCGGTCTGCAGAAACAGGCCCGAAAACAAGTCGGTCCGGTCCTGTTTTTGACCGAGCTGGCTCGGTCGGACCGCGACATTTGGCCCATGCGCACAGCCCAGCAGTCCAGTGCAGGACAGCAAGTCGATATGACGCTAGGGCAAAGGCCACCGCACCCCAAATTCCCCGATCCCCTTTCCTCTTGGCTGTAGAGGGAGCGCCGCCTCCGCCGACCGCTGTTGCCATCGTCGACCACCACTTCCTGGGCTGCACCTGCACGCGGTGAAAGGTGGAGTAGAGGAGCCAAGGAGGGAGCGTCGTGTCTGCACGGCTACACCTGCTCGCCGTCGTCGTCCGTTGCCATCTCCACCTGCCCGTCTTCGACCACCTCCTCGCCGGTTAGCCACAGTCGAGCACGAAGCTGGAGAACGCGGGGGACGGAGCTGAGCTGCTGCACGTGCACTTGCAGTCCTGCATGTCGTCGCCGCCAGTTTGTAATTGTTCCTTCTCTCTGAACTTTCTTCAGTTGGTAATTGTTCACTCCCTCTGAACTTTCTTCAGTCTGTATTTGTTCACTTCCTCTGAACTTTCTTCAGTTGGACAATTTCCTGTGCTATTTTTCTTGCAAACTTGCTTAATTTTCGTCCATTTGAACCTCTTCTACAATCTAATAATCTATATGTTCTAATTTGCTGTCAAAAGAGTTCTAAAAAGGCTCCCGGCACACTCCCACGCAGAAAATGTACTCGGTCCAGTCGGTCCCCTCGGTCCGCACCGAGCTGAGGTGTAGCCGGTCCGGTCCTGGAAAATAGGACCGCATGTAAGCTCGGTCCGGTCCGGTCCGGGCCAGTTTCGGCCGGTCCAAAGGGAGGCTCGGTCAGGGACCGGACCGGCCCGGACCGTGTCCACCCTGACCCTCCATGCACCGCAACAAACTAACATACGTACAAGGGAAGCACAAGCACGCACGTTCTGGCAGGGAAACCAAGCATCCGGGTGGGCAAAGAGCCAGGGAAGGCACCTCTCAGATGCGCAAAAGACACACGACCCCCAGCCGTGTGGCCCTCTCCGACCGTCTAGCATGTGCCTCACTAGGCCAAACGGACGGGTCGTCCCGTTTGGCGCGACCAAACCAGCCCAACAGAGGGAGGACACTGATAGACGAACCCATCCCACCCTTGGGCGTAGGAAAACACACAATACTACGCATGTGGGCACAACCGAAACCACTACATGACGGTGGCTCCAACCGCACCCGTGGTCACTTGCCATGGACCCTCGAGGCAACCTGCCCGGGTGCACGACATCCTGGCAAATAGGATGGCACATAGAGCCCAAGGGGGCACCCGTGGCATGCCAGCGCCAAATGGATGACACGGAGGCCATGCCTGAAGGAAATATGCCCTAGAGGCAATAATAAAGTTATTATTTATTTCCTTATAATCATGATAAATGTTTATTATTCATGCTAGAATTGTATTTTCCGGAAACATAATACATGTGTGAATACATAGACAAACAGAGTGTCACTAGTATGCCTCTACTTGACTAGCTCGTTAATCAAAGATGGTTATGTTTCCTAACCATGAACAATGAGTTGTTATTTGATTAACGAGGTCACATCATTAGTAGAATGATCTGATTGACATGACCCATTCCATTAGCTTAGCACCTGATCGTTTAGTATGTTGCTATTGCTTTCTTCATGACTTATACATGTTCCTACGACTATGAGATTATGCAACTCCCGTTTACCGGAGGAACACTTTGGGTACTACCAAACGTCACAATGTAAATGGGTGATTATAAAGGAGTACTACAGGTGTCTCCAATGGTCGATGTTGGGTTGGCGTATTTCGAGATTAGGATTTGTCACTCCGATTGTCGGAGAGGTATCTCTGGGCCCTCTCGGTAATACACATCACATAAGCCTTGCAAGCATTACAACTAATATGTTAGTTGTGAGATGATGTATTACGGAACGAGTAAAGAGACTTGCCGTTAAACGAGATTGAACTAGGTATTGGATACCGACGATCGAATCTCGGGCAAGTAACATACCGATGACAAAGGGAACAACGTATGTTGTTATGCGGTCTGACCGATAAAGATCTTCGTAGAATATGTAGGAGCCAATATGGGCATCCAGGTCCCGCTATTGGTTATTGACCAGAGACATGTCTCGGTCATGTCTACATTGTTCTCGAACCCGTAGGGTCCGCACGCTTAAGGTTACGATGACAGTTATATTATGAGTTTATGCATTTTGATGTACCGAAGGTTGTTTGGAGTCCCGGATGTGATCACGGACATGACGAGGAGTCTCGAAATGGTCGAGACGTAAAGATTGATATATTGGAAGCCTATGTTTGGACATCGGAAGTGTTCCGGGTGAAATCGGGATTTTACCGGGTTACCGGGAGGTTACCGGAACCCCCCGGGAGCCATATGGGCCATCACGGGCCTTAGTGGAAAGGAGAAAGGGGCAGCCCAAGGTGGCTGCGCCTCTTTCCCCTCCCCTAGTCCTATTAGGACTAGGAGAAGGTGGCCGGCCCCCCTCTCTCCCTTCCCCTCCGAGGAATCCTAGTTGGACTAGGATTGGGGGGAGGAATCCTACTCCCAGAGGGAGTAGGACTCTCCTGCGCCTCCCTCTTTGGCCGGCCAGCCTCCCCTCCTCTCCTCCTTTATATACGGAGGCAGGGGCACCTCTAAACACACAAGTTGACACAAGTTGATCCACGTGATCGATTCCTTAGCCGTGTGCGGTGCCCCCTGCCACCATATTCCTCGATAATACTGTAGCGGAGTTTAGGCGAAGCCCTGCTGCTGTAGTTCATCAAGATCGTCACCACGCCGTCGTGCTGACGAAACTCTTCCCCGACACTTTGCTGGATCGGAGTCCGGGGATCGTCATCGAGCTGAACGTGTGCTCGAACTCGGAGGTGCCGTAGTTTCGGTGCTTGATCGGTTGGATCGTGAAGACGTACGACTACTTCCTCTACGTCGTGTCATTGCTTCCGCAGTCGGTCTGTGTTGGGTACGTAGACAACACTCTCCTCTCGTTGCTATGCATCACATGATCCTGTGTGCGCGTAGGAAAATCTTTGAAATTACTACGAAACCCAACAGTGGCATCCGAGCCTAGGTTAATGATGTTGATGTTATATGCACGAGTAGAACACAAGTGAGTTGTGGACGATACAAGTCATACTGCCTACCAGCATGTCATATTTTGGTTCAGCGGTATTGTTGGACGAGACGACCCGGACCAACCTTACGCGTACGCTTACACGAGACCGGTTCCCTCGACGTGCTTTGCACAGAGATGGCTTGCGGGCGACTGCCTCTCCAACTTTAGTTGAACCAAGTATGGCTACGCCCGGTCCTTGCGAAGGTTAAAACGGAGTCTATTTGACAAACTATCGTTGTGGTTTTGATGCGTAGGTGAGATTGGTTCTTACTTAAGCCCGTAGCAGCCACGTAAAACATGCAACAACAAAGTAGAGGACGTCTAACTTGTTTTTGCAGGGCATGTTGTGATGTGATATGGTCAAGGCATGATGCTGAATTTTATTGTATGAGATGATCATGTTTTGTAACCGAGTTATCGGCAACTGGCAGGAGCCATATGGTTGTCGCTTTATTGTATGCAATGCAATCGCGATGTAATGCTTTACTTTATTACTAAACGGTAGTGATAGTCGTGGAAGCATAAGATTAGCGAAACGACAATGATACTACGATGGAGATCAAGGTGTCGCGCCGGTGACGATGGTGATCATGACGGTGCTTCGGAGATGGAGATCACAAGCACAAGATGATGATGGCCATATCATATCACTTATATTGATTGCATGTGATGTTTATCTTTTTATGCATCTTATCTTGCTTTGATTGACGGTAGCATTATAAGATGATCTCTCACTAAATTATCAAGAAGTGTTCTCCCTGAGTATGCACCGTTGCAAAAGTTCTTCGTGCTGAGACACCACGTGATGATCGGGTGTGATAGGCTCTACGTTCAAATACAACGGGTGCAAAACAGTTGCGCACGCAGAATACTCGGGTTAAACTTGACGAGCCTAGCATATGCAGATATGGCCTCGGAACACGGAGACCGAAAGGTCGAGCGTGAATCATATAGTAGATATGATCAACATAATGATGTTCACCGATGAAACTACTCCATCTCACGTGATGATCGGACATGGTTTAGTTGATTTGGATCACGTGATCACTTAGAGGATTAGAGGGATGTCTATCTAAGTGGGAGTTCTTTAATAATATGATTAATTGAACTTAAAATTTATCATGAACTTAGTCCCTGATAGTATCTTGCTTGTTTATGTTGATTGTAGATAGATGGCTCGTGCTGTTGTTCCGTTAAATTTTAATGCGTTCCTTGAGAAAGCAAAGTTGAAAGATGATGGTAGCAATTACACGGACTGGGTCCGTAACTTGAGGATTATCCTCATTGCTGCACAGAAGAATTACGTCCTGGAAGCACCGTTGGGTGCCAGGCCTGCTGCTGGAGCAACGCAGATGTTATGAACGTCTGGCAGAGCAAAGCTGATGACTACTCGATAGTTCAGTGTGCCATGCTTTACGGCTTAGAATCGGGACTTCAACGACGTTTTGAACGTCATGGAGCATATGAGATGTTCCAGGAGTTGAAGTTAATATTTCAAGCAAATGCCCGGATTGAGAGATATGAAGTCTCCAATAAGTTCTATAGCTGCAAGATGGAAGAGAACAGTTCTGTCAGTGAGCATATACTCAAAATGTCTGGGTATAATAATCACTTGATTCAATTGGGAGTTAATCTTCCGGATGATTGCGTCATTGACAGAATTCTCCAATCACTGCCACCAAGCTACAAGAGCTTCGTGATGAACTATAATATGCAAGGGATGAACAAGACTATTCCCGAGCTCTTCGCAATGCTGAAAGCTGCGGAGGTAGAAATCAAGAAGGAGCATCAAGTGTTGATGGCTAACAAGACCACTAGTTTCAAGAAAAAGGGCAAAGGGAAGAAAAAGGGGAACTTCAAAAAGAACGGCAAGCAAGTTGCTGCTCAAGAGAAGAAACCCAAGTCTAAACCTAAGCCTGAAACTGAGTGCTTCTACTGCAAGCAGACTAGTCACTGGAAGCGGAACTGCCCCAAGTATTTGGCGGATAAGAAGGATGGCAAGGTGAACAAAGGTATATGTGATATACATGTTATTGATGTGTACCTTACCAATGCTCGCAGTAGCACCTGGGTATTTGATACTGGTTCTGTTGCTAATATTTGCAACTCGAAACAGGGACTACAGAATAAGCGGGCACTGGCAAAGGACGAGGTGACGATGCGCGTGGGAAACGGTTCCAAAGTCGATGTGATCGCGGTCGGCACGCTACCTCTACATCTACCTTCGGGATTAATATTAGACCTAAATAATTGTTATTTGGTGCCAGCGTTGAGCATGAACATTATATCTGGATCTTGTTTAATGCGAGACGGTTATTCATTTAAATCAGAGAATAATGGTTGTTCTATTTATATAAGTAATATCTTTTATGGTCATGCACCCTTGAAGAGTGGTCTATTCTTACTAAATCTCGATAGTAGTAATACACATATTCATAATGTTGAAACCAAAAGATACAGAGTTGATAATGAAAGTGCAACTTATTTGTGGCACTGTCGTTTAGGTCATATCGGTGTAAAACGCATGAAGAAACTCCATACTAATGGACTTTTGGAACCACTTGATTATGAATCACTTGGTACTTGCGAACCGTGCCTCTTGGGCAAGATGACTAAAACACCGTTCTCCGGTACTATGGAGAGAGCAACAGATTTGTTGGAAATCATACATACCGATGTATGTGGTCCGATGAATATTGAGGCTCGTGGCGGATATCGTTATTTTCTCACCTTCACAGATGATTTGAGCAGATATGGATATATCTACTTAATGAAGCATAAGTCTGAAACATTTGAAAAGTTCAAAGAATTTCAGAGTGAAGTTGAAAATCATCGTAACAAGAAAATAAAGTTTCTACGATCTGATCGTGGAGGAGAATATTTGAGTTACGAGTTTGGTGTACATTTGAAAAACTGTGGAATAGTTTCGCAACTCACGCCCCCCGGAACACCACAGCGTAATGGTGTGTCCGAACGTCGTAATCGTACTTTACTAGATATGGTGCGATCTATGATGTCTCTTACAGATTTACCGCTATCATTTTGGGGATATACTTTAGAGACGGCCGCATTCACGTTAAATAGGGCACCATCAAAATCCGTTGAGACGACGCCTTATGAACTATGGTTTGGCAAGAAACCAAAGTTGTCGTTTCTTAAAGTTTGGGGCTGCGATGCTTATGTGAAAAAGCTTCAACCTGATAAGCTCGAACCCAAATCGGAGAAATGTGTATTCATAGGATACCCAAAGGAAACTGTTGGGTACACCTTCTATCACAGATCCGAAGGCAAAACATTTGTTGCTAAGAATGGATCATTTCTAGAGAAGGAGTTTCTCTCGAAAGAAGTGAGTGGGAGGAAAGTAGAACTTGACGAGGTAACTGTACCTGCTCCCTTACTGGAAAGTAGTTCATCACAGAAAACTGTTTCAGTGACACCTACACCAGTTAGTGAGGAAGCCAATGATAATGATCATGAAACTTCAGATCAAGATACTACTGAACTTCGTAGATCAACCAGAGTAAGATCCGCACCAGAGTGGTACGGTAATCCTGTTCTGGAGGTCATGCTACTAGATCATGATGAACCTACGAACTATGAAGAAGCGATGGTGAGCCCAGATTCCGCAAAGTGGCTAGAAGCCATGAAATCTGAGATGGGATCCATGTGTGAGAACAAAGTATGGACTTTGGTTGACTTGCCCGATGATCGGCAAGCGATTGAGAATAAATGGATCTTTAAGAAGAAGACTGATGCTGATGGTAATGTTACTGTCTACAAAGCTCGACTTGTCGCAAAAGGTTTTCGGCAAGTTCAAGGAATTGACTACGATGAGACCTTCTCACCCGTAGCGATGCTTAAGTCCGTCCGAATCATGTTAGCAATTGCCGCATTTTATGATTATGAAATTTGGCAAATGGATGTCAAAACTGCATTCCTGAATGGATTCCTGGAAGAAGAGTTGTATATGATGCAACCAGAAGGTTTTGTCGATCCAAAGGGAGCTAACAAAGTGTGCAAGCTCCAGCGATCCATTTATGGACTGGTGCAAGCCTCTCGGAGTTGGAATAAACGTTTTGATAGTGTGATCAAAGCATTTGGTTTTATACAGACTTTTGGAGAAGCCTGTATTTACAAGAAAGTGAGTGGGAGCTCTGTAGCATTTCTGATATTATATGTGGATGACATATTACTGATTGGAAATGATATAGTATTTCTGGATAGCATAAAGGGATACTTGAATAAAAGTTTTTCAATGAAAGACCTCGGTGAAGCTGCTTACATATTAGGCATTAAGATCTATAGAGACAGATCAAGACGCTTAATTGGACTTTCACAAAGCACATACCTTGACAAAATTTTGAAGAAATTCAAAATGGATCAAGCAAAGAAAGGGTTCTTGCCTGTGTTACAAGGTGTGAAATTGAGTAAGACTCAATGCCCGACCACTGCAGAAGATAGAGAGAATATGAAAGATGTTCCCTATGCATCAGCCATAGGCTCTATCATGTATGCAATGCTGTGTACCAGACCTGATGTGTGCCTTGCTATAAGTTTAGCAGGGAGGTACCAAAGTAATCCAGGAATGGATCACTGGACAGCGGTCAAGAACATCCTGAAATACCTGAAAAGGACTAAGGATATGTTTCTCGTATATGGAAGTGACAAAGAGCTCATCGTAAAAGGTTACGTTGATGCAAGCTTTGACATTGATCCGGACGATTCTAAATCGCAAACCGGATACGTGTTTACATTAAACGGTGGAGCTGTCAGTTGGTGCAGTTCTAAACAAAGCGTCATAGCGGGATCTACATGTGAAGCGGAATACATAGCTGCTTCGGAAGCAGCAAATGAAGGAGTCTGGATGAAGGAGTTCATATCCGATCTAGGTGTCATACCTAGTGCATCGGGTCCAATGAAAATCTTTTGTGACAATACTGGTGCAATTGCCTTGGCAAAGGAATCCAGATTTCACAAAAGGACCAAACACATCAAGAGACGCTTCAACTCCATCCGGGATCTAGTCCAGGTGGGAGACATAGAGATTTGCAAGATACATACGGATCTGAATGTTGCAGACCCGTTGACTAAGCCTCTTCCACGAGCAAAACATGATCAGCACCAAAGCTCCATGGGTGTTAGAATCATTACAGTGTAATCTAGATTATTGACTCTAGTGCAAGTGGGAGACTGAAGGAAATATGCCCTAGAGGCAATAATAAAGTTATTATTTATTTCCTTATAATCATGATAAATGTTTATTATTCATGCTAGAATTGTATTTACCGGAAACATAATACATGTGTGAATACATAGACAAACAAAGTGTCACTAGTATGCCTCTACTTGACTAGCTCGTTAACCAAAGATGGTTATGTTTCCTAACCATGAACAATGAGTTGTTATTTGATTAACGAGGTCACATCATTAGTAGAATGATCTGATTGACATGACCCATTCCATTAGCTTAGCACCCGATCGTTTAGTATGTTGCTATTGCTTTCTTCATGACTTATACATGTTCCTATGACTATGAGATTATGCAACTCCCGTTTACCGGAGGAACACTTTGGGTACTACCAAACGTCACAACGTAACTGGGTGATTATAAAGGAGTACTACAGGTGTCTCCAATAGTCGATGTTGGGTTGGCGTATTTCGAGATTAGGATTTGTCACTCCGATTGTCGGAGAGGTATCTCTGGACCCTCTCGGTAATACACATCACATAAGCCTTGCAAGCATTACAACTAATATGTTAGTTGTGAGATGATGTATTACGGAACGAGTAAAGAGACTTGCCGGTAACGAGATTGAACTAGGTATTGGATACCGACGATCGAATCTCGGACAAGTAACATACCGATGACAAAGGGAACAACGTATGTTGTTATGCGGTCTGACCGATAAAGATCTTCGTAGAATATGTAGGAGACAATATGGGCATCCAGGTCCCGCTATTGGTTATTGACCGGAGACGTGTCTCGGTCATGTCTACATTGTTCTCGAACCCATAGGGTCCGCACGCTTAAGGTTACGATGACAGTTATATTATGAGTTTATGCATTTTGATGTACCGAAGGTTGTTTGGAGTCCCGGATGTGATCACGGACATGACGAGGAGTCTCGAAATGGTCGAGACGTAAAGATTGATATATTGGAAGCCTATATTTGGATATCGGAAGTGTTCCGGGTGAAATCGGGATTTTACCGGAATACCGGGAGGGTTACCGGAACCCCCCGGGAGCTATTTGGGCCATAGTGGGCCTTAGTGGAAAAGAGAAGGGGCTGCCCTAGTTGGGCTGCGCGCCCCCCCTTCCCCTAGTCCTATTAGGACTAGGAGAGGTGGCCGGCCCCCTCCTCCTCTTTTCCCCTCCGAGGAATCCTAGTTGGACTAGGATTGGAGGGGGAATCCTACTCCCAGAGGGAGTAGGACTCTCCTGCGCCTCCCCCCCTTGGCCGGCCAGCCTCCCCTCCTCTCCTCCTTTATATACGAAGGCAGGGGCACCTCTAAACACACAAGTTGACACAAGTTGATCCACGTGATCGATTCCTTAGCCGTGTGCGGTGCCCCCTGCCACCATATTCCTCGATAATACTGTAGCGGAGTTTAGGCGAAGCCCTGCTGCTGTAGTTCATCAAGATCGTCACCACGCCGTCGTGCTGACGAAACTCTTCCCCGACACTTTGCTGGATCGGAGTCCGGGGATCGTCATCGAGCTGAACGTGTGCTCGAACTCGGAGGTGCCGTAGTTTCGGTGCTTGATCGGTTGGATCGTGAAGACGTACGACTACTTCCTCTACGTCGTGTCATTGCTTCCGCAGTCGGTCTGTGTTGGGTACGTAGACAACACTCTCCTCTCGTTGCTATGCATCACATGATCCTGTGTGCGCGTAGGAAATTTTTTGAAATTACTACGAAACCCAACAATGCCCTCCTACGGAGGGACCCCCAGCTGGATGGCCCTCTTGGGCCGTCTGGCACGCGACGCGCCAAGCCAGACGGCTGTGCCATCTCAACTGTCCTGACCGAACCAACATGGTACGGAGTGAGGACGGCAAAGGCAGCCCCGACCTTCTCTCTCGCACGCGAGCGGCTGCGCCCACGGTCCACCTGTCATGGAACCCCAAGGCAAGTCGCTCGAGTGCGTCGTCCAGGCAGATCGGACCACGCGGAGAGCCCATGAGAGGCCCCCATGGCAGGTCATCTCGAAACCGATGGCGCGAAGGGAACTCTCGCCCGCGGAGGCGTCCAGGGGGCTGGACTCTAGCATTCTATATAGGAGTAATATTGTTCACGTTAATTGACGTGATTTTATCACCATATCTTGGTGTTCTTTCATTATACTCCCAAAGTACTTCCGTAGATGACATCTTGGTGAAAATAGAGAAAGTAGATGACATCTTTGTGAAAATAGACAAAATAGGTGCACAAGGTAATGCAGTAAAATTTGGCAAACCCTACAACAGAAGTGCAAAATAAAAGGTAAAATAATGTAAATCTTTGGACTCATCCCTCATCCATGTTTGAAAATCATTATGTTGAAGAACAGTTGTAGCCTTCGTAATTTTCCTTTTTGAGGAAGTCGCTTTGTACTCTTTTACTATACCAGAGTTTATTTGCAAGGGGAATTTACATGAAAGGTTTTAATGAGGCAACTACTAATAAAGTTTAATCTTTGGTCATATGACACTTCGCCTCTTTTACATTTTTCTTCATTTTTCCATAATTTTCTAATGTGTCTTAGATCGCATGACAGGCGGATCGGCGGGAGCTCTCGCTTGTAGCGAGATATATGCTCCCTCGCCTGAAACTTTTTCGCCTCCCGTAGGTAATAAGCTGGCCCATTTCATTTTTTCTTTCGCTCTGTCGGGCCCTCGCTCGGGCCCTATCCAATACGTTCGTTCAATGTAGCATTTCGTTAGCATTCTTGGTTTATTAAAAGGTTTTTTTCTTTCACTCTTTTACTTCATTTTCTTCGGTTTTCTATGTTTCTTTCTCGATTTTCTTAGTTTTTCTGGTTTTCTTTGTTTCTTTCTCATGAACACATTTTCCCACCCTTTTATATTGGTTTTCTTTGGGTTTTTATTTTTCTTTGTCTCTTTTGTTTTCTTTGTCCCATTCTTAGTTTATTTGAGTTTGTTAGTTTTGTGTTTTTATTTATCATTTTTCTTGGTTTTTCTTTGATTTTATTTGTTTCATTCTTGGTTTTCACTCGTTCGCATTTTTGTTCATCTTTTTGTTTGGATTTCTTATTTCTTCTTTATTTTTTTGTTCTACTTGAGTGATTTTTTCTTTTGTTTCTCTTTTGTTTCTTTCAAGGTTTTCACCGATTTTTCTTTTCTACTCATTTTCCTTTTCTCATGTTTTTATTTCTCGGTTAACAATGGTTTTTTTGTTTATCTTTTTTTTCATTATCAGTTTTAACTGTTGTCCATTCCTTTTGCAGTAATTTCTATTTGATTCTTTCTAATATTGTAGTTTCTTTTGTTACTATTTTTGTTTTGATTTGTCTTTTATTTTCTTTGGTTCTTTAGGTTTTCATTCTACATTTTATTTATACATCAAGAACATTTTTATAATACAGGTTTAACATTTTTCAAATACAAGTTTAGCATTTTTTCGATTCATGGTAAACATTTTTTCTATACACTTTTTCTCAGTTTTCAAGTACAAGATTAACATTTTTCAAATATTTTCAGACGCTTTATTTATATTTTTTAAATAAAATATTAATATTTTCTAATACACGGTTTTATTTTTATACACATTTGCATTTTTCCAATACTTGATTAACATTTTATTTAAATTCCTGATTGATATTTTGCAAATATTTGATTGACTGTTTTCGCAAACATTTTATATTATTTTAAATTAAAAAGCGTATCATGATAAACATTTTTTACACACATTAAGATTTTTCAAATGATTGGCTAACATTTCTTCAAATGTTTTATGTAAAGGTTTTTTTGTAATACATTTAGTGAAATATTTGAAAGTATAAACAAAAATAAAAATAGAATACAAATACAATAAGGTGAAAAAACCAAACGAGGCTGTTACCTCCGCGTGCCTTGGCCGACCAATTTAGGGAGGCTCCTGACTTGAGAGCACGCTTGGTCTCTCTATTATATGTGAGACATCGCGCCAATCCCGAGCGGAAAAAGTCCATTTTAAACCCCGAATTCGTAGAGATTCGGCAGATCAAACCCTGAAGTCGAAATCCCTGTCGTTTGCACCCTAAACTATGTATTCCCGGTCTAAATCAAACCCTCAGGAGAGGGCTTCTGCTCGCGCTGTCCGGGCCAATCCCGAGCGGAAAAAGTCCATTTAAAACCCTAAATTCATAGAGATCCGGAAGATAAAACCCTCAAGTCCAAATCCCTGTCGTTTGCACCCTAAACTATGTAATCACGTTCTAAATCAAACCCTCGGGCGAGGGCTCCTGCTTGATGTTAGCGTCAGAGCAGCCTACGCTAAAGGTGGTGCGCAAATGGGCCGGCCAAATTTTTCTGACAGCCTACGCTAAAGGTGGTGCGCAAATGGGCCGGCCAAATTTGTAGCAGCCGAGTGAATCGAAGAAAGAAAAGCGTAGCCGATGGGAGTCGAACTCCAAACCGCGTTTGCTAGCTTTGCTAGCCAGCCGAGCTATGGACCAAGTTCGTGTTATATGCAGCACTAAAGCTAAAGTACCAACCTAGAGAGCGGCAGATCTTGGGATTCTCAACATTTCTTGGAAAAAATGTGAGTAATTGTTTTTTAAAATGCGACGAATGCAACCTAGAGAGCGCAGATCCAGGGGTTCTCAACATTTCTTGGAAAAAAATGTGAATACAATTTCTTCAAAATGCGACCGATGTGAGGAAGTCATATTTTTTTATCGAATATTCATTTTTAAAACATGAACATTTTATAAAATTGTGAACAAAATTCTAAAATCGGAACAAATTTTTTGAACAGTGAACTTTTTTTAAAAAGGTGAATTTTAGATGTATACATCAATGGGCGGGCAAACGTAAAGAAAAAAAAGGGAAAATTTAATAATTTGCTAGTAGCGAGATTCGAACTCTATACGTGTACAATTTTTTTAAATCATGGATTTGGAAAAAGTCAATGATTTAAAAATAAGTTCACATGTTTTCAAATGAAAACTCCATGGATTTGAAAAAAAATCACGAAATTTCGAAAAAAAGAAAAAGTTGAAAAAGAGTTCGTGGATTGGAAAAAAATTCACGGATTCGAAAAGGTCCACAAGTTTTGTAAAAAGGTTTTCGTGGGTTTTTGCAGTAAAACAGAAAAAATAAAACCAAACAAATGGGTCGGTCCAGCGGCGGAGGACAGTACACGCCGTGGTGAACAAATGGGCCGGCCCACCATCAGATGAATCCCGGTTGACATTTGCCCCATCATTATTTTTATGCCTCAAACGATGTCAGGGTTCAATTTAGACCAGGATTGCATAGTTCAGGTGCAAACGACCGGGACTTGGACTTGAAGGTTTGATCGTCGAACCTCTACAAATTCAGGGTTCAAAATGGACTTTTTCTATCCCGAGCCGAGGCCTTCGGGCCGGCACGCACAGACCTTTATATCGGCGTGCTTGGCCGTGTCAGACCATATGGCTCCGCCATTCCTGGACTGTCTTTCACGGAAAATGTGTTAAAAAGGCTAAATTATTTATATCCTTATAAAGTTGCCTCAAAACAAAAAATTATATCCCCAAAGGTTCGAACCCTAGCGGTGCTGTTGGACGAGGCATAAGGGGAACAAGCGCAGCGGCGCCTATCGACGATGGCAGCGATTAGATCTCTAGCGTGGAAGATCGGCGGTCCCGCACTACAGCGATCGCCGGCCATCTGTCCTGTTGTGGAGGTGGAGCACGAGCTGCTCGTCCGTAGGCCTCCACATGTCGTCAAATCTCGCCTATTTACCTCCGGCGGTTCCGACACAAGCGAACCCTTATGTAAGGTATGACATCACAACCCTTTCCGCCTTCTTCTAGTTCAGATCCGCGCAATTTTTGTCATGATTTTGATTGAAGAATCAATCTCTATGAAATTCCGGGATATAAGTACTCTGGGACTCTGGGTTCACCGGAGATGCATGTAGGGAGCCTTCTGGTTCAGAAACATAGGTTTGTGCTTTCTAATGGAAGAGATGGGGAAATAAAATTTCGATATGAGAGATATTCTCGTCTTGTTGACGTGGGTGGTGGCGTCTTTTTAGGCCTATCCTCTTCTACCATGCCTCTCACTTGTCATGTCGTAGTCGTCTTTGTCTCCCTTTGCAGAGTGGGTAATCAGCAGCACGAGAACCTTTTGTGGTGGAGATCCATAGAAGCGTTTGATAAGTTCCCCATTCATGGCTGATGGATCGAGTAACCAGAGGTTGCTGAAGGCGATAAGCCCGGTTGCCGACTAACCAATGATGATCACAATGCTGCTCTGTTATGATTTTTGTGTGCAAGGAGTAGCCTCTCTGCAATCTCCAAATCCATCCCTGTCTATCTACCTGGTGCACGTCATTCATAGTATTTGGTGGACAGTGGGTATGACCATAGACAACCTTGAAGGGCCAAGGCTGAATAACCTGCTGTTATAACATACTCTGATGTCTGATCAGATGGTACGTCGTTTACTTCGGACGTTGTGCTTGTAGCTCACTGGAGGACAAGCTGGGGTTGATGGTTAGGTGTGTCTGGTCCGGGATTGGGAAATCAGGGAGCTAGATTAGGTTGGGAGAGCTTACGGTGAAGATAATAAGTTTTCTTATTGCTTGATACCATGGTGTGGCCTGTGGGAACTATTCTCTTCTGTTGACTTCTAAACTGGAGTTAGACCGGGTAATGTACTCGGCCTTGATAATCCTAGTAGCTGTTGCTTCATGTCTAACTTCCGCTGGGGCGGGAACCAAACCATTTCACAATGGATATTTCCTTTTATCCGTCTGAAGGCAAGTGTACTTTTTGTTATTTCTTAGCAAGAGAATTTCTCCTTCCAAGTACTTACCTTGCTAAAGAGAATCCTTTTGTGTGTCCAGAATTGTTTACACTCTTTCACAGGGCCTGCTGCGGATGCTAGGTCCCATCTTAATAATCTAGGACCCGAGGGTCTTAGAGAGGAAGTGGAGAAGAAGAAAAAAGATCTGCTATATGCACTACTGAAGATGGATTCCTGCACCAATTTGAGTGCATTTCAGGGTGAAAATAGACAGGAGCTGGGCGTCCTGCTCCCGCTGCTCCAACCCAAGACGCAACAACCCAGGTGCACTGCGCTTCAAACTTACT
>NC_041384.1:750175365-750203032 GCF_002162155.2 Triticum dicoccoides
TGTGTGTAGGCTTGAAGAGTTACTTGATCGACCGATGAAGTTCTGCATCTTCGTGATTTGCGCAGCACCTATTGTGGCCGTTCTTTGTGTTTACAGAAACAGTACTCGCCCGTTTGCAATAGATGAAGAGTAAACAGGAGGCTAAGGACCAGTTCTTTTAGGCGGCTAAACAAATAAGACGTCTCTCTCCAGCTTAAAAATAAGCCACAACCTAAATTTGTTGATATTTCTAAATTAGTTATCCCACATTTTCGTATGTACATATAATTGGTTAATAATTATGTATAAGATGTTGTAATACTGTTTGTAGCACTGTATAATTTAGTATGCCCTATGTTCCTAGATGTAAGACGTAATTAAGCTGCAAAAACGTCTTACATTTAGGAACAAAGTTACTAATAGTTAACTCTTGCTATCAATATATACAATAGCGGTACTACAAATTACCTACATAACTATTTTGCATTTTCAAAAGATACATTATGGATCTACGTATGAAAATATGACTTCAGTTTAACTTTCTAGTGATGAACCAAACCCCCTTAGATAGGCATGGATACGTTCGATGTTGAGGATATCACTTATCGTTAGCGTTTCGGTCAGATGGGGATTAAAGATTAATCAGAAATTGGCCGATTAATCAATTTTGTCGGTTGCCTATCAATCGGTCATTTTTTTACAAATCACATGTTCCCAACACTAAAATATGCTATATTCAACTTCAAAACAATATTGGACAGAAGTGTTACCTTGATTCCTATCCTTTGAAACCTTGTATAATGACAAATAAATAGGACAATAGTACATATTGCATAGCAAGGTCCACAAAACACAAATAAACATAGTTTTTCAAACATATTGTTGGAATCGGCCCAACGATAAACAGTGAAGATAATGCATAATCTTATCAGTCACCCCATGAGTAGCGATAAATCATACGATAAAACGCTGAATCGGAAGATTTTTTGAACAGTGGATACATTTATTTGAAAGATTGTAATTTTTTCGATACTAGTAACCACTAGAAGAACGCCCGTGCGTTGCAACGGGGCCACATTAACTTTAAGAGTTCAATATTACGACATTGGCGACCTTTTTTACCATCAAATCCTCACACACACAGACACACACTCTCCCTCCGTCTTCCTCACTCTCTATCCCCCTCTCCCTCTCTCTCTAACACACACACATATCCATCTTATTGGGTACGGGACCATAATCCATCTATTTCACACATACACGCTAGTGCATAACAATATGGATTATGTGCATTATATTTGCCACCAGAACTGAGGGAATTAATTTCATGTAAATCGACCAGCCACAGCTCCAAGAATACGCGGACGAGATGGCTCGGGTCGGCGTCGGCACCGTCCAGCGCGGGCCACGGGCCCGCTTCCAAGTGCACGTGCAATACATGTCTTCACAAATATTATAACCAGATGTGAGAAATCACATGCATAGAAAAGACATTCTGATAGCAATCCAAATACCATACTCAATTGAATACCTAACCTGGACAATACTCTTATTTCTATGCGCCAAAAAAAAATGGAATAACAAAGCTAAGTATGCCTACATACGCTCAGATTATATATAAGAATCTTGCGTGAATAATTGCAACAAAGCACTAAGCAGCGATAATTTAAATAAAAAATCCATTAACTATGCAGGCAACAGGCTTGTTACAACATAGAGAGATAGGAAAATGTCACCTCCAGTAATGTAGCGCAAAGGAGTGGAACGAAGCATGAATGAGCGGTTGTCTGTTCTTCTCCATGTACATGGATCAGCAGTAGAGGCCAAGTATATAAGTACTTGACCGAACTCCACACTCCACTCTTCGTGTACGGAAAGCCATGTCACCTTCTCGCCGCTGCAGCATGGGAGGACGGCTGGTTCACGTGACCCTCCAGCTGGGGGATCCATGGTGGCTGACCGTCGAGCTCGAGGCAGAGAAGTTGAGGGCAGTAGTGGCGAGATCCATGCCGGCCAACCGGGCGAAGAGGAGGTCGTCGGGGAGGGACACATCGGCAAGATCCGATCACCACGCGACCTGAAGAGCAACAGTGATCTCCACAAGCTGTAGGCCGACGGCGTGCTCCATCCCCTGCGATGGGGTGACCATGGCGGTGGCCACAGCTCCTCATGCTCGCCTCGATCTTGGCGACACACCCTGAGTGTAGGAGGCAGCAACGACCTCGACGAAATCATGGCCTCCATCCCGGAACGCAATCATGTCGCTCTAAATAAATGGATTCAATCATGTGACTCTAATTACTTCGGACTGTTATGTGCACACTAAGCGGGGTGCAGTTAGGAAAGAAAATGTTCTCTAATTAAAGTGATTGAGTGATTTAAGGTAAGGTTAATTAATTTAGATTTGATTTTTAGTGATTGTTAGTAAAGTACGATGCGTCTTTAAAATCTTTTATTTGTTTCCTTAAAATATATTATTTGTTTCCTAAAGAAATTTGCAATAATGGAAGATATCGGTTGATTTGAATAAGTTAGTAAATTTAAATCCGTGATTGCGTGCACGTTTGGAAAGTGCTGATCTCCACAAGCTGTAGGCCGACGGCGTGCTCCATCCCCTGCGATGAGGTGAACATGGCGGTGGCCACAGCTCCTCATGCTCGCCTCGATCTCGGCGACACACCCTGAGTGTAGGAGGCAGCAACGACCTCGACGAAATCATGGCCTCCATCCCGGAACGCAATCATGTCGCTCTAAATAAATGGATTCAATCATGTGACTCTAATTACTTCGGATTGTTATGTGCGCACTAAGCGAGGTGCAGTTAGGAAAGAAAATGTTTTCTAATTAAAGTGATTGAGTGATTTAAGGTAAGGTTAATTAATTTAGATTTGATTTTTAGTGATTATTAGTAAAGTATGATGTGTCTTTAAAATCTTTTATTTGTTTCCTTAAAATCTATTATTTGTTTCCTAAAGAAATTTGCAATAATGGAAGGTATCGGTTGATTTGGATAAGTTAGTAAATTTAGATCCGTGATTGCGTGCACGTTTGGAAAGTCCTGATTTGCAAGGAAAGAGCTGAGGGGTAAATAAACCGGTGAATAAGAAACCATCATCGAAAAAAATCTACGACGGTTAACCTACGAAAAAAAATCGGACGAAAGTGGTGGGACGAAAAAAATCTGAAAGCAAGACTATCAACTGCTCCATTAGAAATAGAGATTACATGTTCAATACCTTGGGCTCAAGATCCAAGAAATTACAACATTATTCCTAAAGATAAGAAGAATACGATAAAAGATCGGTAGGGCGGTAGGCTAGTTCGGTTGTGCGTTTCCACCACGATCGATCAAGAAAAGTTGGGAACGAACTGCAGAATTCACGACTAAGTCGTACTGTGCAGGTCCGAATTACACGCGTAAAAAAACCCAGAAAAATGGAATTTTACGGGCCTACTATTCTGGTTCTTAGGTTCGTAACTTTGAGCCCATAAAAAATTTCTGTGGGTTTAGCATATTTGTACTTGAAATAGGTCATCCACCGCTGAATTCACGAAGGTCTGGTCGTGCCCTCTGTTGCACGACATAACAAACACTAGATCGGGATCGCGCCTTGGCGCAAGGGTGCCGGTTCGAACGTTTTGGTCTAATGATAAGATCGGAAGCGCGCCTTGCGGGTGTTGCCTCACAGT
The DNA here is from genome assembly GCF_002162155.2 of Triticum dicoccoides. Taxonomy (NCBI): domain Eukaryota; kingdom Viridiplantae; phylum Streptophyta; class Magnoliopsida; order Poales; family Poaceae; genus Triticum; species Triticum dicoccoides. The sequence goes on from NC_041384.1 coordinate 750,179,035, forward strand.
GACCCAACGACTAAAACTTTAATATCACAAAGCGTTTAGAACATCCAAAAGAAATTTAAATAACCCCGCAGAATAATGTGTTCAGTATATATCACAAACACTACAAAGATGCATCAAGAGCAAGGTATAGTTGTTGCCCAGGATAACTGAGTTTAATGTAGGGTTATAGATTAAATATATACCAAAAGCAAAATGTAGTTGATGCCTAGCAAATTGTAGTTGTTGCCTAGGATAAACACAAAACTACAGATCATGGAGGCAAAATTTGTACCAAAAGCAAGCCATAATGTTTGCCGAGGACAACTGATTTGTATCGAGTAGTACAAACATAAAGACATACATTCTATAAATATTGCCAAGTAGTTTATATCAGCAAGTGTAAGACTAAGTGTCACAGGAGAGTATGTGCTCATAAACACAATGAGATAACAGACAATTGGAAACGATGCTCCGGAAATATCAATATCTACAGTAGTATTGATAACTCTACTTCCTCTTTCCACGTCCTGAGGTGAAGCTAATGCAATCAGTAGTGGACAATACTTGACAGGCTCCATCATACTAATGATAATATGAAAGCTCTATAAATAATATTAGAATTGGCTCATGATATTAGGCACTATGCAAGCGATACAAAATCCGGATAGATGGCATACTGAGATTGAAAACAGATCAGTAACACTGCCTGCAGAGTACAAGTAGAAAACATGGCACTTCCAAACTGAAAGATCCAAATAAATATTTTTGTGAGTTTATCTGCCCTAACCCTTGACTGTAAGATGATTAGAACATCTTCCATCATAGGAGAATCCTGGAAAAGGAAACAAATCGGTTATTAGCTAAAAGTTAAACTCAACAAGATGAGCATATACCAAACATCTTGACCTAAAGCACCATGAAGCAAGCATATAATTATACTCTGATTACAATCAATGATGTAATACAGGGCAATGAAAATTACTAATGCAATAGCAGAGTGGAAGTCTCATGAAAATGGGAAAAAATGTGTACAAATATTTTGCATCCTTTTGACACTACCAATACGAAGTGATTATTTCTATGGGAAAAATATTTTCACAAGCTTTAGTTAAATTAAGTGATGGATGGATAACAATGGCTGTGAACTGCACATGAACATAAGAAATGCATACACAGTTTATTTTCCTTGATAATATGATATACAAAAGCTCTTGATAAATAATGTGTATTCACATCAGTAGTATAACAAACTACCTAGATGGATTAGGCCTCGACAGAACCTCCTAGAGTATTGATCCATTCATGGCGCAGGTGCACCACCACCGACCAACTCGAACACCATGCTGACAGCCCACCTTGTTGACGCCCATCCGCCAACACTTGGTCCTCTTGCTCGAGACAGTCATAGCAAGCAACACATAAACTTGATCACACAAAGCTTCGATCAAGTTTCTTCTTGCAAAACAAAAGGCCATATTCCTAACACACACAATCAACACTACAAAAGAGCATATCAGGTTGAGCATAGGACAGGGTCTGCCACACAATATTTGGATGTTCGATGTGGTGTATGACTGAAAATAACATATATAAGCCTATGATGGAGTAATAAGAACGATAAAATACCAAGTAATGTTATAAGTCATCAAGCTCTTTATGGTATTTTCTACTTCATATTCCAAGTGACATTAAATGATAGGACCTTGAAGTATGTCTAGAGGGGGGTCATTAGACTACTTGACCAATAAAAACTTAACCTTTTCCCAATTTTAGAGTTTTGGCAGATTTTAGCTACTTTAGGACAAGTCAAGCAATCATCTCACAATTCAAGCAAGCATGCAAAGAGTATATAGGCAGCGGAAATTAAAGCATGCAACTTGCAAGAATGTAAAGGGAAGGGTTTGGAGAATTCAAACGCAATTGGAGACACATATGTTTTTGGCGTGGTTCGGATAGGTGGTGCTATCCTACATCCACGTTGATGGAGACTTCAACCCACGAAGGGTAACGGTTGCACGCACGGAGGGCTCCACCCATGAAGGGTCCACGAAGAAGCAACCTTGTCTATCCCACCATGGCCATCGCCCACGAAGGACTTGCCTCACTAGCGGTAGATCTTCATGAAGTAGGCGATCTCCTTGCCCTTACAAACTCCTTGGTTCAACTCCACAATCTTGTCGGAGGCTTCCAAGTGACACCTAGCCAATCTATGAGACACCACTCTCCAAGAAGTAACAAACGGTGTGTTGATGATGAACTCCTTGCTCTTGTGCTTCAAATGATAGTCTCCCCAACACTCAACTCTCTCTCATAGGATTTGGATCTGATGGAAAGAAGATTTGAGTGGAAAGCAACTTGGGGAAGGCTAGAGATCAAGATTCATATGGTAGGAATGGAATATCTTGAGCTCAACACAAGTGTAGGTGGTTCTCTCTCAGAACATGTGAGTTGGAAGTGTAGATGTGTTCTGATGGCTCTCTCCACGAATGAAGAGGAGGTGGAGGGGTATATATAGCCTCCACACAAAATCCAACCGTTACACACAATTTACCAATCTCGGTGGGACCGAATCAACAAACTCGGTCGGACCGATTTAGTAAACCTAGTGACCGTTAGTGATTTTCGGCGGGACTGACATGCAACTCGGTAGGACCGATCTGGTTAGGGTTAGGGCATAACGTAATCTCGGTGAGACCGATTACACAAACTCGGTGAGACCGATTTGGTAATAAGCTAACCAGAGAGTTGGTCAGGTAAACTCGGTCGGACCGATTTGCTCTTTCAGTGAGACCGAAATGTTACAAAAAGGAAACAGAGAGTTTACATTGCAATCTCGGTGGGACCGATCCGCTCTTTCGGTGCGACCGAAAAGTTACGAAAAGGAGACAGAGAAATTGCAATCCCATCTCGGTGAGACCGAGATCCCTATCGGTAGAACCGATTTGCTTAGGGTTTGGCAGTGGCTATGACATGTGAAACTCGGTGGCGCCGGATTGAAAGAATCGGTAGGGCCGAGTTTGGCTTTGGGTTTAGGTCATATGTGGATATGGGAAAGTAGCCGACGGTTTTGGAGCATATCACTAAGCACATGAAGCAAGAGGCTCATTAAGCAACACCCCATCCCTCCTTGATAGTATTGGCTTTTCCTAAAGACTCAATGTGATCTTGGATCACTAAAATATAAAATGAAGAGTCTTGAGCTTGAAGCTTGAGCCAATCCTTTGTCCTTAGCATTTTGAGGAATCCACTTTCATCATCCATGCCATGCCAATCATTGAGCTTTCCTGAAATAATCATCTTGGAATAGCATTAGCTCAATGAGCTATATGTTGTTATGAATTACCAAAACCACCTAGGGATAGTTTCACTTTCAATCTCCCCCTTTTTGGTAATTGATGACAACATATAGATTAAAGCTTCGACAAATGATAATAAGAATGAAATATATCGTCGCTTTGAGAAGAGTTAGAATGCACAAAGTATATTTTAAAATTTGCATATTTTAAAATTTGTGCATATTTTAAAATTTGCTTTGGACTGCAAATGTACAAAGAGTTAGAATCATAGGTTACTCTTCCATGTCACATACATCTTGGTGGAGCGCTCAAAATGATAAGAATTGAATACATGCACTCATCACCAAGAAAAGTGAATGATCACATAAGTTAGATAGGATAATATCAAGCATGCATAAGTGTAGCTTATGATCAAACACATGATCATCAATGTCTCACAAGCATATCATAGTATCTCAACCAAAAGCAAACAAAGTTTGAAAAACCACCAAATAAAGCAAGAGAGAATAAAGGCAACACACACTCTCTCTCTCTCTCTCGAAGCCTATGAACTATACATTTTTCTCCCCCTTTGGCAACAAGTTACCAAAAAGTTGCTAGAAAATGCATAGTGCTAGATCGACTCTCAGGCTTGATCTTCTGGTGGTGGTGGAGTCTGGATCACTCCAAGGATGAAGGCTTCTGTAGAAGTGGTTGGAGCTGGAGCTGAGGTGGTGGCTCTGGTGTCAGGAACTGGCACTGCAGTTGACCTCTGAGCTCGTGGCACTCTGGCAAATGCATTAGTTGTAGTCTTCCCCTTCCTCTCATGCATGTCATCTTGAAGTTGCTCCACTGCAGACTGAATCTCTGTTACTTTGACATCCAAGTCATAGAACTTTTGTTCCACGATTCTCTCTAAGCTCTCCTGATTCTGAGTGAGGGTGGCCAGTCCTTTCTCAATCCTCAGTGTAGATGCAATCAAGTACCTAAGCTGCTCCTGCTTGGTTTTCAAGAAATACTTAGATGCCTCCTCTTGAGTTGGCATCTTGGCAGCTTTCTCCTTCCTTGCCTTCTCCTTCTTTGCTTGTGCTTGAGCTGATGATGGCTTATTCTTATTCATGACAACCTGATTGTCTTCAAAGTCTGGATGGATGGGTAGGTGTTCCTTGTCCAGCAGGTATGTGCCTGTGCCCATCTTTGAGTTTATCAGCTCTTGAATTTGTGGGGCATATCCACAGCTCCTCTTCGGATCAGCTGCTGTTCTCTTGATAGTCTCTACCATGAGGCTCATGACCTTGAACTTCTGTGCCACATCAAATATATGGAGCATGTTAATGGCATGACCTCTGATCATCTTGTGATCACCTGACTTGGGCAATAGAGTGTGCCTCAGAATCCAATTAATAGTGGGCAGCCCTGACAGAAGATAATGTACTGAGCCAAACTTGAAGGTATCAAGTGCCTTGTTTGGGATCTCCTTGTACATGTTGGACATGGAATTGTGATCCATCTTCTTCTTGGCATATATGTCCAAGTCATCTTCCTGCTCTTCTGGGGCATTAATAAGTTGTGCCCACTCAGCAACTGTTGACTGATATCTGGTTCCTTCTGACATCCACACAACCCTGCCATCTGGATAGAAGTGTGTTGTGGAGTAGAATTGCATGATCAGCTCTTCATTCCACTTTGTGAGCTTCTGCCCAACAAAGTCTGCAACTCCATAACCCTTGAAGCTGTCATATACTCCAGGATAGTGCTCTTCATTCTCCTTGATGTACTTCCAATCAACCCATCTCATGTCACAAACTATGGGCTTCTTATCAAGTAGCACTGTCTCATAGAAATCCTGCTGTTCCTTGGTATGAAACCTGTAGTCCACAGCAGTTCTTCTCCTTGAAGCATATGGATCTGCTTCTCTCCACTTCTTCAGCCCTGAATCTCTTCTAATCTTCATGTCCTCAGCCACAGGATGAGCATCATTGTGGCCTGGGATCTTGGGCTTAAGCTTTCTTAGCACTTGACCTTCTTCTTCTTCAGCAATGTCAGGCACTGGGGCCTTGTTCTTTTCAGCAGCTGGTATGCTCCTTGTATTTCTCTTTGGAGCCGACTTGGCCTTTGAGGCAGCTTTGGGTGCTTCTTTGGGCTTGGATGCAGTAGCCCCTAATTTGATAGCATCACCCATAAGCTTTGGTGCCTTAGGTGCTGGTGCAGCAACCTCTTCTTCTTCTTGTTTTTCTTCAGAAGAATGCTTTTCAAACTCAGCCATTGGATCAACTTTCTTGCACCATCTGCCCCTTTTCCTTTCCTTCTTCCCTTCAGCAGCAACTGGCCCTTTGGGTGCAGGCTTTTCAGGAATCTGAGTTGAAGCTCTGGCCTTTGGCATAGGCTGCCTACCTACTGGCCTTTTGACTTTCAAGCCTGGCTTTGTGCTCTGTGCTGAGCCATACTCCTTCTTGAGCACTACCTTCTTGGAAATAGCTTCCTCTTCCTCTGCCACATAATCCTCATCCTCTGAGTCTGAGGTTCTCTTCTTCCTTTGTCTGGTGGCAGCTTTTGGCAAATTGCTAAGGGTGCTCCTGCTGCCTTCATCTGAAGAACTGGATGTTGGGGAACGTAGTAATTTCAAAAAATTTCCTACACACACGCAAGATCATGTGATGCATAGCAACGAGAGGGGAGAGTATGATCTACATACCTAGTAGATCGACAACGGAAGCGTTTGGTTGATGTAGTCGTACATCTTCACGATCCGACCGATCAAGCACCGAAACTACGGCACCTCCGAGTTCTAGCACACGTTCAGCTCGATGACGATCCCCGGACTCCGATCCAGCAAAGTATCAGGGAAGAGTTCCGTCAGCACGACGGCGTGGTGACAATCTTGATGTACTACTGCAGCAGGGCTTTGCCTAAACTCTGCTACAATATTATCGAGGACTATGGTGGAAGGGGGCACCGCACACGGCTAAGGAATAGATCACGTGGATCAACTTTTGTGTTCTAGGGTGCCCCCTGCCTCCGTATATAAAGGATCCAAGGGGGGGTGCGGTCGGCCTAGAGGAGGCGCGAAGGAGGAGTCCTACTCCTACCGGGAGTAGGACTCCCCTCCCGTTCCTTGTCCAACTAGGAGAGGTGGAGGGAGAGAAGGAAAGGGGGGGGCGCCGCCCCTCCCTCCTTGTCCAATTCGGACTAGGGGGAGAGGGGGCGCGCGGCCTGCACTGGCAGCCCCTTCCTCTTCTCTACATTAGGCCCATAAGGCCCATTAACCCCCCGGGGGGTTCCGGTAACCCCCCGGTGCTCCGGTTTTATCCGAAACTTCCCCGGAACCCTTCTGGTATCCGAATATAGTCGTCCAATATATCAATCTTTATGTCTCGACCATTTCGAGACTCCTCGTCATGTCCGTGATCACATATGGGACTCCGAACTAACTTCGGTATATCAAAATGCATAAACTCATAATATAACTGTCATCGTAACCTTAAGCGTGCGGACCCTACGGGTTCGAGAACAATGTAGACATGACCGAGACACGTCTCCGGTCAATAACCAATAGCGGGACCTGGATGCCCATATTGGCTCCTACATATTATATGAAGATCTTTATCGGTCAGACCGCATAACAACATACGTTGTTCCCTTTGTCATCGGTATGTTACTTGCCCGAGATTCGATCGTCGGTATTCCAATACCTAGTTCAATCTCATTACCGGCAAGTCTCTTTACTCGTTCTGTAATACATCATTCCACAACTAACTCATTAGTTGCAATGCTTGCAAGGCTTAAGTGATGTGCATTACCGAGAGGGCCCAGAGATACCTCTCCGACAATCGGAGTGACAAAACCTAATCTCGAAATACGCCAACCCAACATGTACCTTTGGAGACACCTGTAGTACTCCTTTATAATCACCCAGTTACGTTGTGACGTTTGGTAGCACCCAAAGTGTTCCTCCGGTAAACGGGAGTTGCATAATCTCATAGTTATAGGAACATGTATAAGTCATGAAGAAAGCAATAGCAACATACTAAATGATCGGGTGCTAAGCTAATGGAATGGGTCATGTCAATCAGATCATTCACTTAATGATGTGATCCCGTTAATCAAATAACAACTCATTGTTCATGGTTAGGAAACATAACCATCTTTGATTAACGGGCTAGTCAAGTAGAGGCATACTAGTGACACTTTGTTTGTCTATGTATTCACACATGTATTATGTTTCCGGTTAATACAATTCTAGCATGAATAATAAACATTTATCATGATTATAAGGAAATAAATAATAACTATATTATTGCCTCTAGGGCATATTTCCTTCAGTCTCCCACTTGCACTAGAGTCAATAATCTAGTTCACATCGCCATGTGATTTAACAGCAATAGTTCACATCACCATGTGATTAACACCCATAGTTCACATCGATATGTGATCAACACCCAAAAGGGTTTACTAGAGTCAGTAATCTAGTTCACATCGCTATGTGATTAACACCCAAAGAGTACTAAGGTGTGATCATGTTTTGCTTGTGAGATAATTTTAGTCAACGGGTCTGCCACATTCAGATCCGTAAGTATTTTGCGAATTTCTATGTCAACAATGCTCTGCACGGAGCTACTCTAGCTTATTGCTCTCACTTTCAATATGTATCTAGATCGAGACTTAGAGTCATCCAGATCTGTGTCAAAACTTGCATCGACGTAATTTTTTACGACGAACCTTTTTGTCACCTCCATAATTGAGAAATATTTCCTTATTCTACTAAGGATAATTTTGACCGCTGTCCAGTGATCTACTCTTAGATCACTATTGCACTCCCTTGCTTAACACAGTGTAGGGTATACAATAGATCTGGTACACAGCATGGCATACTTTATAGAACCTATGGCTGAGGCATAGGGAATGACTTTCATTTTATTTCTATCTTCTGCTGTGGTCAGGCTTTGAGTCTTACTCAATTTCACACCTTGCAACACAGACAAGAACTCTTTCTTTGACTGTTCCATTTTGAACTACTTCAAAATCTTGTCAAGGTATGTACTCATTGAAAAACTTATCAAGCGTCTTGATCTATCTCCATAGATCTTGATGCTCAATATGTAAGCAGCTTTACCGAGGTCTTTCTTTGAAAAACTCCTTTCAAATATTCCTTTATGCTTTCTAGAAAATTATACATTATTTTCGATCAACAATATGTTGTTCACATATACTTATCAGAAATGTTGTAGTGCTCCCACTCACTTTCTTGTAAATACAAGCTTCACGTAAGTCTGTATAAAACTATATGCTTTGATCAATTTATCAAAGCGCATATTCCAACTCCGAGATGCTTGCACCAATCCATAGATGGATCGTTGGAGCTTGCATATTTTGTTAACACCTTTAGGATTGACAAAACCTTCTGGTTGCATCATATACAACTCTTCTTTAAGAAATCCATTAAGGAATGCAGTTTTGTTTATCCATTTGCCAGATTTCATAAAATGCGGCAATTGTTAACATGATTCGGACAGACTTAAACATATATACGAGTGAGAAAATCTCATCGTAGTCAACACCTTGAACTTGTCGAAAACCTTTTGCGACAATTCTAGCTTTGTAGATAGTGACACTACTATCAGCGTCCGTCTTCCTCTTCAAGATCCATTTATTTTCTATGGCTTGCCGATCATCGGGCAAATCCATCAAAGTCCATACTTTGTTCTCATACATGGATCATATCTCAGATTTTATGGCCTCAAACCATTTCGCGGAATCTGGGCTCATCATCGCTTCCTCATAGTTCGCAAGTTCGTCATGGTCTAGTAACATGACTTCTAGAACAGGATTACTGTACCACTCTGGTGCAGATCTCACTCTGGTTCACCTACGAGATTCGGTAGTAACTTGATCTGAAGTTACATGATCATCATCATTAGCTTCCTCACTAATTGGTGTAGTAGTCACAGGAACAGATTTCTGTGATGAACTACTTTCCAATAAGGGAGCAGGTACAGTTACCTCATCAAGTTCTACTTTCCTCCCACTCACTTCTTTCGAGAGAAACTCCTTATCTAGAAAAACTCCGAATTTAGCAACAAAAGTCTTGCCTTTGGATTTGTGATAGAAGGTGTACCCAACCGTCTCCTTTGGGTATCCTATGAAGACATATTTCTCCGATTTGAGTTCGAGCTTATCGAGATAAAACTTTTTCACATAAGCATCGCAACTCCAAACTTGAAGAAACGACATCTTAGGTTTCTTGCCAAACCATAGTTCACACGGTGTCGTCTCAACGGATTTAGATGGTGCCCTATTTAACGTGAATGTAGCTGTCTCTAATGCATAACCCCAAAATTATAGTGGTAGATCGGTAAGAGACATCATAGATCGCACTATATCTAATAAAGTACGGTTATGACGTTCGGACACACCATTACACTATGGTGTTCCAGGTAGCGTGAGTAGTGAAACTATTTCACATTGTTTTAATTGAAGGCCAAACTCGTAACTCAAATATTTTACCTCTGCGATCATATCGTAGAAACTTTTATTTTCTTGTCATGATGATTTTCCACTTCACTCTAAAATTCTTTGAACTTTTCAAATGTTTCAGACTTATGTTTCATCAACTAGATATACCCATATCTGCTCAAGTCATCTGTGACGTTCAGAAAATAATGATACTTGCCATGAGCCTTAACACTCATCGGACCGCATACATCAGTATGTATTATTTCCAATAAGTCAGTTGCTCGCTCCGGAGAACGGAGTCTTAGTCATCTTGCCCATGAGGCATGGTTCGCAAGCATCAAGTGATTCATAATCAAGTGATTCCAAAATCCCATCAACATGGAGTTTCTTCATGCGCTTTACACCAATATGACCTAAACGGCAGTGCTACAAATAAGTTGCACTATCATTATTAACTTTGCATCTTTTGGCTTCAAATTTATGATTATGTGTATCACTACGATCGAGATCCAACGAACTATTTTCATTGGGTGTGTAACCATATAAGGTTTTATTCTTGTAAACAGAACAACAATTTATTCTCTTACTTAAATGAATAACTGTATTACAATAAACATGATCAAATCATATTCATGCTCAACGCAAACACCAAATAACACTTATTCAGGTTCAACACTAATCCTGAAAGTATAGGGAGTGTGCGATGATGATCATATCAATCTTGGAACCACTTCCAACACACATCGTCACTTCACCCTTAACTAGTCTCTGTTTATTCTGCAACTCCCGTTTCGAGTTACTAATCTTAGCAACTGAACTAGTATCAAATACTGAGGGGTTGCTATAAACACTAGTAAAGTACACATCAATAACATGTATATCAAATATACTTATGTTCACTTTGCCATCCTTCTTATCCGCCAATCACTTGGGGTAGTTCCGCTTCCGGTGAACAGTCCCTTTGCAGTAGAAGCACTTAGTCTCAGGCTTAGGACCAGACTTGGGCTTCTTCACTTGAGCAGCAACTTGCTTGTTGTTCTTCTTGAAGTTCCCCTTCTTCCCTCTGCCCTTTTCTTGAAACTAGTGGTCTTGTCTACCATCAACACTTGATGTTTTTCTTGATTTCTACCTTCGTCAATTTCCGCATTACGAAGAGCTTGGGAATCGTTTCCGTTATCCCTTGCATATCATAGTTCATCACGAAGTTCTACTAACTTGGTGATGGTCTAGAGAATTCTGTCAATCACTATCTTATCTGGAAGATCAACTCCCACTTTGATTCAAGCGATTGTAGTACTCAGACAATCTGGGCACATGCTCACTAGTTGAGCGATTCTCCTCCATCTTTTAGCTATAGAACTTGTTGGAGACTTCATATCTCTCAACTCGGGTATTTGCTTGAAATATTAACTTCAACTCATGGAACATCTCATATGCTCCATGACGTTCAAAACGTCTTTGAAGTCCCGATTCTAAGCCATTAAGCATGGTGCACTAAACTATCAAGTAGTCATCATATTGAGCTAGCCAAACGTTCATAATGTCTGCATCTACTCCTGCAATAGGTCCGTCACCTAGCGGTGCATCAAGGACATAATTGTTCTGTGCAGCAATGAGGATAAACCTCAGATCACGAATCCAATCCGCATCATTGCTACTAACAACTTTCAACACAATTTTCTCTAGGAACATATCAAAATAAACACAGGGTAGCAACAACGCGAGCTATTGATCTACAACATAATTTGCAAAATACAACCAGGACTAAGTTCATGATAAATTTAAGTTCAATTAATCATATTACTTAAGAACTCCCACTTAGATAGACATCCCTCTAATCCTCTAAGTGATTACGTGATCCAAATCAACTAAACCATGTCTGATCATCACGTGAGATGGAGTAGTTTCATTGGTGAACATCGCTATGTTGATCATATCTGCTATATGATTCACACTCGACCTTTCGGTCTCCGTGTTCCGAGGCCATATCTGTATATGCTTGGATCGTCAAGTATAACCTGAGTATTCCGCGTGTGCAACTGTTTTGCACCCGTTGTATTTGAACGTAGAGCCTATCACACCCGATCATCACATGGTGTCTCAGCACGAAGAACTTTCGCAACGGTGCATACTCAGGGAGAACACTTCTTGATAATTTAGTGAGAGATCACCTTATAATGCTACTGTCAATCAAAGCAAGATAAGATGCATAAAAGATAAACAACACATGCAATCAATATAAGTGATATGATATGGCCATCATCATCTTGTACTTGTGATCTCCATATCCGAAGCACCGTCGTGATCACCATCGTCACCGGCGCGACACCTTGATCTCCATCGTAGCATCGTTGTCGTCTCGCCAACCTTGTGCTTCCACGACTATCGCTACCGCTTAGTGATAAAGTAAAGCAATACAGCGCGATTGCATTGCATACAATAAAGCGACAACCATATGGCTCCTGCCAGTTGCCGATAACTCGGTTACAAAACATGATCATCTCATACAATAAAAATCAGCATCATGTCTTGACCATATCACATCACAACATGCCCTGCAAAAACAAGTTAGACGTCCTCTACTTTGTTGTTGCAAGTTTTACGTGGCTGCTACGGGCTTAAGCAAGAACCAATCTTACCTACGCATCAAAACTACAACGATAGTCTGTCAAGTTGGTGTTGTTTTAACCTTCGCAAGGACCGGGCGTAGCCACACTTAGTTCAACTAAAGTTGGAGAAACTGTCACCCACAAGCCACCTCTGTGCAAAGCACGTCGGGAGAACCGGTCTCGCGTAAGCGTACGCGTAATGTCGGTCTGGGCCGCTTCATCCAACAATACCGCTGAACCAAAGTATGACATGCTGGTAAGCAGTATGACTTATATCGCCCACAACTCACTTGTGTTCTACTCGTGCATATAACATCAACATATAAAACCTAGGCTCGGATGCCACCGTTGGGGAACGTAGTAATTTCAAAAAAATTCCTACGCACACGCAAGATCATGTGATTCATAGCAACGAGAGGGGAGAGTATGACCTACATACCTAGTAGATCGACAACGGAAGCGTTTGGTTGATGTAGTCGTATGTCTTCACGATCCGACCGATCAAGCACCGAAGCTACGGCACCTCCGAGTTCTAGCACACGTTCAGCTCGATAACGATCCCCGGACTCCGATCCAGCAAAGTGTCGGGGAAGAGTTCCGTCAGCACGACGGCGTGGTGACGATCTTGATGTACTACTGCAGCAGGGCTTCGCCTAAACTCCGCTACAATATTATCGAGGACTATGGTGGAAGGGGGCACCGCACACGGCTAAGGAATAGATCACGTGGATCAACTTTTGTGTTCTAGGGTGCCCCCCTGCCCCCGTATATAAAGGATCCAAGGGGGGGGGGTGCGGGTGACCTAGAGGAGGCGCGTAGGAGGAGTCCTACTCCTACCGGGAGTAGGACTCCCCTGCCGTTCCTTGTCCAACTAGGAGAGGTGGAGGGAGAGAAGGAAAGGGGGGGGGCGCCGCCCCTCCCTCCTTGTCCAATTCGGACTAGGGGGAGAGGGGGCGCGTGGGCTGCCCTGGCAGCCCCTTCCTCTTCTCCACATTAGGCCCATAAGGCCCATTAACCGCCCGGGGGGTTCCGGTAACCCCCCGTTGCTCCGGTTTTATCCGAAACTTCCCCGGAACCCTTCCGATGTCCGAATATAGTTGTCCAATATATCAATCTTTATGTCTCGACCATTTCGAGACTCCTCGTCATGTCCGTGATCACATCTGGGACTCCGAACTAACTTCTGTACATCAAAATGCATAAACTCATAATATAACTGTCATCGTAACCTTAAGCGTGCGGACCCTACGGGTTCGAGAACAATGTAGACATGACCAAGACACGTCTCCGGTCAATAACCAATAGTGGGACCTGGATGCCCATATTGGCTCCTACATATTCTACGAAGATCTTTATCGGTCAGACCGCATAACAACATACGTTGTTCCCTTTGTCATCGGTATGTTACTTGCCCGAGATTCGATCGTCGATATTCCAATACCTAGTTCAATCTCGTTACCGGCAAGTCTCTTTACTCGTTCTGTAATACATCATCCCGCAACTAACTCATTAGTTGCAATTATTGCAAGGCTTAAGTGATGTGCATTACCGAGAGGGCCCAGAGATACCTCTCCGACAATCGGAGTGACAAAACCTAATCTCGAAATACGCCAACCCAACATGTACCTTTGGAGACACCTGTAGTACTCCTTTATAATCACCCAGTTACGTTGTGACGTTTGGTAGCACCCAAAGTGTTCCTCCGGTAAACGGGAGTTGCATAATCTCATAGTTATAGGAACATGTATAAGTCATGAAGAAAGCAATAGCAACATACTAAATGATCGAGTGCTAAGCTAATGGAATGGGTCATGTCAATCAGATCATTCACTTAATGATGTGATCCCGTTAATCAAATAACAACTCATTGTTCATGGTTAGGAAACATAACCATCTTTGATTAACGGGCTAGTCAAGTAGAGGCATACTAGTGACACTTTGTTTGTCTATGTATTCACACATGTATTATGTTTCCGGTTAATACAATTCTAGCATGAATAATAAACATTTATCATGATTATAAGGAAATAAATAATAACTATATTACTACCTCTAGGGCATATTTCCTTCACTGGAGGGACTAGTGCCCTCACTCATGTGCACTTGCTCTTCTGACATGTTCTGGCTGTCACTCTGATCAGACATGATGTAAAAGCTGACTGCTGACCCTGTGAAGAGTTTATAGATGAGGTAGAGTAGACGTGCATCACAAAATGCAGAGGTTTTTGCAAATGAATGATTCAAAATCTTAGTTTTAGTTTCCCCCTGAAATCATTTCGGATCTACCGATTTTTAAACTCGGTGATACCGAAGCAGTTTTGGAACCTAAACTAGTGAACTCCGTTAGACCGAGTCACAGTTCGGTGGCACCGAGACTGCTAGGGTTTCACAAAGTTCCAAAATCGGTCACACCGAATAGTAATTCTCGGTCAGACCGAGTCTCAGTTGTGCAATGGCATGAGCCAAATCGGTGGGACCGAGTTTTTCAACTCGGTGGGTCCGAGATGGTTTCGGCGGAAACCTAACCCTAAATTTTTTGAATCAAACCTATTCTACGAATTGCATTGATTGGATAGGAGTGTTGCAATCGTGGCTAGAATCAATAAGATCACAATGTGCTAGGAATCAGATTGGGAATAGCACTAAGATCGAGTCCATACCCTAGTTCGGCGGAGACTCGCTACGGCGGCAATGGCGGGGTTGAATTCCGTTGACGGCGATGGAGACCAGCGACTGGAGGCGGCTGGCGGTGAGAAGACGATCCGGAGACCACGTTGGCAGAGCGAGCTATCACGCGGGCGAAGGGGTTCGGAGAAATTTCCAAATTTTTGCCTGTGTCTATATATAGCCCGACCCTGTCGGTGTGACCGAGTGGAACAACTCGGTGGCACCGAGATGCAAAACTATATACAGTTATTGCAACTCGGTGTGACCGAATGGTTCAAATCGGTTGCACCGAGATCGAAAACATAGATCGACTTAATGATCTCGGTAGGACCGAAAATAGGATATCGGCCAGACCGAGAATCACACAGAAGTTTTGGAAGTTTAAGTCTATGATGAATCGGGGACTCCGAGTGCTCCTCAAACAGAGTGGTTCGAATCTGACTTGATCAAATTTTGTGATGTAGCATGAATAGAGTTTGAGACGAGAAAAGCATAGATAGCTAGAGGAGGTTCTTAGGCATTCTTGTCCATCCACTTGGCAAAAGAAGTGAAAACCAATCAATCAAAACAACAAGTGGATGTCCTCGAATGAGTAAAATATGCAACCAACATGCTCACACAATAAAATGGCAATTGAAATATGTGGCAAAGCATGCACAACCAATACTAGCATCTATCAAGCAATTGGCGATGACTAGGTCATCTATATATGAGTATATTGACATAGGAGTCAAATGAGAACATTGTATCATAGGTCATACTCATCGTTTAAGCACAAGTGGGGTTACCACTTTTACATAAAGCATTGTTGTGTTCACATCGTTAGAGTTGCTTTAGCTCAAGTCTTAGAGTAAAGCTCCCCCTAGATGTGATATCCCCCCTAAGAGGGATGAACTAACCTTGGGTTTTGTTGATGATGACGTCATGTAGATGTTGAAGATGTGGATTCTCAATGTTGATGTTGATCAATTGGAGCTATCCATTGGAGTGAATTGCACTTTCAATACCTACATGGGTTAGTCCCACAAGGAACAAACAAGGATATCCATAGACATAGAGTGATGCACACACAAGATGATGTCCATGAAAGCTTTTAGGTTACCTTGTCCCTTGACTTACCAACAAGAGGGTTTGTTACTCCTTGAACTAGTGCAAGATGCGGAAGTTGATTGCACTTGTTCTTGCCAAAATGATAAGAGTGAAGTATGTTGGCGGAGTCACCCTCAAGAACTCTCTAGTTCTTCTTCTTTTGGATCCACACCATCTTGATGGGAATCCTTGGAGTTGTAGTCGTACTTGATGAAGTGGAACTTGAAGTAGTCTTGGGAATCCACTTGACTAAGATCTTAGGAGCTTCTTCAAATGCATCAATTTCTTCTTGAAGCTTGTCCTTGCCTTTTTGCTTGTAGTCTTGTGGTGGAAGATCATCTTGAGCTTGTGTCCCCTTGAAGGAAGTAGGATCATACTTCTCTTGTTGAGGAACAAACTTTGTCTTGGGGTATTGATCTTCTTCCCACTCAACTCCATTGGCGTTGAACTTTCATTCAAAACCAACACCTTGATTCTCCCGGTGCCTTCCTTGCTTGCGTACAATTTCCTCGAATTGCTTACTTCCGGCAAGGATTTTGTACACTCCTTTCTCTATAATTCCCTTCAATAAGCTATTTTCTTGCTCAAGTGTAACTTGGCTAAGAGAATCATTAGTGGAATCAAGAGAACTACTGGAAGCAACAATATTGGATTTAGTATGATCATTGTTACTACTAGAGGAGGAATCTTTCTTGTTATTGTTACTAGATTTGACTTGAGGCATGTAAGTGGATAAGAGTAAACGCTTGGCAATGTAAGAAGAGCTTTTCTTGCGGAGATCATCATTGATTGCCTTTAAAAACTCATGCTCTTGCTCAAGATTGAGCTTTTCAAAGCGTAACTTCTCATGAGCTCTCAAAAGTTCTCGATGATCTTCGAAGATAGTTTCATGAGCTAACTTAAGAGTGTTTAGTTCTTTAGTTAGAGCCTCAATCTTCTCCTTATCATTGTCATTCGTTTTATCTTGATTAGCATGATTAATTGACGTTTCATCATAATATTCATCACTAGAGTTGTCAACAAGTAAATCATCATCACCTAACAAGTCATCTTCATCACTATTGAAATCCACATACTCGGGGTTTGTTACCTTAGGACCTTTAGCCATGAAGCATCTTCCAACTCCTTCATTTGGTGAGTCAAATATGTCGTAGGAGTCGGTTGACACAAGTGCTAGACCGGCAACACCTTCATCTTGAGTATATTCGGAATCAGAGTGATAACTTCTCTTGGAGTTGTTGTCGAAGTCCGAGCCGGATACCCATTCACCAACATGAGCTTGATGTCTTTGTTTTGTGTAGCTCCTTGATGACTTTTCCTTTCTTTCCGAATCCTTGCTTCTCCGTGAGTATCTTCGTTCATAACGATCATCTCTACTCCTTCTCTCTCTTGATAGTGATTCTTCTCTTTTGCTTCTTCTTTTTGGAGAATCTTCTCTTCTTTTGTAGGGAGCCGTACACTCATTGGAATAGTGTCCGGGTCTTCCACAATTGTAGCAGTTTCACTCTCGACTAGAAGATCTTTTGTCATTGTAGGACCTTGACTTGGAGCTTCTGTCTTTGCTTCTACTCTTGTAGAACTTATTGAAGTTCTTCACCATTAAGCTCAATTCTTCATTGAAGGTTTGTTTCTCACTTGATGATGTGGGGGCTTCACATGAGGCTTTGTAAGCTCCACTTGATTTGTTGTGAAGTTCCTCTTTATCCTTGAGTGACATCTCATGAGCAACAATTCTTCCAATGACCTCGGTTGGCTTGAGATCTTTGTAATTGGGCATTATTTGGATCAATGTGCACACGGTATCATATTTTCCATCCAAGGCTCTTAGGATCTTCTTGATGATGAATCTATCGGTCATCTCTTCACTCCCTAAGCCGGCAATCTCATTTGTGATGAGAGCAAGCCTAGAGTACATTTCAGCGACACCTTCACCATCCTTCATTTTGAACTTGTCAAGTTGACTTTGAAGCACATCCAATTTGGATTCCTTGACGGAGTCGGTACCTTCGTGCATATCAATCAAAGTATCCCAGATTTCCTTTGCATTCTCAAGACAGCTGATTTTGTTGAACTCTTCGGGGCACAATCCGTTGAAGAGAATATCACAGGCTTGAGCGTTGTATTGCAGCATCTTCAACTCTTCCGCGGTAGCTTCACGGTTTGGTTCTTTCCCATCAAAGAAGTCACCTTGCAAACCAACACACACAATAGCCCAAACGGCGGGGTTATGTCCGAGAATATGCATTTTCATTTTATGCTTCCAACTAGAAAAATTAGTACCATCAAAGTAAGGACCTCTACGGTGATAATTTCCCTCGCTAGACGCCATACTCTCCTAGGTTGTGAAACCAAGGCTATGACCACCAAAAGCTATGGAAATCAAAGCAAATGGAGACCAAAGCTCTAATACCACTTGTAGGACCTTGAAGTATGTCTAGAGGGGGGTGATTAGACTACTTGACCAATAAAAACTTAACCTTTTCCCAATTTTAGAGTTTTGGCAGATTTTAGCTACTTTAGGACAAGTCAAGCAATCATCTCACAATTCAAGCAAACATGCAAAGAGTATATAGGCAGCGGAAAGTAAAGCATGCAACTTGCAAGAATGTAAAGGGAAGGGTTTGGAGAATTCAAACGCAATTGGAGACACTAATGTTTTTGGCGTGGTTCGGATAGGTGGTGCTATCCTACATCCACGTTGATGGAGACTTCAACCCACAAAGGGTAACGGTTGCGCGAGTCCACGGAGGGCTCCACCCACGAAGGGTCCACAAAGAAGCAACCTTGTCTATCCCACCATGGCCATCGCCCACGAAGGACTTGCCTCACTAGCGGTAGATCTTCACGAAGTAGGCGATCTCCTTGCCCTTACAAACTCCTTGGTTCAACTCCACAATCTTGTCGGAGGCTCCCAAGTGACACCTAGCCAATATAGGAGACACCACTCTCCAAGAAGTAACAAATGGTGTGTTGATGATGAACTCCTTGCTCTTGTGCTTCAAATGATAGTCTCCCCAACACTCAACTCTCTCTCATAGGATTTGGATCTGGTGGAAAGAAGATTTGAGTGGAAAGCAACTTGGGGAAGGCTAGAGATCAAGATTCATATGGTAGGAATGGAATATCTTGAGCTCAACACAAGTGTAGGTGGTTCTCTCTCAGAACATGTGAGTTGGAAGTGTAGATGTGTTCTGATGGATCTCTCCATGAATGAAGAGGAGGTGGAGGGGTATATATAGCCTCCACACAAAATCCAACCGTTACACACAATTTACCAATCTCGGTGGGACCGAATCAACAAACTCGGTCGGACCGATTTAGTAAACCTAGTGACCGTTAGTGATTTTCGGTGGGACTGACATGCAACTCAGTAGGACCGATATGGTTAGGGTTAGGGCATAACGTAATCTCGGTGAGACCGATTACACAAACTCGGTGAGACCGATTTGGTAATAAGCTAACCAGAGAGTTGGTCAGGTAAACTCGATGGGACCGATTTGCTCTTTCAGTGAGACCGAAATGTTACAAAAAGGAAATAGAGAGTTTACATTGCAATCTCGGTGGGACCGATCCGCTCTTTCGGTGAGACCGAAAAGTTACGAAAAGGAGATAGAGAAATTGCAATCCCATCTCGGTGAGACCGAGATCCCTATCGGTAGAACCGATTTGCTTAGGGTTTGGCAGTGGCTATGACATGTGAAACTCGATGGCGCCGGATTGAAAGAATTGGTAGGGCCGAGTTTGGCTTTGGGTTTAGGTCATATGTGGATATGGGAAAGTAGCTGAGGGTTTTGGAGCATATCACTAAGCACATGAAGCAAGAGTCTCATTAAGCAACACCTCATCCCTCCTTGATAGTATTGGCTTTTCCTAAAGACTCAATGTGATCTTGGATCACTAAAATATAAAATGAAGAGTCTTGAGCTTGAAGCTTGAGCCAATCCTTTGTCCTCAGCATTTTGAGGAATCCACTTTCATCATCCATGCCATGCCAATCATTGAGCTTTCCTGAAATAATCATCTTGGAATAGCATTAGCTCAATGAGCTATATGTTGTTATGAATTACCAAAACCACCTAGGGATAGTTGCACTTTCAGTGTGCAAAACAGAATATAAAAATAAAAAGGCTCAAGGTACTTCTGACAGAACTCCTCTCGATGTTATTTTGGTATATAGCTTAAGCCCTGGATCAACTAAGCTAGCATGGTAGATTCTTCTTCTTAATGAAAGCACATATGTGTAAGAGCATGCAGAAAGGGTTAAAGAGCTGGAATCCTATACAATGCAGAATCTATGTTTCGACACAGGGAACAATTATATTTGATACAGAACATGCACTTGTGAATTGGTAGGTAATATGAAGGTGCTGTATTGGAGCTAGAAGCTGAACGTGTGGAAAAGCAGATTCAAGATGCATCAAATGGAACATATAGAACACAATAGAATGGGCGTACCTCTGTTTCCCAAGGATCAATGCCAGCTCAACAACAATTTTTTGTGGCAGCTCTACTGTGAGCTGCAGCAAGTTCTCATGAACTATAGAGATTCACAAGCAGTAACACATGTACATGGGAAGCAAACTTAAAGAAGAAATTTTGCTTTACATATATTTAATTCACCAAGTTTTCAACTAACATGTGAACACATCATGTGTATGTGTGACCCTTAAAAAAACTGCAGTTTCAAATAGCAAAAGAGATTTGAAGCTATTATTGTGGAAATGTACAAACCAAAGAGGCGCTAAATACAAATACAGAACGGCAAAAACATAGCACACTGTGCTTGAGACCAGAACTGCATTTGAATGGGCTCAGATTCGCCTTTGCTTGATCATGACCCTTCCCCTAGTGTCTCCATCACCAGATCAATATGTTCTTACAAGGGTGAAACTGCCCTGGTTATCACTCATCAGAAATGACCATCCAAGGACAGAGCCACTAAAATAAGCACATGATCAAAACGTCTCAAAGAAACGAGGGGGGGGGGGGTCCAACTTAATACCCACAAGTGCCTCAATTGCTTGAGAGCATGCTTTTATCATCCATAATCGATCATCATAGCCCGCGCAAGCTAAGAGCAACTCTAGCGGACTCGCCAAAACCGAAAGTCTATCCAGCACAGAACAATTCAACAACCACAAATTGGTTAATCACAAAGCCATGCATCATTCAGTGCGCCCGGGGCGCACGCTGTTCATTGCAACGGCCTCAGTTTTGATCCGACAGACGAGGTGAACCGAGGGCGAGATCCAACGGCCCAAATCGCATCAGGAAAAAGATCCGACAACCGAGAGTGCCTGAGCTCTGAGAGAGCTCAAACATGGATCCACAACTACAGAGAATCAACCAGACAAGCACTATATCAACATAGCCACGGCCATGTTCCGTATAGTAGCCCAAGCAGAGGATGATGGAGCTCACCAAGGGAGGTTGTAGCCGAGGCAGTACTCAGTGGGCACCGGGGTTGCGCCTGAACGCCATCCAACCGGCGAGGAACCACGTCGGAGTTGCGCCTTGCACCGTCCCGCCGACGAGCACGAACGCCACTGGCACCAAAGCGGCCAAGGAGACGAGTAGGCGATGTGTAGCACATCTAGGAGCACCATCAGAGGCGGAGATGACCGGGGCCTAGTCAATTCTCTTTTAGCTGCAATCAAGGATAAGATTTGTTAGAACATTCTTGTGGTCAAAACTTATCATCATGCAAGCAATGGGCCTATCTATTAGCTGCTTGTAGTGCTAATGGTAAAATCAAAAGGCCTTTTACTGCCACCTTACATCGAGGCGGTACCACTACAGTGGTTATAGTCTAAGGTCAAAGCATTAGTAAGTACATGACCATAAGTACGTGACAACTAACAAAATTTTAAATGTAAGGGAAAAAACAGAGATTATGTCAGTTGTGCCATTGTAGCTCATTGGCCGCTGGATGACAAGGGGTACTACCACCAGAGACACAAAGAGGACCAGCAGGGCATCGATTAGTTGGAACACGCCAAACTGTTATAGAAAGTTAAACTTTGCAAATCAGGTTCCTACAAAAGTTAACTTTACAAAGCAACGAACAATATGTCCTAGTATATTCATATATTCAAAGTATTAAAAGGTGAAAGAAATAGATAACAGATAAATAAAAAAACTGGCAGAACTATTTGCCAACTAAAATATAAATATCCTAGCTATGCTTAAATATCCTGCTGGCACAATCAGTTTCTGATCAATGGTGTTTTTCAAAGAAAAAAAAGGCAGGGAAATGCTATAACAGAATTACGGCTCCAGAAAAAAATGGCCAAGTAATAGAAATCAAAGGATAACTACAAGTGATGCATCTAAAGAAAATATTACATCAAATATTGGCCAATTAATAGATCAAAGCATGGCTCAACACAATAACAACAATCCACTCATAGACTTCCATGCCAACCTAAAAGGATTAAGATGTCAAACGGTCGAAAGAAAAGCGTACAGTTTTGCAATGCAATTTTTTTGCTGACTCACGATATAATGATATGTGAAGCTCTAATGTAAGTTCAGAACATACACAATTTAGTGCCTCAAAGCTAGAGTATATATGTGCTTGTCGCTGCCTCCATTGTCATAGAAGCCTCTCATTATTGACACCACTCTTGAAAGACGCAGCCAGAACCCCATTGCACTACTGCCAAAGTGTCTCTGTATGTTGTGCTAACCACACTTGAAGCCTTGAAGACAAAATACATATATCTCAGACAATGTAACAATTTGTCCCAAAAGATTGTGGTTAGCCAAGATCAATTGAAGGCACATATCACATAAAAAATAATCCTACAGTACTTCATGATCTCTTAGGCCATTTCCATATTATTTAAAATCAACAAATGACATAGGATTGTGACCTTAGGTAGTTCCACATATATATACCATCGACACGCAGTGATCCGACTAAAGCTCATACGGGCTATAGAGGAAGCGTGACGAGCAAACCTTCAACATGTACTCATTATGTTCAAAAGTAAACAAAACTGATGTCTCATTGTGGTCATGAAGAACCTTCACATTTTCTATCAGAGCACCAACAAAGATACAAATCATCGGAACCTGTCTTCAGAACATAGTCACCGTCAACCACTACAACCATAAACATCACAAATAAATGATGTAACTAGCTCCTACAAATTCGTGGCTTTTCTTCTCTATGGAGCTTATACTAATATTCCTACATGCTAACAACACAACATAACATCATAATCAAATGTGCATTTGCTAATCTAGCGAATATCCCCATCTCAAAATAGAAAACTGTAGCTATTTTCACGAAGCACCTAAAAAGATCACCTGGATTCAAACAACTGCAAGCCTGACGCATTTGTCCTATGATTATATGGCTAAGCAAGGACCAAATTTACTAATTACTCCAAGTATCTCTAGTTACTTACCAGAGAAGTGGTTCCGACAGCCGAAAGTGCCTGAGTTCTAAGGAGCCAGGTGAGGTGCTTCGTTTCTTCTTTGCCTCGCGTGGGGGCAAGGGAGGAGACGAAGAGGAGCCGCCGGAGTCCACCAGAGCCGCGCCGGCGACGAAGGCAATGCCCAGCCCGAAACCCTAGCCACGGCTGAGGGTCACAAGCGAGCGCGAGAGGCCCTCATCCTCTCTCTCTCTCCCCCCCTACAGGGACTCGCCCAATGCCGGACGAACGCGGGTGAGGAAGAGGAGCGGCGCGACTGCGCTGGGGGCAGAGGAGAGAGGAGTAGGGGAGGAGGAGGCCGACCCCCTGGGCCACGCCGCCCCCGTCGCGTCCCATATGCCACCGGCTTTGCCTCGCCTCGCCATTCCTCCTTCCCTCCCGTGGGAGCCGGGGCCGGGGCCGGGGCGGGGAGTTAGGGTTTGGCGGCGCCAGATCGGAGGGATGGAAGGAGGAGAGGGAGTGGCGGGTGGGGAGGAGGCCGGGT
>NC_041384.1:750203176-750206056 GCF_002162155.2 Triticum dicoccoides
GGTGGGGAGGAGGCCAGGCGGTGGCGGGGAAGGAGGAGAGGGAGGCGCGGGTGGGAAGGAGGAGGCGGAGCGAGCGGGAGAAGAGCCGGCCAGGGTTGTCTCCACGGGAGCAGCCCGTTTATCCTCCTGTGAGTGAAATGACGAAATTGCCCTCAGCGGGGCACTGAAATCGCACGCAGTGGCACAGGATTCTGACACTGTTTCGATCTACAGTTTCACGGTTTGATCCGACGGCCCGTATCCCTCCATCTCGCGATCGAACGGCCGAGAGCACATCAAGGACCAGATCCAACGGTCAGGAAGCGCTAAAGTCCAAGAAGGCTGGGTTACTCCCACTATATATCTTAGGTGATATCTCCCTGCCTACGTGCCACAAGTTAGTCACGTGGAGGTGTGGATCTCATTTTTTAACACAATACAAACGCACATACACCCATCCTTATGAACGCACACATGCACACCATGTCTTTATATGCATCTCTGATAGACTGAGCCGACACATCATGGATCTCATATTTAGGCCACATAACATATTTTGAAAAGGTATTTTGTTTATCATGATTTGGCTTATGTTTTGTTGAACTTGTTTTTTTTTCTCCACCAATGTTGTTGAATTAATTGCTCTTTTTGTGTGTGTGCAGGAACGGTGTTAAGTTGTTCAACAGGTGCGTCTACATTTTTCTTTCACTATGTTTCAAGTCATTCATCAGATCAGCAAATTATATATTGTACACAGAGTAACAAAAAAATTCAACATATAAAAGACTTCAACTGCGACATATTCTTTAGTAATAAAATTTATTTTATTTCATCATTTGCAGTATCAATTCCACAATCATGTTTATGTGTGTATCCAAATGACCTGATCATGTGTGTCTTTGGTGGCATCAGTATGTCATAAATCCTCTATGCTTATTATTCCTGGGCTAAGTCTCGAATGTCTCGAGAGCTAGCCGTCGACGCACGGTGTTTAACTGGCCTTGGTGGTGATCATGGAGATCGCGCCACGGCTACGGCCGAACCTGGCAACCTTGCAGTCGGTGGAGAAGATGTCGGAGGAGACGTAGCTGGCGGCGCCGCCCATGATGGGCATGTTGGCGCTCACGCTGAGCTTGTTGACGTAGTCCGTGCGGTAGGTCTGGCCGAGCACTCCGTGGACATCATCAGTGAAGGCGTGGAACTTGAACCCAATGTCGAAGTGCGCGAGGCTGTCTTCCTCCGTCACGCCATAGTTGTGGATGCGCGAGTCCTTCTCGGTGATGGGCACCACATTGGCCAAGATGTCAAACACCCCCTTGAGCTGGACCCTGACGCCGTTGGTCGCGGAGGTCCTGGTGACTGTCAAGGTGGGCACGATGGTGGACTGCCACTCTGCATCGTTCTCGGTGGGGATGTCGATGGGTATGCCGTCAAAGGTCAGCTCAAGGCGGTCAACGTCGCTGTCCCACTCGGCGGTCTTCTGGGCGGCCATGTAAAGGCGGTGGTCGGCGAAGCGGATGCCGAGGGCCTGGATCCAGGTGAAGTCGCGGCTCATGGTGGGGTTACGCTTGCCGATGAAGTGGGCATTGATGTGGAGGTCGGCGTCGGAGACGACGCAGAAGCTCTGGTCCTTCTTGCCGTGGAAGTAGAAGTTGTTGCCGTCGGCGCCGGTGAAGCGCGGGTCACCGCAAGACACCCCGGGGTAGAAGTCGCACACTTGAAAATAAGGTGTCAATTAGTTTGGGCACCTCATTCTTAGTGTATGTACATACTGTATGCTAGTATAGGTAGGCTTACTGCAGTAGGTCTTGCAGCCTGGGCACATGACGATGCACTCGTGGGGGCAGCGGTCCTTGTCGCAGGTGGCGACGCAGGGGTTCTTCTTGTCCTGTTGGTCGTCGCAGGTGAGCACCTGGTCCCTCTTCCCGAACCGTCCCGGGTGGATCGTCTTGAAGTTGGACGATAGCTTAGGAGGCGGAGGGCCCTTCTTCCCCTGAGCGGCGGCCGGCACGGCGTTGCACAGGACCACCAGCACTGCCACCGCGGCGACCACACCCATGGACAGCGACGACGACGCCCTCGCCATTGCTAGCTTCGTTCAGCTAGCAGTGTGGAGGATCAAGTGTGGTAGCTAGGTCTGGGTTGGGTGCGATGGGGTTGATCGTTGTGTGGCATGGAAATTTATAGGGCGGGGCGGGCAACGGTGCATGAAGAGAGTGGAGGGGAGAGTCGTTGAAGTACGTGGCGGCCAAGGGACGACAGCTAGCGTCGTGCGTGCGTGCATGCCACCGCCGGCTGCGCAGGCGCAGGAGGCGCCCGGCCGGCGTGCGTCGTGTTGACTCTTGAAAGGAAGCGTCTGCATGGGACAAAATGATATCCTGCATACGATCCGAGAAATGCTCAGATGCCTGATTGCCTGCGTTGGGACGGAGCGACCTATCCTGACCTGACAGGCACACGTACGTAAAGCGGCTGGGAATCGCTTCAAACGCGTGCTGCGTGCTTGGACGGCCTGCAGCTAGCTTTTTGTGCGTGCGACGGCACAGGACTCCGGGGTCACATGTGCGCCAAAGAGTCCACACTAACGTCGACTAATCTACAGGTTTGATCTCCTGATCTGGCACTTCTGTTGTTGCACGAGACATCTCTAGTGTTAAAATGAGACTTTGTGAATGATGATGCATCATTCAGCCCCCTACCATGTTAGAACATCTCTATCTAGCAGATAGGTCATACTGCAAAATCGTTTTAGGGTAATACAGCGAAACATTTTTTACGGTATGATGTGTGCTTCGGCTGAACTGATCTCGTAAAAACCGTCTTAGGCCAAATGGGGAGCCAACTCATCAGTAGTTGACTTTATATAACAGGGTCATAGCACAAACCACCCTCAAAACAAAA
>NC_041384.1:750206311-750288003 GCF_002162155.2 Triticum dicoccoides
CATCCGCCGTCGGCGAAACCCTCGCCAGCGAGGCCCTTCCCGCGCTCTTCCTCCATGCCGCCGACCTGCCCGCGGCTTCGCCGCTGGCCACGAGATCGTCGAGGAGTTGGATGAGGGGTACGTGGTGGCCGTCTCAAGAGGCAGGAGCGGCACGGTCGCGTCCAGGAGAAGGGAGGAGTTCGAGGGGCTTGAGGAGGAAGAGGACGCCTATGGTGACGCCGGCACTCCCAGCCACAGCAGCAACAGCTATGTCAGCGAGCGGGGCAACAACTTCTTCTCCAGTGCCGGCGGCATCGAGGAGTCTGACCCCGGCCCGCCCCTCGTTCCCGGCGCCGAGGACTGGGTGCCTAGCAAGAAGCACGGCGACTAGGTCAGCCCTGTTCACTTCTCTTGCCAGCGGCGGTTGGAATGACCGGAATCGACCTAGAATCATGGTGGCGGTGGCTAGGATTGAAGGCGCGGAGCTAAAAGTTTCCTCCCGCCAACCGGTTTTCTCGTTTCCTGGTCACTTTAAAAATTGCCTCCAAAACTGGATATGTAGGGTATGCACGCTATTTTTAGGGAGAGCTGCATAGCTTTTTTTTGGGAACACACCGTTTTGCGGGATCTGGGATGGACTTTTTTTCATCCAAAACTATAACACGGCTGTTATTTTACAGTTTCAATCCTTCTTCTGGATCAGCTAGAGACACGTAATCCATTATTTGGTATGTCGTCACCTGCCCCTCACTTAGAAAACTAAATGCGTTAATCAAATATTCATAAATACTAAATGGTATGTCTTATCCACACTTATCAAACTAATTGAGCGTTCCAAACAACCGAGAGCACTTATCAAATGAAACATAAATGATAAATGGTACGTCCTCCCAGCATTCACCAAAATATTTGAACAAATTTACCAAATGAACATAAATAATAAATGGTATGCCCTCCCCCACGCTTTCCCAAACAATTGAGCATTCCATACTAGATCAGGCGCATACCAAATCGATATCAAAGAAAAAACAAGCTCCATACAACAACATACACATACCAAACTACTCCCTCCACCTACACGCATGGGCATATCTCATGTTTTTGGAAGGCCCTAAATGTTATCCCAATGTAATTATTTTCATTGTCCAAAAAACTTATTGTGGTTACCGTCCTTTCCTTTTGTCAGATTTTTATTAAAGTGTTTTATCTTAATATCACATCATGAGGACAGATTATGATTGCACCCTAATGATATTGGTGAAATTTAATCAAATGATCATCAAGTAGAAATGCGTTACAAAACATGGCATGTTCTTACACGATGACGTAAATCTAACCGTGCAACGAGTTGTGGCAATGCACGTGCATTCAGCTAGTGTTAGTAATTATAAAGGGGTGTGGATCTCACAACTGCAGCATGTAAACTTTTTCTCTATAGCAATCACTGCCAAAAGAAATATTCATCCCTTCTTATTTGATCACAAATTGTCCATGTTTTTTTCCAGAAAGACTACCTTTTGTCCTCCTACGGTGTGAATTGTTCAACGGTACTTTTGCATTTCTTTTTTCACTACGTCTCGGGTCATGCCTCGAGGCTTGTTATATATTGTAAAATATTCAAAGTAGCAAGTATTTCAATTGAAACATAGTCCTCAGTAATCTCGTTTATTTCATTTGATAATCAATTGAACAAACTATGCTTATGTGGGTATTAAGATGACATGATCGTGTGTATCATGGTGGTACCAGCCTGTCGCAGATAGGTGTTTATTATTCATGGTGGCGCGCATTTGGCTCACTTCAATGCTTGTTGTCGTCGCTAGATAGTCTACGGACCTGGATGTAATTTTTGTTACTTTTGGTGTTCTTTGTACCACGTGATAGTTGATGAATAGGTTGAAAGTTAAAAATAAAACATAACGAGGATTTGAAATGCACCATAGTCTTGGGTGAACTCCTTTATTTCATTTGAAAATCAATTGAACATACCATATGCTTGTGTGTGTATTAAGATGACATGATCGTGTGTATCATGGTGGTAGCAGCCTGTTGTCGCAGATAGGTGTTAATTATTCGTCAGCTAACTCTAGGATGTCGGGTTAAGACACTAGCTTAGAGCTGAGCCGTCGGGCATGGTGCTTAAGTGGCGATGCCAGTGACCATGGAGATTCCTGAAGCGCGGCCAAAACGGGCGACCTTGCAGTCGGTGGAGAAGATATCGGAGGTGACGTAGCTAGCTGTGCCGCCCATAATTGGCATGTTGGCGCTCACGCTGAGCTTGTTCACATAGTCGGCGCGGTAGGTCTGGCCGAGCACGCCGTGGACGTCGTCGGTGAGGCCGTGGAACTTGAACCCGATGTCGAAGTGAGCGAGGCTGTCGTCTTCAGTCACACCGTAGTTGTGGATGCGGGAGTCCTTCTGTGTGATGGGCACCACGTTGGCCAAGATGTCGAAAACTCCCTTGAGCTGGACCCTGATGCCGTTGGCCGCGGCATTCCTTGTGATGGTCAGCCCAGGCACGGTGGTGGACTGCCACTTGGCGTCGATGGCGGTGGGGATTTCAACGGGCATGTCATCGAAGGCCAGCTCGAGGCGGTCGACATTGCTGTCCCACTTGACGGTCTTCTGGGCACCCATGTAGAGGCGATGGTCGGCGAAGCGGATGCCGAGGGCCTGGATCCAGGTGAAGTCGCGGCTCATGGCGGGGTTGCGCTTGCCGATGAAGTGGGCGTTGATGTGGAGATCGGCGTCGGAGACCACACAGAAGCTCTGGTCCTTTTTGCCGTGGAAGTAGAAGTTGTTGCCGTCGGCGCCCGTGAAGCGCGGGTCCCCGCAGGACACGCCGGGGTAGAAGTCGCAGACTTGTAAAGGAGGTTAAATAATTAATATCAGCATCTCAATCAATTAATATCGGCGAAGCCAGTGTGGATATATGCTTGCTTACTGCAGTATGTCTTGCAGCCTGGGCACATGACGACGCACTCGTTGGGGCAGCGCCTGTCGCAGGTGGCGACGCAGGGGCTGTTGCCGTCGGTGGTGTCGTCGCAGGAGAGCACCTGTTCCCTCCTCCCGAACTGCTTCGGGTGGATCACGCGGGAGTTCTTGGGCAGCCCCTTCTTCCCCTGGGCGGCGGCCGGCACGGCGGTGGCGCACAGGAACACCAGCACGGCGACCACACCCATGGTCAGTGCCCTCGCCATCGCGCTACCACGTGCGCAAACAGAGCTAGCCGACTAAAGTGTGTGCGTGCGTGGCTGCTATAGCTAGCTATGCTAGCCCTGTGTGTTGATGAGATTGCTGGATGTGTTGCATTCATGGGGTTTTATAGGGGAGGGGGGTCGATGGTGTTGCGGAGGAGTGGCGGTGAAGCGAGAGTGCGTCGTGCAGTACCGGCTGCGCAGGAGACGGCCGGCCGGCGGGCGTGGTGAGGAAGGAAGCTGCTTATAGGCTCCGGCGCGCCGCTCCACGCCGCCTTGCATGCATGTATGCAGGGAACAAAATGATATCATGTGCTTGAGGCACCGTTTCCATTGTACCCGCCCCCCTGTATGTGGCTGCAGGGCGTCTGTGTTGGGGACGACGGCGACAGATCCTGACCGGCCGGCACGGGTACGTAAAGCGGGCGGCATGCGTGCATGTACAGCACCGTGTGTGGTGTCCATGCACAGCGGGCTTGGGCTAGGTAGTACGTCTTGCTTTGAGTACATGACACGCCACGTCCGAGAACAACACCACCTTTATCCTGGTCTACTTCTTGGCAATTTCTATTGCGGATGCATACAACAGAAGAGCAGAATCTGGATGCAATTCTTAAGGTAGCAGGAACCTGGACAGTTGACCATCGGATCGAGGCCAGCTTGCTAGAGTCTGATTAGGATGATCGGTCAAAAGGTATAGTGTATACACATCATGCACCTTTCCCAAACTCCTAATCCAAGAGTCTTAATCAACTTGGGCCTCGGGCGAAAGGGAAAGCCTATATGTACTAGCTATCTCTAATGCATATACATTAATAGAAAAAAGGACCTAATACGAAGCACATTAGTCCCGGTTTGTAGCTGAACCGGCATTAATGTGACCATTAGTGCTGGTTCCAACGGCTAGGCGGGTGGCGATCATTAGTACCGGTTCGTGACCTTTAGTACCGGTAGTAATGAGATGGTGGCAGGCTTGTGTCAGGCTTCTGTCATGAACCGGTAGTAATGAGATGGTGGCAGGCTTGTGTCAGGCTGGGGCCCCACCAGAACCTTTAGTACCGGTTCGTTATATGAACCGGGACTAGAGATGCACCTGTAGTCCCGGTTCGTATAACCAACCGGTACTAAAGGTCATCCTATATAAACCTCTTCATCGAGCCCGAGCGCTCTGTTCTTCCCCTTTTCCCTCTCCTCTGATTTCTTCCTCTTCATCTCGAGCTCACACTCCATTTTTGCCAAAATTTGTGAAGATTTGAAGGCACCCCATCCATCCAAGTGATCACGAAGGTTAGCAACTTTGTCCTTTCATCTCTCATTGCTAGATTAGCTCTTGAAATGCTCTATAAGTATAGTGATTTGTGGGTTTTATTTTGGGAGGAATTATATGTGGTAGTATTTGATTTATATGCAATATGAGGTCAAAATAACTCTTAGTTTGCATATGTAGGTGTGGTTTACTTAGTGCCTTCCCGTCTCCGTCGTAACCACTGTCGATCGCCAGCACCGTCCCGTCGCCGGCACCATCTTATGGTGAGCCTCTTGTTCTTATCTTTTTATATATAAAAAAATCATGTTTGTGTGATTTAGATATATAGTTACTCATATAATTATCTTACCAGTACGTTGTTTGTTATACATAGTGCCATGGTTTTGAGATCCGTCCCCGTCGGCCCTCGTCCGAGTTATGATTCAGATGTGGTACATTCTCTTTTATAACTATCTGTTGCATTTCATGTTTATGACAAATTATGCCCATCAAGTTGACATAGATATTTTTATATAGAAGCTATGTGAATCGGAAATTCCAACCGACCCTATTGTCGAGAGGTTAAATTTAGTTGAAAGAGAAAACAAGTATTTGAAAGAAAAATTGAAAAGAATTGAGGGGGAGAAGATGGAATTGGAGGTGCATGTTGCCGATGTCATCGATGATCACAAAATCAAGATGGAGAAAATGCGCTTGAAGATTAGAAAGATTAGAAAATATGTCATTGATAGTGAGGCTTGGTATCATTATGCTATTGGATCAATTGTTACCTTAGTTGCGATCTTGATCGCATTTGTTGTTGCATTTAAATGCTTTAGCTAGAGAGTTATTTGTATGTTTGTTTTATGAGAGTAAGTGTTGTATGAACTTTATGTACGAACTTGTATTAATTTGTTCTATTCTGTGCTGTGTAATGAAGATGAGCCGACAATAGATGTACGATGACCGATGCCCTCCCCAGTTCGTTAATGGCATGCAAACTTTTATGCTTGCGGTTGAGGCGAACAAGCGTGCAGATGGTTTTATGTCTTGTCCATGTGTTGGCTATAAGAATGATCGGAATTACTCTAAGTTAAAAACCAGTCACTGGCACCTGTTTAAGTCTGGTTTCATGCCCCACTATAATGTTTGGACCAAGCACGGAGAAAGAGGGGTTATGATGGAAGACAATGAAGAAGAAGAGGACGATGACAGCTATCCTGGCCATGGATTTCCTGAATACAATGATACAACAATGGGGGAAGAAGCTGAGCTGGTAATGCGGGAAGAAGCTGAAGAAGAGGCATCAGATGAGCCCGCTGATGATCTAGGTCGGGCCATTGCCGATGCAAAGAGAAACTGCGCAAGTGAAAATGAGAATAAGAAGTTGCCGCGCATGTTAGAGGATCACAAGAAATTGTTGTACCCGAATTGCGAAGCTGACAAGAAAAAACTAGCACCACACTGGAGTTGCTGCAATGGAAGGCAGAGAATGGTGTATCTGACAAGGGATTTGAAAAGTTGCTGGTAATGTTAAATAAGATGCTTCCAAAGGACAATGAATTGCCCAAGAGTACGTACGAAGCAAAGAAGACTGTCTGCCCTCTAGGGTTAGAGGTGCAGAAGATACATGCATGCCCTAATGACTGCATCCTCTACCGCGGTGAGTACAAGGATTTGAACGCGTGCCCGGTATGCGGTGCATTGCGCTATAAGATCAGCCGCGATGAACCTGGTGATGTCGAGGGCGAGCGCCCCAGGAAGAAGATTCCTGCCAAGGTGATGTGGTATGCTCCTATAATACCATGGTTGAAACATTTGTTCCTAAACAAAAAGCATGCCAAGGTGATGTGATGGCGCAGAGAAGACCATAAGAAAGACGGGAAGTTGAGAGTACCCGCTGACGGGTCGCAATAGAGAAAAATTGAGAGAAAGTACAAGAAGGACTTTGCAGGTGACACAAGGAACGTATGGTTGAGAAAAAGTTCCAGAACCTAAAGTATCATGACTGCCACGTGATTATGATGCAACTGCTTCCAGTTGCATTGAGGGGGCTTCTACCGGAAAACGTTCGATTAGCCATTGTGAAGCTATGTGCATTCCTCAATGCAATCTCTCAGAAGGTAAATGATCCAGAAATCATACCAAGGTTAGAGAATGATTTGGCGCAATGTCTTGTCAGTTTCGAGTCGGTGTTCCCACCATCCTTCTTCAACATCATGACTGATACGTCTCCGTCATATCTACTTTTCCAAACACTTTTGCCCTTGTTTTGGACTCTAACTTGCATGATTTGAATGGAACTAACCCGGACTGACACTGTTTTCAGCAGAATTGCCATGGTGTTATTTATGTGCAGAAACAAAAATTCTCGGAATGACCTGAAACTTCACAGAACGTCTATTCGGAAATAATAAAAATCCTTGTAAAAGATGAATACCAGGGGGCCCACCACCTATCCATGAGGGTGGGGGCGCGCCCTAGGGGGTAGGGCGCACCCCCTACCTCATGGGCCCCCTGGAGCTCCTCCGACCTCAACTCCAACTCTATATATTTGGTTTCGGGGAGAAAAAAATTAGAGAGAAGGATTCATCACATTTTACGATACAGAGCCACCGCCAAGCCCTAAAACCTCTCGGGAGGGCTGATCTGGAGTCTGTTCGGGGCTCCGGAGAGGGGAATCCATCGCCATCATCATCATCAACCATCCTCCATCACCAATTTCATGATGCTCACCGCCGTGCGTGAGTAATTCCATCGTAGGCTTGCTGGACGGTGATGGGTTGGATGAGATTTATCATGTAATCGAGTTAGTTTTGTTAGGGTTTGATCCCTAGTATCCATTATGTTCTGAGATTGATGTTGCTGTGACTTTGCTATGCTTAATGCTTGTCACTAGGGCCCGAGTGCCATGATTTCAGATCGGAACCTATTATGTTTTCATCAATATATGAGAGTTCTTGATCCTATCTTGCAAGTCTATAGTCACCTATTATGTGTTATGATCCGTTAACCCCGAAGTGACAATAATCGGGATATTCCCAATGATGACCATAGTTTGAGGAGTTCATGTATTCACTATGTGTTAATGCTTTGGTCTGGTACTCTATTAGAAGGAGGCCTTAATATCCCTTAGTTTCCGTTAGGACCCCGTTGCCACGGGAGGGTAGGACAAAAGATGCCATGCAAGTTATTTTCCATAAGCACGTATGAATATATTCGGAATACATGCCTACATTACATTGATGAATTGGAGCTAGTTCCGTGTCACCCTAGGTTATGACAGTTACATGATGAACCGCATCCGACATAATTCTCCATCACTGATCCATTGCCAACGAGCTTTCCATATATTGTTGTTCTCTTATTTACTTTCCCGTTGCTATTGTTACAATCACTACAAAATACCAAAAACATTACTTTTGCTACCATTACCTTTTGCTACTGTTACCACTACTATCATATTACTTTGCTACTAAACACTTTGTTGTAGATATTAAGTTTCCAGGTGTGGTTGAATTGACAACTCAGCTGCTAATACTTGAGAATATTCTTTGGCTCCCCTTGTGTCAAATCAATAAATTTGGGTTGAATACTCTACCCTCGAAAACTGTTGCGATCCCCTATACTTGTGGGTTATCAAGACTATTTTCTGGCGCCGTTGCCGGGGAGCATAGCTCTATTCTTTGAGTCACTTGGGATTTATATCTTCTTATCATTATGAAGAACTTGAGAGATCCAAAAACTAAGATTTATCCCTCAACTACAAGGGGAGGTAAGGAACTGCCATCTAGCTCTGCACTTGATTTATCTTCTGTTTTAAGTAAGCTTGCGAGACCTAAACCTGCTTCTGCTATTGATTCTGATATGTCACATGTTATGGATGATGCCACTTCTGCTATGCATGATACTTATGATGAAACTGCTTCTATGTTTGACACTACTATGCCACTTGGTGAATTTCTTGATGAACAACTTGCTAGGGTTAGAGAGAAAGAAATTATTGAATATGATAATATTGATGAAAGTGATGATGAAGACTTACCCGTTATTCCTAAGGGTTATGTTTTTGATAAAGAAGCTTCTTTAGCTATTTTAGCTTGCAAAGATAGTGATGAACTTAAGAGGTTATTAGCTAAATGGAATAAGCAATCTCTAAACGCTAGGATGAAACCTGACCCTGTTTTGCTACTTCACCTATCTGTGTTACTGGTAAGGATTATGAATTCTCGGTTGATCCTGATATAATTACTTTGGTTGAATCTGATCCTTTTCATGGCTATGAATCTGAAACTGTTGTGGCACATCTTACTAAATTAAATGATATAGCCACCCTGTTCACTAATGATGAGAGAAATCGCTACTTTTATATCCTTAAAATATTTCGGTTCTCATTAAAGGGTGATGCTAAGATATGGTTTAATTCTCTTGATCCTGGTTGTGTGCGTAGTCCCCAGGATATGATTTATTACTTCTCTGCTAAATATTTCCCTGCTCATAAGAAACAAGCTGCTTTGAGGGATATATATAATTTTGTGCAAATTGAAGAAGAGAGTCTCCCACAATCTTGGGGAAGGCTTCTCCAATTACTTAATGCTTTGCCTGATCATCCTCTTAAGAAAAATGAAATACTTGATATCTTGTATAATGGACTAACCGATGCTTCCAGAGATTACCTGGATAGTTGTGCTGTTCTGTTTTCAGGGAAAGAACATCGGATGAAGCTGAAATTCTATTGAATAATATGTTGACAAATGAAAATAATTGGACACTTCCTAAGCCAATTCCTGAGCCTATTCCTAAACCAACTCCGAAGAAGAGAGGTGCTCTATTTCTCAGTCCTGAAGATATGCAAGAGGCAAAGAAATCCATGAAAGAAAAAGGTATTAAAGCTGAAGATGTTAAGAATTTACCTCCTATTGAAGAAATACACGGTCTTAATTTACCGCCCATTGAAGAAACATATGATCTTAATCCATTACCTATTGAAGAAATTCATGGTCTTGATAACCCGACACAGGTAGCAAAGGTAAATTCTCTCTATAGATATAAGAAAGCTGATATCCCATTTACCGAGTTTGCTAGTCCATGCTTAGATGAGTTTGATAAATTTATGGTTAAGCAAGAAGATTTTAATGCTTACTTTGGTAGACAATTGAAATACAATTCAAATATGCTTGAACACTTGGGTGATTATATGGCTAATGTTAAAGGTGAACTTAAACTTGTTAGTAAACATGCTTCTATGGTTACCACTCAAGTAGAACAAGTACTTAAAGCTCAACATGATTTGCTCAATGAATTGAATAGTAAGAATAATGATTATGCCGTTAGAGTGGCTACTAGAACTGGCAGAATGACTCAGGAACCTTTGTATCCTGAAGGCCACCCTAAGAGAATTGAGCAAGATTCTCAAAGAAATAATATAGATGCACCTAGTCCTTCTAAAAGGAAGAAAAAGAAAAATGATAGGACTTTGCATGCTTCTAGTGAACTTGTTATTGATACACCTGAGAATCCAAATGATATTTCTATTTCTGATGCTAAAACACAATCTGGTAATGAGCCTGAAACTAGTGATAATGTTAATAATAATATTCATGATGATACTCAACCTAGTAATGATAATGATGTAGAAATTGAACCTGCTGTTGATCTTGATAACCCACAATCAAAGAATCAACGTTATGATAAGAAAGACTTTGTTGCTAGCAAACACGGAAAGGAAAGAGAGCCTTGGGTTCAGAAACCCATGCCTTTTCCTTCCAAACCATCTAAGAAAAAGGATGATGAGGATTTTGAGCGTGATTAACTGATATGCTCAAAATGAATCCTTATGCTAAGTATATGAAAGATATTGTTAAAAATAAAAGAAAGATACCGGAAGCTGAAATTTCCACCATGCTTGCCAATTATACTTTTAAAGGCGGAATACCTAAGAAACTAGGAGATCCAGGAGTACCAACTATACCATGCTCCATTAAAAAAAACTATGTTAAAACTGCTTTATGTGATCTTGGAGCCGGTGTTAGTGTTATGCCTCTCTCTTTATATCATAGACTCGATTTGAATAAGTTGATACCTACTGAAATATCTTTGCAAATGGCTGATAAATCAACTGCTATACCCGTCGGTATTTGTGAGGATGTGCCTGTTGTGGTTGCAAACGTTACTATTTTAACGGACTTTGTTATTCTTGATATTCCCGAGGACGATAGTATGTATATTATTCTTTGAAGACCCTTTTTGAATACTGCATGGGCTGTTATTGATTGCACCAAAGGCAATGTCACTTTTCATGTTAATGGTAATGAGCATACGGTACACTTTCCGAGGAAACAACCTCAAGTCCACAGTATCAATTCTATTGGAAAAATTCCATCGATTATTTTTGGAAGTTTTGAATTTCCTCTTCCTATTGTTAAGAAGAAATATGATATTGTTATTATTGGGGATGTGCATATCCCCGTTGAGGTAACATAGTGTTATTCGAAATTTCTCCGGTTCCATGTTATTCGGAATGAGTTCGTTAACAAGACTTGATCAACCTTGTTAGTGGATTCCTTTTGATGAGCATGAGATGGATGAAACTAGAAGGCACAACCTTCTGTACCCTACTTTTACTTTCTGTTATTTATTTTAAATAAAATAAAAATAGTATTTTCTGTCTGTTATCTGAATTATCCGTGCAATATAAAAATACCCCGAAAATAAAAGTTCAACAAATGCCCTAAAATTTAAATATGATTTTTTCTAGAATATTTGAGAATATTTGGCACTGAGAACACAACAGGAGGAGCTGGCACCTGGCCACGAGGGTCTGGGGCACGCCCCCTACCTCGTGGGCCCACGGTGGCCCTCCTCCACTTATTCCTGCACCCACACACTCCTTCTTCCTCCCACAAACACGAATATCCAGCTCAAACCCGAGTCCAAGCTCATTTTGCTGCCATTTTCGATCTCCTTGCTCAAAGCACCTCCCACAAAACTTCTTGGGGATATTGTTCCTTGGTATGTGACTCCTCCATTGGTCCAATTAGTTTTTGTTCTAGTGCTTTATTCATTGCAAATTTGTGCTTCCTAGGTGACCATGTTCTTGAGCTTGCATGTCAAATTTATATGGTTCCAAGTAGTTTTGATGCATGATATAGGCTCTAGGCACTTGTATGAGTAGTTTCTACCAATATTATTGAGTTTGGATTGCTTTTATTTTGAAGTTACTAAAAATTTCAGAATTTTTCAGTGAATAATGAAGAGATTTTTGAGGGGCCCATCGAGCCGAAGCTCGAAGGAAAAGCAAAATGAAGAAGCAATGAAGCCCAAATATAATTTGCCTCGCACCACGGAGGTTAGGCTGTGTGAATGGCCCTCCGATGATTTCTTGAGAGCAACCGGGATTTATGAGGATTTTTATGAATTGGCTAAAAATGCAGGCCTCACCGACTTCCTCCGCGACCAACGCGAACAGTATCTCTTACTCACCAACACTTTTGTGCAAAACTTCTACTATTATCCTTGGGAATCACCTCCTTCAGTAGAGTTTCATTTATATGATGTGGTTAAGAAGATGTCACTTTATGATTTTTGTCAGGTTTGTTTGATCCCTTTCGAGGGTAAAATAGAGGAACCACATCGTGACGATGTGGATGGGTTTATTGATACCATCACTATAGGGGAAACGAGGAAGGTTTCCGATGCACGAATCACTAGCATACATTTTCCTGTTTTACGCTACTTTGCGATATTTGCTAGTCGTTGCTTAATTGGTCGCGGAAACTGTGGAAACCTTAGTGTTCCTAATATTATTATTTTGTTCCACGGTTTATTCTGTGATAACTCTGTGAGTATGGGCAGTATTATTGCTAAACGGTTAAGTCTGAACCGTACAAAGGGTCCCATTTTTGGTGGTATCTATGCTTCACGCCTTGCTGCATATTATAACATACCTATTAGGTACTATGAAAAATAAGAAAAATTGCTTCCTACTGTTTATTTAGATTATAAGAGTATGGTAGAGCATGATCTCATTATAAAGAATAGGGAAGGGGAGCTTAAATACAAATTGTTCTTTGATAAACGTCATCCGGAGACTATTACCTTGCCTGCTCCTTCCTTGTTTGATTTATCTGCAGGCTAGTACCTCGTCTCGCCGGAGGACATTCATGCCTACTGGAACCCTGCATCAGCCACAGAGCCAGAGTCAGAACCACAAGTTGATCCTCCACGACAGTCCAAGTACCAGTGGGATCCGGAGATGATTGCCAACCAGTGGCAATTAGATTCTTCTTCATCGCAGTACGACCCCAACTATTACTATGGATATCCGCCAGGCCAGCCGTGGCCATAGACCAACTTAGGCCAAAAGCCTAAGCTTGGGGGAGTACATATTTCTCACCGACATTACATTCATGTTCACACACTCATTGCTAGATGTCGGTGCTCATATTTTTTCATTGTATCATCCGTGCTAGTTTATTTTCCTTTTTATGCTTTCTTCTTGTGTGCTTAATAAACCTTAAGAAAAAACAAAAAAATTAGTTGTAGTTTTTAATTAGTTTACTTCCCATGCTTGTAGTAGCAATTAAAAAGAAAACCCAAAAAGATTTCCTGTTCTTCTTTTGCTTGTTGGGAACTTTCCCGTGTAAATAGTTTTATTTCTTTTCTTTTCTTTGGGGGTCGATAGGAGAAGACCATGATTAAATTGTTGAAGTGGCTCTTATATGCATTATTGTTGATCTGACAAAAGATCCCATATTGCCTTGTCTTCTCCTGTTTATGGAATGCTTGCAGATTCTAGCTTAGTCCAATGCACGTGCACTATTATTATTATTCACATCATTTGGTTGTGCAAGTGAAAGGCAATTATGACGATATATGATGGACTGACTGAGATGAGAAAAGCTGGTATGAACTCGACCTCTTTTGTTTTTGTAAATATGATTAGTTCATCGCTCCTGATTCAGCCTATTATGAATAAACATGTTTGCAATGACAACTAGAGATCATAGTTTCTTGTGCCATGCTTGATTAGCTAGGAGCTTATAATGGTTTACCTTGCGTGCCAACATGCTATTAAAATGGTTATGATGTGGTATCATAGGGTGGTATCCTCCTCTGAATGATTTAAGTGACTTGACTTGGCGCATGTTCATACATGTAGTTGAAACAAAATCAATATAGCCTTCACGATATTTATGTTCATGGTGGATTATATCCTACTCATGCTTGCATTTGGTGTTGATTAATTTTAATGCATGTTTGTGACTGTTGTCGCTCTCTAGCTGGTCGCTTCCCAGTCTTTTGCTAGCCTTCACCTGTACTAAGCGGGAATACCGCTTGTGCATCCAACTCCATAAACCCAAAGTTGTTCCATATGAGTCCACCATACCTACCTATATACGGTATCTACCTGCCGTTCCAAGTAAATCTGTATGTGCCAAACTCTAAACCTTCAAATAAATATCCTGTTTTGTATGCTCGAATAGCTCATGTATCAACTAGGGCTGTCTGTATCTTCCATGTTAGGTGGGTTATTCTCAAGAGGAGTGGACTTCGCTCCTCACTCACGAGAAAGTGGCTGGTCACCGGGATGCCCAGTCCCATGCTTTATGCAAACTAAACCAAAGTAATTGCAAACAAAACTCCCCCTAGGACTCTTGTTAGTTGGAGGCACTCGTTGTTTCGAGCAAGCCATGGATTGATGCTTGTTGGTGGAGGGGGAGTATAAACTTTACCATTCTATTTGGGAACCGCCTATAATGTGTGTAGCATGGAAGATATCGCCATCTCTTGGTTGTTATGTTGACAATGAAAGTATACCGCTTAAAATATTATTCATCTATATTTTAAAACTGAGCGCTGGCACCTCTACAAATCCCTGCTTCCCTCTACGAAGGGCCTATCTATTTACTTTTATGTTGAGTCATCATTCTCTTATTAAAAAGCACCAGTTGGAGAGCACCACTGTCATTTGCATTAATTACTGTTAGTTTACATTGAGTATGACTTGACTGGATCTCTTTTACCATGAATTACAATGTCTAGTTAGTCCTTGATCTTTAAAGGTGCTCTGCATTTATGTTTTGCGGTCTCATAAAGGGCTAGCGAGATAACATCTTGTTATATCATATTATGATTGTTTTGAGAAAGTGTTGTCATCCGAGATTTATTATTATTGCTCGCTAGCTGATTATGCCATTGATATGAGTAAACATGAGACCTATGCGTTATTGTGAACATGGTTAGTTCATAATCTTTGCTGAAAACTTGAATGTTGGCTTTACATATTTACAACAACAAGAGCAAACAAAGCTTGTAAAAGTTTTTCTTTATCACTTTCAGTTTATCAACTGAATTGCTTGAAGGCAAGCAAAGGTTTAAGCTTGGGGGAGTTGATACGTGTCGGTGTCAAAACCGGCGGATCTCGGGTAGGGGGTCCCGAACTGTGCGTCTAGGCAGATGGTAACAGGAGGCAGGGGACACAATGTTTTACCCAGGTTCAGGCCCTCTTGATGGAGGTAAAACCCTACGTCCTGCTTGATTAATATTGATGATATGGGTAGTACAAGAGTAGATCTACCACGAGATCAAGGAGGCTAAACCCTAGAAGCTAGCCTATGGTATGATTGTTGTTCGTCCTACGGACTAAAACCCTCCAGTTTATATAGACACCGGAGAGGGCTAGGGTTACACAGAGTCGGTTACAATGGTAGGAGATCTACATATCCGTATCGCCAAGCTTGCCTTCCACGCCAAGGAAAGTCCCTTCCGGACACGGGACGAATTCTTCAATCTTGTATCTTCATAGTCCAACAGTCCGGCCAAAGGTCATAGTCCGGCTCGAATAGCTCATGTATCAACTAGGGCTGTCTGTATCTTCCATGTTAGGTGGGTTATTCTCAAGAGGAGTGGACTTCGCTCCTCACTCACGAGAAAGTGGCTGGTCACCGGGATGCCCAGTCCCATGCTTTATGCAAACTAAACCAAAGTAATTGCAAACAAAACTCCCCCTAGGACTCTTGTTAGTTGGAGGCACTCGTTGTTTCGAGCAAGCCATGGATTGATGCTTGTTGGTGGAGGGGGAGTATAAACTTTACCATTCTATTTGGGAACCGCCTATAATGTGTGTAGCATGGAAGATATCGCCATCTCTTAGTTGTTATGTTGACAATGAAAGTATACCGTTTAAAATATTATTCATCTATATTTTAAAACCGAGCGCTGGCACCTCTACAAATCCCTGCTTCCCTCTGTGAAGGGCCTATCTATTTACTTTTATGTTGAGTCATCATTCTCTTATTAAAAAGCACCAGTTGGAGAGCACCACTGTCATTTGCATTAATTACTGTTAGTTTACATTGAGTATGACTTGACTGGATCTCTTTTACCATGAATTACAATGTCTAGTTAGTCCTTGATCTTTAAAGGTGCTCTGCATTTATGTTTTGCGGTCTCATAAAGGGCTAGCGAGATAACATCTTGTTATATCATATTATGATTGTTTTGAGAAAGTGTTGTCATCCGAGATTTATTATTATTGCTCGCTAGCTGATTATGCCATTGATATGAGTAAACATGAGACCTATGCGTTATTGTGAACATGGTTAGTTCATAATCTTTGCTGAAAACTTGAATGTTGGCTTTACATATTTACAACAACAAGAGCAAACAAAGCTTGTAAAAGTTTTTCTTTATCACTTTCAGTTTATCAACTGAATTGCTTGAAGACAAGCAAAGGTTTAAGCTTGGGGGAGTTGATACGTGTCGGTGTCAAAACCGGCGGATCTCGGGTAGGGGATCCCGAACTGTGCGTCTAGGCAGA
The DNA here is from genome assembly GCF_002162155.2 of Triticum dicoccoides. Lineage (NCBI taxonomy): Eukaryota > Viridiplantae > Streptophyta > Magnoliopsida > Poales > Poaceae > Triticum > Triticum dicoccoides. Next base: position 750,222,555 of record NC_041384.1, read on the forward strand.
TGGTAACAGGAGGCAGGGGACACAATGTTTTACCCAGGTTCAGGCCCTCTTGATGGAGGTAAAACCCTACGTCCTGCTTGATTAATATTGATGATATGGGTAGTACAAGAGTAGATCTACCACGAGATCAAGGAGGCTAAACCCTAGAAGCTAGCCTATGGTATGATTGTTGTTCGTCCTACGGACTAAAACCCTGCAGTTTATATAGACACCGGAGAGGGCTAGGGTTACACAGAGTCGGTTACAATGGTAGGAGATCTACATATCCGTATCGCCAAGCTTGCCTTCCACGCCAAGGAAAGTCCCTTCCGGACACGGGACGAATTCTTCAATCTTGTATCTTCATAGTCCAACAGTCCGGCCAAAGGTCATAGTCCGGCTCGAATAGCTCATGTATCAACTAGGGCTGTCTGTATCTTCCATGTTAGGTGGGTTATTCTCAAGAGGAGTGGACTTCGCTCCTCACTCACGAGAAAGTGGCTGGTCACCGGGATGCCCAGTCCCATGCTTTATGCAAACTAAACCAAAGTAATTGCAAACAAAACTCCCCCTAGGACTCTTGTTAGTTGGAGGCACTCGTTGTTTCGAGCAAGCCATGGATTGATGCTTGTTGGTGGAGGGGGAGTATAAACTTTACAATTCTATTTGGGAACCGCCTATAATGTGTGTAGCATGGAAGATATCGCCATCTCTTAGTTGTTATGTTGACAATGAAAGTATACCGCTTAAAATATTATTCATCTATATTTTAAAACCGAGCGCTGGCACCTCTACAAATCCCTGCTTCCCTCTGCGAAGGGCCTATCTATTTACTTTTATGTTGAGTCATCATTCTCTTATTAAAAAGCACCAGTTGGAGAGCACCACTGTCATTTGCATTAATTACTGTTAGTTTACATTGAGTATGACTTGACTGGATCTCTTTTACCATGAATTACAATGTCTAGTTAGTACTTGATCTTTAAAGGTGCTCTGCATTTATGTTTTGCGGTCTCATAAAGGGCTAGCGAGATAACATCTTGTTATATCATATTATGATTGTTTTGAGAAAGTGTTGTCATCCGAGATTTATTATTATTGCTCGCTAGCTGATTATGCCATTGATATGAGTAAACATGAGACCTATGCGTTATTGTGAATATGGTTAGTTCATAATCTTTGCTGAAAACTTGAATGTTGGCTTTACATATTTACAACAACAAGAGCAAACAAAGCTTGTAAAAGTTTTTCTTTATCACTTTCAGTTTATCAACTGAATTGCTTGAAGACAAGCAAAGGTTTAAGCTTGGGGGAGTTGATACGTGTCGGTGTCAAAACCGACGGATCTCGGGTAGGGGGTCCCGAACTGTGCGTCTAGGCAGATGGTAACAGGAGGCAGGGGACACAATGTTTTACCCAGGTTCAGGCCCTCTTGATGGAGGTAAAACCCTACGTCCTGCTTGATTAATATTGATGATATGTGTAGTACAAGAGTAGATCTACCACGAGATCAAGGAGGCTAAACCCTAGAAGCTAGCCTATGGTATGATTGTTGTTCGTCCTACGGACTAAAACCCTCCAGTTTATATAGACACCGGAGAGGGCTAGGGTTACACAGAGTCGGTTACAATGGTAGGAGATCTACATATCCGTATCGCCAAGCTTGCCTTCCACGCCAAGGAAAGTCCCTTCCGGACACGGGACGAATTCTTCAATCTTGTATCTTCATAGTCCAGGAGTCCGGCCGAAGGTATAGTCCGGCTATCCGAACACCCCCTAATCCAGGACTCCCTCAGTAGTCCCGGCGCGCAGATTGTCTTCGGCATTGCAAGGCGGGTTCCTCCTCCAAGTACTTCATAGAAGATTTTGAGCACAAAGATAGTGTCTGGCTCTGCAAAATAAGTTTCCACATATTGCCATAGAGAGAATAATATTTACACAAATCTAATCTGCTGATGTATTTCGTAGCGTGGCATCACACCACGGCCAAGTCTTTATTCGAATCATTTTACTGTCCCACCTCAGCGCGTTTAGCGAGGCGGTTTCCTTGGCACATCTTGTCAAAGCAGAGATCGTGTCCCCTTATTCCGGGATTCTCATCAATATGGGCGTGGGTAACCCAACCGTACCCGTTGGTATGTTTTCTCGATCAAAGGCGAGTCCCAAACGGTCACGGGGAGGGCCCTTGGTATTTAACCTCTTATAAAGAGACCAAGGCCTTACTCCTTTCTTTCAATCTCTAACGAGTTCGCCCTTCGCCTCGAGTTCCAACACCCAAGGCTCCAGATTTCAGGCGCTTCAGACCTTCGACAATATCCGGTTCCGACCTTCGAGGCCGATGGATGCCCTCCTTCGTCACGGAGGAGGACGTGCTGAAGTTGAGAGAGGCCAGGTTCTTGACCAGCGAAATCTCGCACAGGCTGACTGCTCAAGGGTAGGTCATTCCCACTCCCAAGCCTGGTGAGAGTGTGGTGTTCATGTCTCACTTCCTTCGGGGGCTAGGCTTCTCGACGGATCCCTTCATGAGGGGGCTCATGTTTTATTATGGGCTGGAATTTCACGACTTAGCTCCGGAGTCCATCCTCCATATTTCCTCATTCATCGTCGTGTGTGAAGCCTTCCTCCGTATTACTCCTCACTTCGGACTATGGCTCAAGACCTTCAAAGTAGAGCCGAAGATGATCGAGGGACGGCACACGGAGTGCGGAGGTGCTTTTATAAGCAAGAATGCTGGTGCTCCATGGCCCGAGGGATCTTTTCAAGGGGACTCCATCTTATGGCAACGAGAGTGGTTTTATATCACAGCTCCCAGGAGCACCAAGTGGGTGGCGCTGCCTGCTTTCCACTCGGGTCCCCCGCCACGACTGGCGTCATGGGTCAATAAGGGGCTGGACTGCGGGTCGGCAAAGGACGTGCCCCTGTTGCAGGGCCGCATCCGAGATCTCCTAGAAAGAGACATCAGTCTGGTCGTGGTGACGCAGGTTATGTTAATTCGCCGAGTTTTGCCCTGCAAATGTCGCCCCCTCCGCCTGTGGGAGTTCAACCCGGAGGGACCACGAGTTCTCCAACATTTTCTTGGCATGACGCCCGTGGAGATGTACAAATTATTCTTCGGACCACAAGTGGTGTGTCCGGATTCTACGGAGGACGCAGGTCTGAGCTGCAATCGTCCGGATACTCAAGTAAGTAGCCTTGTGCCCGGACTCGCTATCCGTATATTTATCATAAAATTGCCCCTAAAAGAGCTGTCCTTTAAACAGGAGTGGATAGGGAAAGCAAAGCTAATCAGGTGTCCGGCCCCCCTCCCCGAGACCACGCCGGGTCCCGTGCTAGTCAGGATGTTGGAGGTTGTGCCTTCAAAGGAAAGCGATGGAGGGGACAAGGAAGCTACAACCTCCTTGAAGGAGGTTGTCCGGAAGGGAGGAATCGAAAATTCCTCTCCTCAGGGGAAGAAGAGGACCGCCTCTGAAGACCCGGAGACCATGGCCTCAAAGCGGGGGAAGAAATCTTCGCCAGAGGGTCCTGTGCTGGGGGATACTTCGGCCGAATTATGCCCTCAAGGGGCTCAGCCCTCCACCGAGCCGTAAGTAGAGAGGAGTTTTCTTTTTAAGAAACGAGAGAAATCCTTGCTTTATATCTGAGAAAAGTAATCGAAAATTTACCTTGTAGCTCGGACCTTAGCCCTTCTCAGTAGAACTCGTCTTTGGGGGATCTTCTTCCGGAGATGATGGAGAGCGGAACGCCTCCCCCTGCCGTACCGCCTTGCGAGGCGGGCGACCTTGAGGTATCGTCGCGGAGGGTTTCTCCGAATCCGGCAGGTCCAGAAGGTAGTCATATGGCCCCCCAAAGCCCTCCGCGTCCGGCCTTCGAAAGGGGCCATCGGACGAGTCCGGCGCCGTCTGGTGCGCGGTCGGAGGAGCTGAAGGATCTGCTAGGGCGAGCATCTATCTCAGAGGAGCACCGTGCATTGATGGGTATGGTGATTGAGAGGATTTCATTCGCGGAGAGCGGGTTGCATGAGGCCGTCAGGAGTTTGCTGACAGGTTTTGAGGTACGCGAAATAATGTACCCTTTTTGGACAGTTGCGCATAAATAAGATGCGCCCTGTGTAGATAGTAGCCCCTGAGACACTGTGCGTTGTCAAAAGTGACGACGCGCAGAGGATCATAATCCCAGGTCTAATATGCCGCCTTCATACGTAGGTGGCGAAGTGTCCGGTGGCAAGCCGGACTGACGAATTTGCCGAGCTAAAGTGGCAACTTGACGTGGCAGATGCCGACATCGCGCTTGTCAACAAGCGGCTTGACGAGGCACAAGGTATGTAATTCCCCCGGCGGCACCTTGTAAGAGGAGCTTTATGCCAGTATCTTACAATGTGTGTGCTTGATGCAGATGGTACTGCTGCCATGGAGAATCTTCGGGCGGAACTTGCCCGAGCCAAGGAGCAAGCCAGGAAAAGTGATGCGGCTGCCGGAAAGGCAATTGAAGAGCTGAAAGCCGAACAGGCTGCTCACTGCTGAAGCAAGAAGGAAATGGCCGAGATGGCCGTGAAGCTGAAGAACGCTGCTGACCGTTGCAAGCTTCTTGAAAAAGAAGATCGGGCGGAACAGACGGACTTGGAGAAGGCCGTTTCTGATGCCAAGGATGCTCGCTCTGCAATGAGAGCTATGAAGGAGGAGCTGCGTCAGGCCGGAGAGATCGTGGCTGGAAATCCCTTTATGCTGCAGAGGAAGTTCTGTGATCCTAAACATGCTCCGTTAGACCGGATGTGGAGTACGACGGACACCTATCTGGATTTGGCAGTGAGTGCCGCAGATGCAGCCGAACACTTCCGAGATCAAGAAGATCGCGAAGTGGAAAAGCTCTTTTGGTCGCAGTTCCACAATCCGGAGCGTCCACTGTCATTAGCCGGTCGTTTGGCCGAATGGGCCGAGCTAAATAGGTTGTCCGGACTCGCCATGAAGTATGTCATGAGTCATCCGTGGCCAGAGAGGCCAGAGCCGAAAAGTTATTTCAACTTAGTGCAACAGTTCCTTGGTGCGGTGCCGCATATCAATGCGATGAAGAGGTCAGCGTGCATAGAGGGTGCGCGGATGGCTCTTGCCCGTGTGAAGACATACTGGGCGGAAATGGAGGCCATCGTTGTTGCATCCCCAGACTCGGATGGAAGCCGAGTACCTGCTGAGCACTATTTTTAGGAAGATCTACAAGGCGCTCGTTTAATAGAGACGCAGTGCTCGAAGGATACTATATTCAAATAGCATATTTTATTGTAAAACAATATTTTGATAAGTTATAGAAGCTTTTTATACTTGTGCCTGCAAGTATTATAATACCTCCTGTGCGGCCGTTTAACATATATGTATATATAATCTGAAAGATGGCAGTCGTCGGCTTCAGCCCCCACACAGATAATGCGGGGGTGTTCGCAGAAGGCGCATTTTCACACTTGATCCAACGTCTTGGTCCTACAAAGGAGGTGATAGCGCAGCGAACTAGGCAATCGGACTATGATGCTTTATCACTTTCACTTAGCCATAGGAGTTTGATAGTGAGGCTACTTATATAGCCCCTGGTGGCGCCTGCGCTCGCCCGAACTCGGGGCGCATATGTGCCTGGCCGGGAAGCGGCCCTTCGTTAATGCGGAGGAATCCTAAAGATTCCGGTAAGTCATCGAGTGGTTGACCAGTCTCACGCTATATCGTGACAGTCAGTTTTTGGCTTTCTCTACTGAGGTGCTTGCCTGACTGAACCGGGGCACAATCGCAGTAGTTCTCCTGGTGCCGCCTTAGCCGATAGAGTGGAACGTAAGGTAGCAAAACACAGGAGCCGGGCAAACCCAACATTTGACCAAAGACATGATTCAGAGCTGATGCATATAAGGCCAAACTCGCGGCGCCAAACACTCCCTAAGGTATTCGGTCTTTACGAGGGTGGGCGGGATAACGCCCTTAGTAATAAGCCCCTAGTGTCCAGGTACTCGCAAAACTCTGACGTGGCCACATGCCAAAACGCCAGCCTCCTCCTTGGTTATACCAAGAAACCAGGGGATGTGTATCAACAAGAGACATTAAAAAAGGTTTACGTAGGGTCTTAATCTAAAAAGAATCCTTGGAACGGGTCAATACTGCACGTCCGCGCCTGTGTCTCTGTTGTGCCATATCCTGGACGGGCGTAGCACGGTGTTCATCTGTAAAAGAGAGGAACTTAGTTTAGGAAAGATCGTGCCGAACATGAGTTATACTAAGTAAACGAAGTATAAATCGAAATGGGCAAAATTGAGCTTTATTGTCTCTTGTTTTATATGCGCGGAGCCCCTAGTACAGGGGTATATGGCTATTAAGCCTTTATCAATTGTATGTTTATGCCGGACTCGTCTAGCCGTGTCCGTGGTCTTGACGACCTGTTTAGGTGCTTTGGCTGGTGAAGCCGCTTTATTGTGGGGCTGTCAAGGCAGCCGCACTGTCTTCTGCGCGGGGGGGAACACTCAATGTTTTCCCTTTAATGAGATGATACCTCGTGGACCGGGCATCTTAAGCGTGAGAGATGCATAATGCGGTATTGCGTTAAAGCGGGCGAAAGCTTCGCGTCCCAGCAGCACTTGATAGTTACTTGAGAATGGGGCGACATCAGGTTTAGACCACTGCCGCCGTCCATCAGGACATTTGTAAAGTGGAGTCCGCCGATTATTGGATCTAATACCAAGGCAGTCCAGCCTGCGTTCCGGATACTTCTAGAGTAATCCTGATGGTCGAAGGTGATCGGTTTTAACAACCATTGGCGAGACTCCTTTGGGATAGGCCGTATGGCGCGTATGTCTGTTGGCGCCATTCTGTTCGTGACGTGAAGTAAGTTTACTGTTTTGACTTCTTGTGGGAAATCCTTTTGTTTCCTGGTGCTCTGCTTGTGGGGTTCGTCGTCGTCCTCACTTGGTGTGTCGAGCCCCTTGTGTTCGGCGTTGAGTTTGTCGGATTGCTTGAAAACCCAACAATCTCTGTGGGTATGGTTCGCAGGCTTCCCAGGAGTACTGTGTATTTGACATATCTTGTCCAAGATTTTGTTTAAGTTGGATAGCTCGTCCCTGTTATCCTTGAGGGGCAGCTTTCTCCGATTCTGCCGCGAGCTTTTGAATCCGGCGTTGACCGCCGTGCTCTTTGGGCTGTTTCTCTTATTCTAGCGCTGGTCCTTGTTGCATCGGGGTTTTCCGTTTCCATCCCTAACTTCGGATGTACTTGGGCTGCTGGTGCTACATCTTGCCAACCAGCTGTCCTCTCCTGTGCAAAAGCGGGTCATGAGGCTTGTTAATGCGGCCATTGTTCTTGGCTTTTCTTGGCCGAGGTGTCTGGCGAGCCATTCATCTCGAACGTTATGCTTAAAAGCTGCTAGGGCTTCGGCGTCTGGATAGTCGACTATCTGATTCTTTTTAGTAAGAAATCTGTTCCAGAATTTCCAGGCTGACTCTCCGGGCTGTTGAGTTATGTGACTGAGATCGTTTGCATCCGGAGGGCGGACATAGCTCCCTTGAAAATTTGCCCGGAAAGCATCCTCAACCTCTTCCCAACTTCCAATGGTGTTTTCGGGAAGGCTTTTGAGCCAATGCCGGGCTAGCCCTTTAAGCTTGAGGGGTAAGTATTTTATGGCATGGAGGTCATCTCCTCTGGCCATGTGTATGTGGAGGATATAATCCTCGATCCAAACCCCAGGGTCTGTTGCTCCGTTGTACGCCTCTATGTTTACAGGTTTGAATCCCGCTGGAAATTCATGGTCCAGCACCTCATCGGTGAAACATAGGGGGTGTGCGGCACCCCTGTATTTGGGTGTGCCGTGATGTTCAGATATTTGTTGTGTTGCATTGCTTACTAGAGCTTGCTTTCTTGGCCTGTAGATAGATCTGGCTGGGCCATCTTTTTTATGCGGATCCTTTGGTGGATCGCGTGCCGGCTTGTGTGCGTCGCTGCTTGCCGCTCCATGCTGGCCACGCAGTCATCTATTCGACCGGGTGGCTTTCATATTTTTTGACTGCGGGGTCTCTAAGGCCTCCTCGTCAAATTCAGGCAGTAGCTTTCGCTTTGTATAGCTTTTTGTGCGGCGACTGCCGCCATATTTGTCTGCGGTGTTGCGTACTTTGCTCCATCTGATTCTGAGTGCATCTTCCGCAGTTTCTAGCTTCCGCTTCTGCTTTCTCAGGCTACGCGCAGTAGTGACAAGCCCTTCATGGAGGTTCTTCTGCTCCATGAGCCTATCCGGCGTAAGGTCGTCTGGACTATTGTTTTCGCCGGGGACGGGGTGTTCGGTTTGTTTATCCAAGTTACCCTGTTCGGACGGTTGCTCGAAGGCATGTTTGTCGTCCGCCGGCTCGTCCTGCTCTATGGCTGGGTCTATATGGCTGCTGTCTCTGTCGAGGCGGGGCTTGGAGCGGCGATTACGTCACCGCTTTGATTGCTTTTCGAGTGAACGATCCCTCGTTGCATCCCTGTGTTCCTCATCGTTGCTTCCTTTGGGTGTGTCCACCATGTATACATCATGAGATGAGGTGGCTGTCCAGTGCCTTATAGGCGTTGGTTCATGTTCATCTCCTACATTGTTGTCCATACCGTCGATGTGTTCGGAGTCGAAGTCGAGCACGTCGTTTAAATTATCGACAGTGGCTACGAAGTGGGTGGTGGGTGGGCATTGAATTTCTTCATCATCCGCATCCCAACCTTGTGGACCATAGTCCGGCCAGGGCTCTCCTGATAAAGAGAGAGGCTTTAGTGAATTCAGAATATCGCCGAAGGGCGTGTGCTGAAAGATGTCCGCGGCAGTGATCTCCATGATCGGCGCCCAATCGGGTTCGATCGGTAGGGGCGCTGTCGGTGTCAAAACCGGAGGATCTCGGGTAGGGGGTCCCGAACTGTGCGTCTAGGCCGGATGGTAACAGGAGGAAAGGGACACGAAGTTTTACCCAGGTTCGGGCCCTCTCGATGGAGCTAAAACCCTACGTCCTGCTTGATTAATATTGATGATATCGGTAGTACAAGAGTAGATCTACCACGAGATCAAGGAGGCTAAACCCTAGAAGCTAGCCTATGGTATGATTGTTGACGTGTACGTTGTCCTACGGACTAAAACCCTCCGGTTTATATAGACATCGGAGAGGGTTAGGGTTACACAAAGTCGGTTACAATGGTAGGAGATCTTCATATCCGTATCGCCAAGCTTGCCTTCCACGCCAAGGAAAGTCCCTTCCAGACACGGGACGGAGTCTTCAATCTTGTATCTTCATAGTCCAGGTGTCCGGTTGGAGGTATAGTCCGGCTATCCGAATACCCCCTAATCCAGGACTCCCTCAGTAGCCCCTGAACCAGGCTTCAATGATGACGAGTCCGGCGCGCGGATTGTCTTCGGCATTGCAAGGCGGGTTCCTCCTCCAAGTACTTCATAGAAGATTTTGAACACAAAGATAGTGTCCGGCTTTGCAAAATAAGTTTCCACATATTGCCATAGAGAGAATAATATTTACACCAATCTAATTTGCTGACGTATTCCGTAGCGTGTCACACCACGGTCAAGCCTTTATCCGAGTCGTTTCATTATCCCACCTCAGCGCGTCATGCGAGGCGGTTTCCTTGGCACGTCTTGTTAAAGCAGAGATCGTGTCCCCTTATCCGGTATTCTCATCAATACGGGCGTGGGTAACCCAACCGCTTCTAGGACTCCTAGATTATAGGAAAGTCCAAAAGGACACGGAGAGGACGCTTGATATTCACCCTCTTTATAAAGGGGACAAGGCTTTTATTTTTCCCTCCCGTGCTCAATCGAATCCTTCCCCCACCTCAAGCTCAAACGCCCGAAGTTCAGGTCAGGCGCCCCGAAACTTCAATCATGTCCGGATCTAGCCTTCAAGGCCGATGGATGCATTCCACCGTCACGGAAGAAGACATCAAGAAGTTGAGGGAGGCCAGATATCTGACCACCGAGATTTTACATCGGCTGCCTCCCCGAGGACAGGCCGTCCCTACCCCCGAACCTAACGAGAACGTCATGTTCGTTTCCCACTTCCTCCGAGGCCTAGGCCTTGCCCTGGATCCTTTCGTCAGGGGTTTGATGTTTTACTACGGGCTAGATTTTCATGATCTAACTCCGGACTCCTTTCTTCATATCACGACATTTATTATTGTGTGCGAGGCCTTCCTCCGGGTTACCCCTCACTTTGGCCTATGGCTCAAGACCTTTGAAGTGAAGCCGAAGCTGGTCGAGGGGCAACATGCAGCGTGTGGAGATGCCTCAATACGCAAGATGACGGGAGCTCCATGGCCCAAAGGTTCCATCCCAGAGGTGTCTGAATTGTGGCAACAGGAGTGGTTCTACATCACGGCTCCTAGAAGTGCCAAGTGGGCGGCCCCCCGGTTTTCCGCTCGGGCCCCCCACCACAGCTGATGTCATGGATCAGCAGAGGTCTGAGCTGGGGTCCAGTCAAGGACGTGCCTATACTGCAAGGCCGCATTCGAGATCTCTTCAATGGGGATTTCAGTTTGGTTGCGGTGATACAGGTTATGCTAGTTCATCAAGTCCAGCCTTGCAAACGCCGGCCTCTTCGCCTATGGGAGTTCAATCCCGAGGGACCGCGTGCCATTCAAAATTTTCTCGGCCTGACGCATGAGGAGATGTACAAGTCATTCTTCGGACCTCAGACGGAGTGTCTGCAAATCACCGAGGACGTGGGCCTGAGTAGCAACCGCACCGCCGAACAGGTAAGGCATCTTCCGGCTGAACATACTTTCTCTACTTTGTTACGAAGTTATTTCTGAGAGTTTGCTTTTTGACCAAGACTGGCTAACAAAGGCGAAGTTGATTCGGTGTTCGGCCCCCCTCCCTGAGGGTTTGGAAAATCCGGTATTGGAAAAGATGCTCCAGACCGCACCTTGCCTGGAGCCCTTGAAGGAAGATACTATGGAGGATAATGCGGGCGGACGCGGGACTCCAACGCTGCCCATTCTAGCCGAGGGAGCGAGCATCTCCATGAGGGAAGGTGACTAGAAGAGGAAAAGGACTGCGCCCAGGGATTCGGAAGCCGAAGCTTCCAAACGGGAGAAGAAGTCTCCCGCAGGGGGTCCCACCTTGGGGGGCGTTGTTGCCGCACAAAGTCCGCGGGGGGATCAATTCTCCCACGAGTCGTAAGTGACCCGAAATACCTTTAATAGTACAGATATGTCATTTTTTCTTCTGAGAAGATAACCACCGCATATATTTTGCAGTTCGGGCCTTTGCCCCTCTCAAATGAGCTCATCTTCGGGGGATCTTCTTCCAGAGATGATGGAGAGCAAAACGCCTCCTCCGGACTCCTCCACTCCAGAAGTGGGCGACCCTGAAGTGTCGTCGCGGAGGGCCTCTCCGAGTCCGGTGAGGCCAAAAGATAATCCCATTGACCCCCGAAGCTCCTAGTGTCCGGCTCCCGAAGGGAGCAGACAAAAGAGTCCGACCCCGTCTAGTGTGCGGTCGGATGTTCTGAGGGAGTTGGTGGGGCGAGCGTCCATCTCAGATGAACACCGTGTGATGATGAATACGGTGATGGAGAGAATATCGTCCGCCAAAAGCGGATTGCATGAAGCTTTTATGAGTCTACTGACAGGCTTTGAGGTACGCAAAAGAATGTATGATAATCCTGCACATGCTAGGTGTGCCCTGTGTAGGTAGTAGCCCTTGAGACTCTGGTTGTTGTCAGAAACGACGACCAACAGAGGATCATATTTCCAGGAAATAACCATACTGCCTTTATGTGCAGGTGATGGAAGCTCCGGTGTCTAGCTGGACTAGCGAGTTTGCCCATTTAGAACGACAGTTGGATGCGGCAGAGGCCGACATCGAGCTTGTTAACAAAAGGCTTGACGAGGCATAGGGTAAGTGTCAATATCTGGTAAACGCCACATAGGAAGAGCAGCAAGATGCCAGTATCTTAAATATGTTGTGACTGCAGATGGAGCTACCACTGTTGAAGCCTTGCGGGCAGAACTTTCCCGAGCCAAGGAACAAGCGAGGTTAGGTAATGCGGCTGTTGTGAAGGTGGCCGAAGAGTTGCAAGACGAGAAGGCCGCGCATGGCGAGACCCGAGACAAGATGGCCAAGATGGTTATAGAGTTAAAAGCCGCCGCCGATCGTTGCCGGGTTCTTGGAAAGGAAAACCAAGCGAAGGCATCAAACCTTGAGAAGGCTGCTGCGACAAAAAAGGATCTCCGCTCTGCTATGAGGGCAAAGAAGGAGGAGCTGCTGGAAGCCGGGGATATTGTAGCTGGGAAATCCTTTATGTTGCGGAGGAAATTCAGAGATCCACGGTATGACCCTCTGGATCGGCTGTGGTGTTCGGAGGATGTGTATATGGATTTGGCGGCAGCGCTGCCGATGCGGCCAAGTACTTCTAGGGTCAGACGGACCATGGAGTAGACCAGCTGTTTTGGAGACAATTCCATTCTCCCGAGCATCCACCTTCATTGACTGACCAATTAGCCGAATGGGCCAAACTAAATAGGTTGTCCGGACTCTCTATGAGGTCTATTGTGGATCAGCTATGGCTGGGAAGGCAAAAACCGAACAGCTATTTCAGCTTGGTGCAGCAGGTCCTTGACGTGGTGCCGCGCATTGATGTGATGAGGAGGTCGGCGTGCATAGAGGGCGCACGGATGGCCTTTGCTCGTGTTAAGGCATATTGGGCGGAGATGGATGCTACCAATGTTGCAGCGCGGGATTCGCCTATAGGTCGAAAGGCTGCCGAGCACTACTTTGAAGAAGTTCTTGAGGGTGCCCGTTTGATAGAGATCCAGTGCTCAAAAAATATTATGTTTGAGTGATATGTAATATCATTGTAAGCGGAATGCTTTTATAAATTTTGATAAGGCTAGTTTTATACTTTTGCCTGAAAGTAATATGATGCCTCCTGGGCGGCCGTTTATGTATACATGTGTATAACCTGAAAGATTGCAGCCATCGGCTTCAACCCTCACGCATATGATGCGGAGGTGCTCGCAAAAACACACATTCACACTTAACCCAACGTCTTGGTCCTATTAAGGAGGTGATAGCGGAGCGAGCGAGGCAACCGGACTATAATGCTTTAGCACTTTCACTTAGCCATAGGAGTTTGACAGTGGGGTTACTAGATAGCCCCTGGTGGCTCCGCACTCTCGCGATCTCGGGGTGCGTACATGCCTGGCCGGGAAACGACCCTTCGTTAAGGCGGAGGAATTCTAACATTCCCACAGGTCATCGAGTGGTTGACCAGTCTCACGCTATATCATGACAGCCAGTTTTCGGCTTTCTCTACTGAGGTGCTCGTCCGGATGAACCAGGGCATAATCGCAGCAGTTCTCCTGGTGCTACCTTAGCCGGCAAGGCGGAACATAAGGCACCAAAACACAGGAGCCGGGAAAACCCAACATTTGACCAAAGACAATGATTCGGAGCTGATGCATATAGGGCCAAACTCGCGACGCCAAACACTCCCTAAGGTATTCGGTCTTTGTGGTATAAACCAGGCCTTAATAGTGGCCTTTGTAAGAAGCCCCATGTGTCCAGGTACGTGCATTGTTCTGGCGTGGCCACATGCCAAGACGTCAGCATCCTTCTCAACGGTGAATATGTATTAACAAGAGATAGTAAAAAAGGTTTATGCAGGGTCTTAATCTAAAAAGAATCCTTGGAGCTGGTCCCTGCTGCACGTCTGCGCCTATGTCTCTATTGTGCCGTATCCTGGACGGGTGTAGCACGATGATTCGTCTGTAAAAGAGAGGAAGTTAAGTGAAAAAGTTGTCGTGCAAAAGGATAGTTTTCAAAGAAACTATGTATAATTCAAGATGATAAGAAATTGCCACTTGTCTGCGCGCGTTGAGCCCCTTGTATTGACAAATAGGGGTGTGACCACTTATTTCCGTATAAATAGCGGCGCCGGACTTGATTAGTTGTATCTGAGGTCTTGACGACCTATGGGATGCTTTCGCTTGTCCGGGCGCCTTTAGTGTGCGGCGGCCAAGGCAGCCTCACTCTCTTCGGCGCATAGAGATCGCTTGATATTTCCGTGCACTATGATGATGCCACGTGGACCGGGCATCTTGAGTGTGAGGGAGGCGTAGTGCGGTATTGCGTTAAAGCGAGCGAAAGCTTCGCGTCCGAGCAGTGCTTGATAGCCACTTTGAAGCGGAGCGATGTGGAAAGTTAAATGCTCGCGACAAAAGTTATCGGAGGAGCCGAATGTAACGTGTAGTAGGAGGGAGCCCGTACAACGAGCCCCTGGGCCTGGCGTTACTCCTTTAAAGGTAGTATTGCTATGGCGAATTTGTGTTGGGTCTAACCCCATCCCGCGGATTGTATCCCGATATATTAGGTTTAGGCTACTGCGGTCGTCCATCAAGACCCTTGTGAAGTGATATCCGCCAATTACTAGGTCTAATACCAGGGCAGCCCATCCTGTGTGTCGGATACTTGCTGAGTAATCGCGATGGTCGAAAGTGATCGGTTGAGATGACCAGTGGCAGGACTTCGTGGTGACAGGCACTTGGGTATACTTTCCTGGGAGTGCCACCTTGTTTTTTCCCTTGATTACGTGTAACACGTTTACTGTTTTGACTTCTGGTGGAAATTGCTTTTGCTCCCCCGTATCTTGCTTGGGGGGCTCGTCCTCGTCTTTACTTGGTGTATGCTCCCCCTTATGTACGGTGTTGAGCTTGCCGGACTGCTTGAAGACCCAACATTCTCTGTGGGTATGATTAGCAGGTTTACCGGGGGTACTATGAATCTGACATACTTGGTCCAGAATTTTGTTGAGGCTGGACAATTCATCCTTGGTGCCTTTAGGGGGCGGCTTTTGTCGTGGCCGAGAGCTTTTGAATCCGGCATTTACTGCCATGCCCTTCGTGCTGTATTCTTTATTCCGGTGTTTGTTATTGCTGTTGCGCCGTGATTTCCCGTTTCCATCTTTAACTTCAGATGTACTGGGGTCGCTGGTGCTGCATCTGGCTAGCTAGCTGTCCTCTCCCGCGCAAAAGCGGGTCATGAGGTTTGTTAATGCGGCCATCGTTCTCGGCTTATTTTGGCCGAGGTGTCTGGCGAGCCATTCGTCACGGACGCTATGCTTGAAAGCCGCTAAGGCTTCGATGTCCGGACAGTCGACAATCTGGTTCTTTTTAGTAAGAAACCTGTTCCAAAGCTTTCGGGCTGACTCTCCGGGCTGTTGAGTTATCTGACTCAAATCGTCCGCATCCGGAGGTCAGACATAAGTCCCTTGAAAATTTGCCCGGAAGGTGTCTTCGAGCTCTCCCAACTTCTAATGGAGCTTTCGGGGAGGCCTTTGAGCCAGTGACGAGCTGGCCCTTTGAGCTTGAGGGGTAGGTACTTGATGGAGTGGAGATCATCTCCTCGAGCCATATGGATATGAAGGATGTAGTCCTCAATCCAGACCCCAGGGTCTGTTGTTCCGTCGTATGCCTCTATGTTTACGGGCTTGAATCCCTCTGGAAATTCGTGGTCCAGCACCTCATCGGTGAAACATAGGGGGTGTGCGGCACCCCTGTAGCTGGGTGTGCCGCGTTGTTCGGATGTTTGTTGTGTTGCATTGTATGCTGGGGCGCGCTTGCATGGTCCATAGATGGATCTTGTTGCACCGTTCTTTGGGTGCAAGCCCTCGCATAAGTTGCGTGTTGTATGGTGAGCGGCATAGTATGCCGCTCTGTGTTGGTAGAGGGGTTGTCCATCCGACCAGGTGGCTGCTTTGATATTTGGTTGTGGGGGGTCTAAGGCCTCCTCATCGAATTCGGGTAGCAGCTTCCGCTTTGGGTAGCTCTTGTAGGGGCGATTGTCGCCGTACCTTGCTGCTGTGTTGAGTATTTTACTTCATCTGATTTGGAGTGTGTTTGGCGCGGCCTTGAGCCTTTGCTTCTCCTTTCTCAGACTCCTCGCGGTGGCAACAAGCCTTTTACGGGCAGTCTGCTGCTCCGGGTGCCTGTCCGGCGTTATGTCGTCCGGACCATGATCCTTGATAGGATTTGTTTGTTTGGTTTGATTATCCGGATTGACGTTGTCCAGCAGCGGTCCACCCTGCTCCAGCGCTGGGTCTGTGTGATCGCTATTTTTGTTGGGGCAGGATTTGGGGCGGCGCTTGCGTCGCCGCTTTGACTGCTTTTCGAGGGAACAAGCCTTCGGTGCGTCCTTCCGCTCCTCGTCGTCATCTTTTGGTGCGTCCACCATGTATACGTATTGTGACGAGGTGGTGTTCCAGGGCCCAATAGGCGCTGGTTCTTCATCGTCTCCTTCATCGGCGTCCATACCGTCGATGTCTTCGGAGTCGAGGTCGAGCATGTCGGTTAAGTCGTCGACAGTGGCTACAAAGTCGGTGGTGGGTGGGCTTTGAATTTCTTCATCGTCCGTACCCCAACCTTGCTGACTGTAGTCCGGCCAGGGCTCTCCTGATAAAGAGAGAGACTTCAGTTACTTCAGGATATCGCCAAGAGGCGAGTGCTGAAAGATGCCCACGGCAGTGAACTCCATGATCGGCGCCCAATCGGATTCGATCGGCAGGGGCGCAGAGGGTTCGGCGTCCGGAGAGGAGTCCGGCTCCTTGGAGTCACGAGTCTCGCAGAGTACGGGGCTGGTGTTTGGCTCAATCGCCGTTGGGGTCGCAGCCCCCGAGGTGGCGTCCAACCGCCCATCCTCGATCGGCGCAGTTGGCTCCGAATTAAGGGTCGGAGCTGACGCGGGTGCGGCCTCCAGGGCACTGTTCGGTGGCAGAGCTAAATCATGCTCGTCGTGACAGTGCGGCGCGCTCGGCAGTGGCTCGAATCCGTCGAAGATCAAGTCCCCGCGGATGTCAGCTATGTGGTTTAAACTTCCAAATCTGACCTGACGGCCGGGGGCGTAGCTTTCGATCTGCTCCAGACGGCCAAGCGAATTGGCCCGCAGTGCGAAGCCGCCAAAGACAAAGATCTGTTCGGGGAGGAAGGTCTCACCCATGACTGCATCGCTATTGATAATCGTGGGAGCCATCGAGCCTGACAGCGACGACACAGAGGAACTCTCAATGAAAGCACCAATGTCGGTGTCAAAACTGGCGGATCTCGGGTAGGGGGTCCCGAACTGTGCGTCTAGGCCGGATGGTAATAGGAGGCAAGGGACACGAAGTTTTACCCAGGTTCGGGCCCTCTCGATGGAGGTAAAACCCTACGTCCTGCTTGATTAATATTGATGATATGGGTAGTACAAGAGTAGATCTACCACGAGATCGAGGAGGCTAAACCCTAGAAGCTAGCCTATGGTATGATTGTTGACGTGTACGTTGTCCTACGGACTAAAACCCTCCGGTTTATATAGACACCGGAGATGGTTAGGGTT
This sequence comes from Triticum dicoccoides, assembly GCF_002162155.2. Classification (NCBI taxonomy): domain Eukaryota; kingdom Viridiplantae; phylum Streptophyta; class Magnoliopsida; order Poales; family Poaceae; genus Triticum; species Triticum dicoccoides. The sequence continues at coordinate 750,239,886 of NC_041384.1, forward strand.
ACACAAAGTCGGTTACAATGGTAGGAGATCTTCATATCCGTATCGCCAAGCTTGCCTCCACGCCAAGGAAAGTCCCTTCCGGACACGGGACGGAGTCTTCAATCTTGTATCTTCATAGTCCAGGAGTTCGGCTGAAGGTATAGTCCAGCTATCCGAACACCCCCTAATCCAGGACTCCCTCAGGCGCGGAGGGCTCGGAGTTTGGAGAGGAGTCCGGCTCCTTGGAGTCACGGGCTTCGCAGAGAATATGGATGGTGTTCGGCTCAATTGCCGTAGAGATTGCAGCCCCCGAGGCGGTGTCCAACCACCCATCCATCGGGCATAAAAGTGACGACACAGAGGAACTCTCAATGAAAGCACCAATGTCGGTGTCAAAACCGGCGGATCTCGGGTAGGGGTTCCCGAACTGTGCGTCTAGGCGGATGGTAACAGGAGGCAGGGGACACAATGTTTTACCCAGGTTCGGGCCCTCTTGATGGAGGTAAAACCCTATGTCCTGCTTGATTAATATTGATGATATTAATAGTACAAGAGTAGATCTACCACGAGATCAAGGAGGCTAAACCCTAGAAGCTAGCCTATGGTATGATTGGTGTTTGTCCTACGGACTAAAACCCTCCGGTTTATATAGACACCGGAGAGGGGTAGGGTTACATAGAGTCAGTTACAATGGCAGGAGATCTACATATCCGTATCGCCAAGCTTGCCTTCCACGCCAAGGAAAGTCCCTTCTGGACACAGGACGAAGTCTTCAATCTTGTATCTTCATAGTCCAGGAGTCCGGCCGAAGGTATAGTCCGGCTATCCGGACACCCCCTAATCCAGCACTCCCTCAATACATCTCCATCGTATCTACTTTTCCAAACACTTTTGCCATTGTTTTGGAATCTAACTTGCATGATTTGAATGGAACTAACCCGGACGGACGCTGTTTTCAGCAGAATTGCCATGGTGTTATTTATGTGCAGAAACAAAAGTTCACGGAATGACCTGAAACTTCACGGAATGTCTATTTGGAAATAATAAAAAATCCTTGAAAAGATGAAGACCAGGGGGCCACCACCTGTCCACGAGGGTGGGGGCGCGCCCCCCTACCTCATGGCCCCCCTGGAGCTCCTCCGACCTCAACTCCAACTCTATATATTTGGTTTCAGGGAGAAAAAAATCAGAGAGAAGGATTCATCACATTTTACGATACGGAGCCGCCGCCAAGCCCTAAAACCTCTCGGGAGGGCTGATCTGGAGTCCGTTCGGGGCTCCGAAGAGGGGAATCCGTCGCCATCATCATCATCAACCATCCTCCATCACCAATTTCATGATGCTCACCGCCGTGCGTGAGTAATTCCATCGTAGGCTTGCTGGACGGTGATGAGTTGGATGAGATTTATCATGTAATCGAGTTAGTTTTGTTAGGGTTTGATCCCTAGTATCCACTATGTTCTGAGATTGATGTTGCTATGACTTTGCTATGCTTAATGCTTGTCACTAGGGCCCGAGTGCCATTGTTTCAGATCTGAACCTATTATGTTTTCATCAATATATGAGAGTTCTTGATCCTATCTTGCAAGTCTATAGTCACCTATTTTGTGTTATGATCCGTTAACCCCGAAGTGACAATAATCAGGATACTTACCAGTGAGGAGTTCATGTATTCACTATGTGTTAATGCTTTTGTCCGGTACTCTATTAGAAGGAGGCCTTAATATCCCTTAGTTTCCGTTAGGACCCCGCTGCCATGGGATGGTAGGACAAAAGATGCCATGCAAGTTATTTTCCATAAGCATGTATGACTATATTCGGAATACATGCCTACATTACATTGATGAATTGGAGCTAGTTCTGTGTCACCCTAGGTTATGATAGTTACATGATGAACCGCATCCGGCATGATTCTCCATCACTGATCCATTGCCTACGAGCTTTCCATATATTGTTCTTCGCTTATTTACTTTCCCGTTGCTATTGTTACAATCACTACAAAATACCAAAAACATTACTTTTGCTATCATTACCTTTTGCTACCGTTACCACTACTATCATATTACTTTGCTACTAAACACTTTGCTGCAGATATTAAGTTTCCAGGTGTGGTTGAATTGACAACTCAGCTGCTAATACTTGAGAATATTCTTTGGCTCCCCTTGTGTCGAATCAATAAATTTGGGTTGAATACTCTACCCTCGAAAACTGTTGCGATCCCCTATACTTGTGGGTTATCAATGACGCACTTCCTAGTTCACCTATGCGAAGAGATTAACATTCTAGGTCTTGTATTTCTACACAATATGTTCCCCTTTGAGAGGTTCATGGGAGTCTTAAAGAAATATGTTCATAACCATGCTAGGCCAGGAGGAAGCATCTCCAAGGTCCATGAAAATGAGGAGGTCATTGAGTTTTTTATTGATTTTATTCCTGACCTTAAGCCGATTGGTGTTTCTGAATCGCGGCATAAGGGCAGACTGGGTGGAAAACGCACGCTAGGAGGGGATCAAATAATATGTATGGAAGGGCATTCTCTCACTCAAGCACACTACATGGTTCTACAGAATTCCGCCTTGGTGGCTCCGTATATGGAGGAACACAAGAATTTTCTACGCTCCAAACACCCGGAGCAGTCTGACGACTGGATTACACATGAACAAATGGGGACTTCCGCCGGTTGGTTGCAGACACGTGCCATGCATGACGCCGTTATTGAAGATGACCTATACTTGTTGTCCAAGTTACCATCTTCGAATATAATGACTTTCAAAGGGCATGAGATAAATGGGGATACACTTTACACGATCGCCCAAGATAAGAAGAGCACCAACCAAAACAGTGGTGTCCAATTTGATGCAGCAACCAAGACGGAAAAGGACACATATTATGGTTACATAGAGGACATATGGGAACTTGACTATGGACGTGGTTTGAACATCCCTTTGTTTCGGTGCAAATGGGTCAATATGACACGAGGCAGGATAACGGAAGACCCCAATACGGAATGACAACAATGGATCTCTACAATCTTGCGTACGCTGACGAACCATTCGTCCTAGCCAATGATGTGGCGCAGGTTTTCTATGTGAAGGACATGTCTACCAAGCCAAGAAAAAGAAAATATAAGGAAACGAATACATCATACAATGAGCCAAAGCGCCACATAGTTCTTTCAGGAAAAAGAAACATTATGGGAGTTGATGACAAGACAGACATGTCCGAAGATTATGAAAAGTTTGATGAAATTGCTACATTCAGAGTGAATATTGACCCGAGCATCTAGTTAAATGAAGAGGATTGTCCATGGTTACGGCGCAAAGGGACACACACAAAGAAAAAGTTTCACACCCAAAGATCCCACTCTAGGATGTGATAGGCCTCACTCTTCTCTAGTGAGTTTTTGGACTTGTAGATGTTTTTAATAGTTAGCGTGCTTATGTGTTTTGGCACTGGAAACGTGTACTTTTGTGCTTCGGACAAACATGTACCATTCTGACAACATTTGCTACTTTTCATGCATTTACTGAATTTTTTGAGCTAACTGACCCTGAAATTGAAAAGCACTACAAATGAACTCTAAAAAGGTTGAAAGTTAGCATGGTATCATATCTCACCCACATAGCATGTGCAAAAAAGTAGAGAGGGTTACGTAAAAAACTGGAAGAACTTCGTGTACAAAATGGACAATCTCTTTCGAAGTGTCAGGTTTTCGGACGAAAACTCATCTGTTACAAAGGCATTTCATTCTTTAAAACTTATTTCAACTCCAGACTTTTTGTGCGTACAGTATACACCATTCAAAGCGTCATCAATTTTCAACCCTATCTAACTTCATTTGCTATTTTTCATGCATTGTGAAAAGCAGTACAAATGAACTGTGAAAAGGTTGAAAGTTGGCATGGTATCATCATTTCACCCACATAGCATGTGGAAAAATATTAAGAGGGTTACGGCAAAAACTGTATGCACTTCGTGTATAAAATGGACGATCTCTTTCAAAGTATCAGGGTTTCGATGAAAACTCATCTGTTACAAAGGCAGTTCTTTTTTTAAATAACCTAAGTATTACCAAATTGAATATAGTGATAAAACACGCTAATATTAAACATAAGAAAAAAGAATCATTGAAAAATCTATTTTCAAGTAAAGTTATTCACAAACTAGTGATTCACAAAAATTTCAAATAATTCAAATTTAAACTATTCAAAATTGAAAACTACTCGCACTAACAGAAAGTTTATAATTTTTTGTACCTAAAGCAAAAATATTCACAAAGAAACTCTAAATACAGCAAAAAACAACTTAGAAATAAATAAAGCACAAAAGAAAAAACTAAATAAAAAGCCCGCCTACTGGGCCACAGCGGCCTGCATACGAATAGAAACCCAACATGAAGTTGGGCCATGATGCAGGCCCGCTAGCCCATTAGACCCAACAGGGCATCGCAGCAGAGGTAGGCCCAGAAGGCCTGCATTAGAGAGGAGCTCGAGACAGCAACCGCGGCGGGGCTTATAAGCTGGTGCGGGTGCCCCTCGGCTAGCAAGGTGGGACTAAACTTGCCCGCACCGCACCTGCGCCAGTGCACCCCTTTAGTACCGGTTGGTCGCTCCAACCGGTACTAAAGGGGGAGGGGTTGTCTTTAGTACCGGTTGGAGCCACGACCCGATACTAAAGGGGTGTCGTTCCTGTCGCTTGGCCTGGCAAAATTTGACCTTTAGTACCGGTTGGTGGCTCCAACCGGTACTAAAGGTCATTCCTATATATACAACACTTACGAAAATTTTGCAGTTTCATCTCCACTTCTTCTCTGCTTCGACGTCGCCGCCGCCCACGTCACACGCTGTCGCCCGTCGCCGTCCCCGTCGCCACCCCCCGCCGCGCGCCGTCGTCGTCCCCATCGCCGCCGCCACCGTCCCCGTCGATGCCCCGGCCCCTCCTCGCCGTCCCCTTCGTCCCTGTCTCGCCGCCGCCCCGTACGCAGCCGCCCCCATCGCCTCTCTGCACCTCGGCCCGTCACCTCGCTGTGAGAACACCGGCCTCCATGGACGGCTGTCCACAAGCCCACACACACACACACTTAGATGTTTATCTGTTTTTAGTATTTAGTTTTTTCTGTTTTTCTACTTTTATACAAAGGTTTTAGATGAATTAATTAATTAGATTATAATGTCAAATGTTAGATGAATTAGCTAGATATATTAATGTTAGATGAATTATTTTTTATACTTTTACTACGTTGAATTAGATATATTAATTCTTGTTAGATGAATTAGTTTTTTATACTTTTGTCAAAATGTTAGATGAATTAGCTAGCTAGAGATATATATTAATGTTAGATGAATTAGCTAGAATTTGCATATAGAATTTAAAAATTGTTATATTTGCATATAGAATTTGTATATAAGAAATCAATCCAATCATTTAAAAAATGTTACATTTGCATATAGTATTTGTTCTCGACGATACCCGACCCGCATCCTCGCCATCGACCCGTTCGCGACGACGTCCTGCTTCAGAGGACCCATGTCCAGGACCAGGCTCCGCCGAGCTGGCACTAGGAGGTGCTACCTTCAGGGGCACGCCGCTTGGTGAGGAACCCGGCCCCGGGTCCCGTCGTCGACCCTGAGCTCCTTTGGTGGCGTTCGCGTGGGGGGTGTTGGACCTGAAGAAAGGCAAGGTTTTGAAGAAGGCAAGTCTTAAAGGAGCCGAGGACAAGTTACTTGTTGCAGTAGAAGAGGCTCGAACGGGGGTGTTCACGCCCAACAGAGAGAACGACGAGCTTACGCGCGCCTTGGGAAATCCTGAACACCCGGGAAGAACACGAGGCAAAGGCGTTGTTCCGTGGTATGAGGGGTTTGCGGACTGGAACGCCGACTACAGAAGTCGTGCGAGAAGGAAGATGGAGGAGGAGAAGAAGAGGAAGCTAGAGGAGGAGCATAGGAAGTAGGAAGTAGAACGCCTTAAAGACCTAGAATCAAAGGACGCAGAGTTGGCACTCCAATTCCAGCGGCGGCAGCAGCAGATCGACTCACTTAGCCAAGAAAGGGGGTCTCAACAGCGGCAACAGCTAGCAAATGATCGAGCATTGGATAGCACCGTCCCATCTATGCAGATAAGCAGCGTGGGTGATGTCTACTACACAACCTTCTTCTTGTAGACGTTGTTGGGCCTCCAAGTGCAGAGGTTTGTAGGACAGTAGTAAATTTCCCTCAAGTGGATGACCTAAGGTTTATTAATCCGTAGGAGGCGTAGGATGAAGATGGTCCCTCTCAAGCAACCCTGCACCAAATAACAAAGAGTCTCTCGTGTCCCCAACACACCCAATACAATGGTAAATTGTATAGGTGCACTAGTTCGGCGAAGAGATGGTGATACAAGTGGTATATGGATAGTCGATAATAGTTTTTGTAATCTGAAAATATAAAACAGCAAGGTAACGAATGATAAAAGTGAGCATAAACAGTATTGCAATGTGTTGAAACAAGGCCTAGGGTTCATACTTTCGCTAGTGCAAGTTCCCTCAACAATAATAACATAATTGGATCATATAACTATCCCTCAACATGCAACAAAGAGTCACTCCAAAGTCACTAATAGCGGAGAACGAACGAAGAGATATGGTAGGGTACGAAACCACCTCAAAGTTATTCTTTCCAATCAATCCGTTGGGCTATTCCTATAAGTGTCACAAACAGCCCTAGAGTTCGTACTAGAATAACACCTTAAGACACAAATCAACCAAAACCCTAATGTCACCTAGATACTCCAATGTCACCTCAAGTATCCGTGGGTATGATTATACGATATGCATCACACAATCTCAGATTCATCTATTCAACCAACACATAGAAACTCAAAGAGTGCCCCAAAGTTTCTACCGGAGAATCACGACGAAAACGTGTGCCAACCCCTATGCATAGGTTCATGGGCGGAACCCGCAAGTTGATCACCAAAACATACATCAAGTGAATCACATGGTATCCCATTGTCACCACAGATACGCACGGCAAGACATACATCAAGTGTTCTCAAATCTTTAAAGACTCAATCCGATAAGATAACTTCGAAGGAGAAACTCAATCCATTACAAGAGAGTAGAGGGGAGAAGGAACATAAGATCCAACTCTAATAGCAAAACTCGCGATACATCAAGATCGTGCCAAATCAAGAACACGAGAGAGAGAGAGAGATCAAACACATAGCTACTGGTACATTCCCTCAGCCCCGAGGGAGAACTACTCCCTCCTCGTCATGGAGAGCACCGGGATGATGAAGATGGCCACCAGAGAGGGATTCCACCTCCGGCAGGGTGCCGGAATGGGCCTAGATTGGCTTTCAGTGGCTACGGAGGCTTCTGGCGGTGGAACTTCTGATCTATTGTGCTCCCCGATCGTTTTAGGGTATATGGAGATATATAGGCGGAAGAAGCACGTCAGGGGAGCCACGAGGGGCCCACGAGGGTGGAGGGCGCGCCCAGGGGGGTGGGCACACCCCTACCTCGTGGCTTCCTCGAAGCTCCCTTGACGTGGACTCCAAGTCTTCCGGGTTGCTTTCCTTCCAAAAATAAGTTCCATGAAGTTTCAGGTCAATTGGACTCCGTTTGATTTTCCTTTTCTGCGATACTCTAAAACAAGGAAAAAACAGAAACTGGCACTGGGCTCTAGGTGAATAGGTTAGTCCCAAAAATCATATAAAATAGCATATAAATGCATATAAAACATCCAAAGTTGATAATATAATAGCATGGAACAATCAAAAATTATAGATATGTTGGAGACGTATCAGCATCCCCAAGCTTAATTCCTGCTCGCCCTCGAGTAGGTAAATGATAAAAATAGAATTTTTGATGTGGAATGCTACCTAACATATTCATCATGTATTTCTCTTTATTGTAGCAAGAATATTCAGATCCATAAGATTCAAGACAAAAGTTTAATATTGACATAAAAATAATAATACTTCAAGCATACTAACTAAGCAATCATGTCTTCTCAAAATAACATGGCCAACGAAAGTTCATCCCTACAAAATCATATAGCTTGGTCATGCTCCATTTTCGTCACATAAGAATGCTCTCATCATGCACTACCCCGATGACAAGCCAAGCAATTGTTTCATACTTTAGTAATCTCAAACCTATAAACCTTCATGCAATATATGAGGCGAGCCATGGATATAGCACTATGGGTGGAATAGAATACAATGAGGGGGTTATGTGGAGAAGACAAAAAGGAGAAAGTCTCACATCAACGAGGCTAATCAATGATCTATGGAGATGCCCATCGATTGATGTCAATGCAAGGAGTAGGAATTGCCATGCAACGAATGCACTAGAGCTATAAATGTATGAAAGCTCAACAAAAGAAACTAAGTGGGTGTGAATCTCAATGTCACCTAAAGTCACCTCAAGTGATAAAAGCAAGTTGGATGCACACCCACTAGTTTCTTTTGTTGAGCTTTCATACATTTATAGCTCTAGTGCATCCGTTGCATGGCAATCCCTACTCCTCGCATTAACATCAATCAGTGGGCATCTCCATTGCCCATTGATTAGCCTCGTTGATGTGAGACTTTCTCCTTTTTGTCTTCTCCACATAACCCCCCTCATTATATTCTATTCCACCCATAGTGCTATGTCCATGGCTCACACTCATGTATTGTATGAAAGTTTATAGGTTTGAGATTACTAAAGTATGAAACAATTGCTTGGCTTGTCATCGGGGTTGTGCATGATGAGAGCATTCTTGTGTGACGAAAATGAAACATGACTAAACTATATGATTTTGTAGGGATGAACTTTCTTTGGCCAAGTTATCTTGAGAAGACATAATTGCTTAGTTAGTATGCTTGAAGTATTATCATTTTTATGTCAATATGAACTTTTGTCTTGAATCTTTCGGATCTGAATATTCATACCACAATTAAGAAGAATTGCATTCAAATTATGCCAAGTAGCACTCCGCATCAAAAAATCTGTTTTTATCATTTACCTACTCGAGGATGAGAAGGAATTAAGCTTGGGGATGCTTGATACATCTCCAACGTATCTATAATTTTTTATTGCTCCATGCTATGTTATCTACTGTTTTGGGCAATACTGGGCTTTATTATCCACTTTTATATTATTTTTGGGACTAACCTATTAACCGGAGGCCCAACCCAGAATTGCTGTTTTTTGCCTATTTCAGTGTTTCGAAGAAAAGGATTATCAAACGGAGTCGAAACAGAACGAAATCAACTGGAGAAGTTATTTTTGGAAGGAAAGCTACCGGATGGACTTGGACCCCACGTCAAGAGCCAAGGGAGGTGCTCACGAGGGTGGGGGTGCCCCCCTGGGGCGCGCCCCTGCCTCGTGGGGCCCCCGAAGCTCCACCGACGTACTTCCTGCACCCATATATACTCACGTACCCTAAAACTTCCAGAATAGAGAATAGATCAGGAGTTCCGCCGCCAGAAGCCTCCGTAGCCACCGAAAACCAATCTAGACCTATTCCGGCAGCCTGCCGGAGGGGGAATCCTTCTCCGGTGGCCATCTTCATCATCCCGGTGCTCTCCATGACGAGGAGGGAGTAGTTCTCCCTCGGGGCTGAGGGTATGTACCAGTAGCTATGTGTTTGATCTCTCTCTCTCTCTCTCTCTCTCTCTCGTGTGTTCTTGAGGTGATACGATCTTGATGTATCGCGAGCTTCGCTATTATAGTTGGATCTTATGTTTCTCCTCCCCCTCTACTCTCTTGTAATGAATTGAGTTTCCCCTTTGAAGTTATCTTATCGGATTGAGTCTTTAAAGATTTGAGAACACTTGATGTATGTCTTGTCGTGCGTATCTGTGGTGACGATGGGATACCACATGATTCACTTGATGTATGTTTTGGTGATCAACTTGCGGGTTCCGCCCATGAACCTATGCATAGGGGTTGGCACATGTTTTCGTCGTGATTCTCCGATAGAACTTTGGGGCACTCTTTGAGGTTCTATGTGTTGGTTGAATAGATGAATCTGAGATAGTGTGATGCATATCGTATAACCATACCCATGGATACTTGAGGTGACATTGGAGTATCTAGGTGTCATTAGGGTTTTGGTTGATTTATGTCTTAAGGTGTTATTCTAGTATGAACTCTAGGGCTGTTTGTGACACTTATAGGAATAGCCCAACGGATTGATTGGAAAGAATAACTTTGAGGTGGTTTCGTACCCTACCATAATCTCTTCGTTTGTTCTCCGCTATTAGTGACTTTGGAGTGACTCTTTGTTGCATGTTGAGGGATAGTTATGTGATCCAATTATGTTATCATTGTTGAGGGAACTTGCACTAGCGAAAGTATGAACCCTAGGCCTTATTTCCAAACATTGCAATACCGTTTACGCTCACTTTTATCATTAGTTACCTTGCTGTTTTTATATTTTCAGATTACAAAACTATTATCTACTATCCATATACCACTTGTATCACCATCTCTTCGCCGGACTTGTGCACCTATACAATTTACCATTGTATTGGGTGTGTTGGGGACACAAGAGACTCTTTGTTATTTGGTTGCAGGGTTGCTTGAGAGAGACCATCTTCATCCTACGCCTCCTACGGATTGATAAACCTTAGGTCATCCACTTGAGGGAAATTTGCTACTGTCCTACAAACCTCTGCACTTGGAGGCCCAACAATGTCTACAAGAAGAAGGTTGTGAGTAGACATCAAGCTCTTTTCTGGCGCCGTTGCCGGAGAGGTGAGTGCTTGAAGGTATATCTTTAGATCTTGCAATCGAGTCTTTTAGTTTCTTGTTTTATCACTAGTTTAGTTTATAAAATAAAACTATAAAAAATGGAATTGAGTTTGTATCATACGCTTCACCTTTTTAATATCTTTCGTGAGTATGATGGAAAGGAAAATTGTGCTCAAGTGCTAGAAGAAGAATTCTATAAAATGTTTGGCACTAAATATTTGAATGATGATCATGATTGCAATGTTGTTAGTATGAATTCCTTGAATATCTATGATGCTAATGATATGCAAAGCCACAAGCTTGGGGAAGCTATGTTTGATGAAGATGATATTTTTTGTCCCCCAAGTTTTGATGAGCAAATATATTATGATGAAAGCATGCCTCCTATCTATGATGATTATTGTGATGACACGTATGCTTTAAAGAATAATTATAACAATGAAACTTGTCATCTTGATTTAAATTTTCACTCCCATGATAGTTACTTTGTTGAGTTTGCTCCCACTACTATTAATGAGAAGAATATTGCTTGTGTGGAGAGTAATAAAATTTCTATGCTTGTAGATCATGAAAAGAATGCTTTAGGTGCTGTTTATATTGTTGAATTCATTCATGATGCTACTGAAAATTATTATGAGGGAGGAACTTATGCTTGTAGGAATGGCAATAATATCAAGTTTCCTCTCTATGTGCTTAAAGTTTTGAAGTTATGCTTGTTTTACCATCCTATGCAAGTTGATTCTTGTTCACAAAAGTTGTTTGCTCACAAAATCCCTATGCATAGGAAGTGGGTTAGACTTAAATGTGCTAGTCATATTCTTCATTATTCTCTCTTTATGTTTCAATTCTTATCTTTTATGTGAGCATCATTGAAATCATCATGCCTAGCTAGGGGCGTTAAATGATAGCGCTTTTTGGGAGGCAACCCAACTTTATTTTTATTCCTTGCTTTTTGTTCCTGTTTAGTAATAAATAATTCAAGTATACTCTGTTTAGATGTGGTTTTATGCTTTTAATTAGATTTTGTGCCAAGTAGAACCTTTGGGAAGACTTGGGGAGAGTCTTGTTGATCATGCTGTAAAAAACAGAAACTTTAGAGCTCACGAGAATTGCTACCATTTTTATTTGGAAAGTGCTATTTAGTTAATTATTTTTGAATATGATTAATAGATAAATTCCTCAGGTCCATCAATTTATTTGAGAATTTTATGAGTTCCATAAGTATACGTTTGATCCATATTACTACAGACTGTTCTGTTTTTGACAGATTCTGTTTTCCATGTGTTGTTTACTTATTTTGATGAATCTATGGATAGTAAAATAGTTTATAAACCATAGAGAAGTTTTAATACAGTAGTTTTAACACTAATATAAATGAAGAATGAGTTCATTACAGTACCTTGATGTGGTGATTTATTTTCTTATACTAACGGAGCTTACAAGTTTTCTGTTAAGTTTTGTGTTGTGAAGTTTTCAAGTTTTGGGTAAGGATTTGATGGGCTACGGAATAAGGAGTGGCAAGAGCCTAAGCTTGGGGATGCCCAAGGCACCCCAAGGTAATATCCAAGGACACTAAAGAGCCTAAGCTTTGGGATTCCCCAGAAGGCATCCCCTCTTTCGTCTTCGTTCATCGGTAACTTTACTTGGAGCTATATTTTTATTCACCACATGATATGTGTTTTGCTTGGAGCATCAATTTATTTTGTTAGGATTTGCTTACTGTTATTTAGAACAATGTTTTGCATATTTTATTTCAATAAAAGCGGCATTGATAGCCTTTACTATGCCTATTTTAGAAGTCCACATGTGCTGTTTGAAAACAGAAAGTTTACCGCTGTTGCAATAATTCCCTAGAAAAGTCAGAATGTGATAAAATGTTGAAACCTTTTGCATATTAATCTCTCATAAATTTACTACAGTGGGAATTTTCTTTAATAATTTTTGGAGCTAGGTAAGTATGGATGCTGCTGCATTCTTTACAGACTGTCCTGTTTAGGCAGATTGCTGTTATGTTTGCATTGTTTGCATATGTTTGCTTCTTTAATGATTCTATTTGAGGATAGGACTATTAAATATGCAGAGGAATTTAGTATGCAATGTTGAATAATAATTTTAGTGATTTTCTACATTAGAGTATGATAAGGTTTTGGCAATGGTTCATACTAACTTATCTCACGAGTCCTTGTTGAGTTTTGTGTGGATGAAGCTTTGGAGATTTAGGGAGACCGTGATATGAGAGGAATTAAGGAGACACAAAAGCTCAAGCTTGGGGATTCCCAAGGCATCCCAAGATAATATTTCAAGAAGTCTCAAGCATCTAAGCTTGGGGATGTCCCGGTTGGCATCCCACCTTTCTTCTTCAACAACTATCGGTTAGTTTCGGTTGATCCTAAGTTTTTGCTTCTTCACATGATGTTTGCTATTATTATAATGTCATTTTCTTTTGCTTTTCTTGCTGTTTTAATAAAATACCAAGATCTGAAATTCTTAAATGTTAGAGATTCTTCACATAGTTGCATAATTATTCAACTACTCATTGATATTCACTTATATCTTTCGGAGTAGTTTGTCATTTGCTCTAGTGCTTCACTTATATCTTTTAGAGCATGGTGGTAGTTTTATTTTGAAGAAATAGATGAACTCTCATGCTTCACTTAGATTATTTTGAGAGTCTTAATAGCATGGTAATTTGCTTAAAATCCTAATATGCTAGGTATTCAATAATAATAAAACTTTTTTATGAGTGTGTTGAATACTAAGAGAAGTTTGATGCTTGATGATTGTTTTGAGATATGGGGGTAATAATATCAAAGTCGTGCTAGTTGAGTAGTTGTGAAATTGAGAAATGCTTGTGCTGAAGTTTGCAAGTCCCGTAGCATGCAGGTATGGTAAACGTTGTGTAACAAAATTGGAACATGAGGTGTTATTTGATTGTCCTCCTTATGAGTGGTGGTCGGGGACGAGCAATGGTCTTTTCCTACCAATCTATCCCCCTAGGAGCATGTGCGTAGTACCAAGGTTTTTGATGACTTGTGGATTTTTGCAATAAGTATGTGAGTTCTTTATGACTAATGTTGAGTCCATGGATTATACACACTCTCACCCTTCCATCGTTGCTAGCCTCTTCGGTACCGTGCATTGCCCTTTCTCACATTGAGAGTTGGTGCAAACTTCGCCGGTGCATCCAAACCCCATGATATGATACGCTATGTCACACATAAACCTCCTTATATCTTCCTAAAAACAGCCACCATACCTACCTATTATGGCATTTCCATAGCCATTCCGAGATATATTGCCATGCAACTTTCCACCGTTCCGTTTATTATGACACGCATCATCATTGTCATATTGCTTTGCATGATCATGTAGTTGACATCGTATTTGTGGCAAAGCCACCGTCCATAATTTTTCATACATGTCACACTTGATTCATCACAATCCCGGTACACCGCCGGAGGCATTCATATAGAGTCATCTTTGTTCTAGTATCGAGTTGTAATTATTGAGTTGTAAATAAATAGAAGTGTGATGATCATCATTTTCTAGAGCATTGTCCCAAGTGAGGAATAAAAAATAAAAAAGAGGAAAGGCCATAAAAAAGAGAAGGCCCAAAAAAGAGAGAAAGGCCAGAAAAAAAGAAAAGGCCCAAAAAAATGAGAGAGAAAGAGAGAAGGGACAATGCTACTATCCTTTGCCACACTTGTGCTTGAAAGTAGCACCATAATCTTCATGATAGAGAGTCTTTTGTTTTGTCACTTTCATATACTAGTGGGAATTTTCGTTATAGAACTTGGCTTGTATATTCCAACAATGGGCCTCCTCAAGTGCCGTAGGTCTTCGTGAGCAAGCAAGTTGGATGCACACCCACTAGTTTCTTTTGTTGAGCTTTCATACATTTATAGCTCTAGTGCATCCGTTACATGGCAATCCCTACTCCTCGCATTAACATCAATTAGTGCGCATCTCCATTGCCCATTGATAAGCCTCGTTGATGTGAGACTTTCTCCTTTTTGTCTTCTCCACATAACCCCCCTCATTATATTCTATTCCACCCATACTGCTATGTCCATGGCTCACACTCATGTATTGTATGAAAGTTTATAGGTTTGAGATTACTAAAGTATGAAACAATTGCTTGGCTTGTCATTGGGGTTGTGCATGATGAGAGCATTCTTGTGTGACGAAAATGAAACATGACTAAACTATATGATTTTGTAGGGATGAACTTTCTTTGGCCAAGTTATTTTGAGAAGACATAATTGCTTAGTTAGTATGCTTGAAGTATTATCATTTTTATATCAATATGAACTTTTGTCTTGAATCTTTCGGATCTGAATATTCATACCACAATTAAGAAGAATTGCATTCAAATTATGCCAAGTAGCACTCCGCATCAAAAAATCTGTTTTTATCATTTACCTACTCGAGGATGAGCAGGAATTAAGCTTGGGGATGCTTGATACATCTCCAACGTATCTATAATTTTTTATTGCTCCATGCTATGTTATCTACTGTTTTGGGCAATATTGGGCTTTATTATCCACTTTTATATTATTTTTGGGACTAACCTATTAATCGGAGGCCCAACCCAGAATTGCTGTTTTTTGCCTATTTCAGTGTATCGAAGAAAAGGAATATCAAACGGAGTCAAAACGGAACGAAATCAACTGGAGACGTTATCTTTGGAAGGAAAGCTACCGGATGGACTTGGACCACACGTCAGGAGCCAAGGGAGGTGCTCACGAGGGTGGGGGGTGCCCCCCTAGGGCGCGCCCCTGCCTCGTGGGGCCCTCGAAGCTCCACCGACGTACTTCCTGCACCCATATATACTCACGTACCCTAAAACTTCCAGAATAGAGAATAGATCAGGAGTTCTGCCGCCAGAAGCCTCCATAGCCACCGAAAACCTATCTAGACCTGTTCCGGCACCGTGCCGGAGGGGGAATCCTTCTCCGGTGGCCGTCTTCATCATCCCGGTGCTCTCCATGACGAGGAGGGAGTAGTTCTCCCTCGGGGCTGAGGGTATGTACCAGTAGCTATGTGTTTGATCTCTCTCTCTCTCTCTCTCTCTCGTGTGTTCTTGAGGTGATACGATCTTGATGTATCGCGAGCTTCGCTATTATAATTGGATCTTATGTTTCTCCTCCCCCTCTACTCTCTTGTAATGAATTGAGTTTCCCCTTTGAAGTTATCTTATCGGATTGAGTCTTTAAAGATTTGAGAACACTTGATGTATGCCTTGCCGTGCGTATCTGTGGTGACAATGGGATACCACGTGATTCACTTGATGTATGTTTTGGTGATCAACTTGCGGGTTCCTCCCATGAACCTATGCATAAGGGTTGGCACACGTTTTCGTCGTGATTCTCCGATAGAACTTTGGGGCACTCTTTGAGGTTCTATGTGTTGGTTGAATAGATGAATCTAAGATTGTGTGATGCATATCATATAATCATACCCACGGATACTTGAGGTGACATTGGAGTATCTAGGTGGCATTAGGGTTTTGGTTGATTTGTGTCTTAAGGTGTTATTCTAGTACGAACTCTAGGGCTGTTTGTGACACTTATAGGAATAGCCCAACGGATTGATTGGAAAGAATAACTTTGAGGTGGTTTCGTACCCTACCATAATCTCTTCGTTCGTTCTCCGCTATTAGTGACTTTGGAGTGACTCTTTGTTGCATGTTGAGGGATAGTTATGTGATCCAATTATGTTATCATTGTTGAGGGAACTTGCACTAGCGAAAGTATGAACCCTAGGCCTTATTTCCACACATTGCAATACCGTTTACGCTCACTTTTATCATTAGTTACCTTGCTGTTTTTATATTTTCAGCTTACAAAAACTATTATCTACTATACATATACCACTTGTATCACCATCTCTTCGCCGGACTAGTGCACCTATACAATTTACCATTGTATTGGGTGTGTTGGGGACACAAGAGACTCTTTGTTATTTGGTTGCAGGGTTGCTTGAGAGAGACCATCTTCATCCTATGCCTCCTACGGATTGATAAACCTTAGGTCATCCACTTGAGGGAAATTTGCTACTGTCCTACAAACCTCTGCACTTGGAGGCCCAACAACGTCTACAAGAAGAAGGTTGTGTAGTAGACATCAGTAAACACTCATCTTGAGAATAACACATCTAGCATGGAAAATATTAGCCACCCCTCACCGCTCCGCGAGTGAAACAAACACACAAAAGAGAAGTTTATTTTGAAAATTAGAGATGTCACATGAAAATTTGCTTATAACGGAAAAAGAATACCACATATAGGTAGATATAGTGGACTCATGTGGCAAAACTGGTTTAAAGAATTTTGGATGCACAAGTAGATGTCCTACTTAGTGCAAAATGAAGGCTAGCAAAAAGATTGGGAAGCGACCAACCAAGAAATGAATAATCTCATAAGCAAGTGCTACCTCTTGAGCATGAGTTGGTTTTCCCTTGAAGAGGAAAGGGTGATGCATGCAACAAAGTAGCGTAAGTATTTCCCTCAGTTTTTGAGAACCAAGATATCAAGCCAGTAGGAGATAACACGCAAGTAACCTAGTACCTGCACAAACAATCAAGAACCTTGCAACCAACGTGATAAAGGGGTTGTCAATCCCTTCACGGTCATTCACAAAAGTGAGATATGATAAAGATAATAAGATAAGTATTTTTGGTATTTTAGCTAATAACTATGGGCCCGAAGGTCTGTGGTAAACTACTCACACATCATCGGAGAGGCTATGGTGTTGATGTAGAAGCCCTCCGTGATCGAATCCCCCTCCAGCAGATCACCGGAAAAGGCCCCAAGATGGTATCTCACGGGTACATAAGGTTGTGGCGGTGTAAAAGGTGTTTTGTTGCTCTCCTCGAAGGTTTTAGGGTATAAGAGTATATATAGGTGAAGGAAGTAGGTCGGTGGAGCTGCGAGGGGCCCACGAGGGTGGGGGGCGCGCCCTCCTGCCTCTTGTCTTCCTCACCGCTTCCTTGACGTCCACTCCAAGTCTCCTGGATTGTGTTTGTTCCAAAAACGATCCTCGCGAAGGTTTCATTCCGTTTGATATTCCTTGTCTGCGAAACACTGAAATAGGCAAAAAAAACAACAATTTGCACTGGGCTTTCAGTTAATAGGTTAGTCCCAAGAATAATATAAAAAGGTATATTAAAGCCCATTAAACATCCAAAAGAGATAATATAATAGCTTGGAACAATAAAAAATTATAGATACGTTGGAGACGTATCAAGCATCCCCAAGCTTAATTCCTGCTCGTCCCTGAGTAGATAAATGATAAAAACAGAATTTTTGATGTGGAATGCTTCCTAACATAATTTTCAATGTAATCTCTTTATTGTGGCATGAATGTTCAGATCCAAAGGATTCAAGATAAAAGTTTAATATTGACATAAAAATAGTAATACTTCAAGCATGCTAACCAAGCAATTATGTCTTATCGAAATAACATAGCCAAAGAAAGCTTATCCCTACAAAATCATATAGTTTGGCCATGCTTCATTTTCGTCACACAAAATGCTCCCATCATGCATAACCCCGATGACAAGCCGAGCAATTGGTTCATACTTTTTAACGCGCTTCAGCCTTTTCAACCCTTACGCAATACATGAGCGCAAGCCATGGATATAGCACTACAGGTGGAATAGCATATGATGATGGAGGTTATGTGAGAGGACAAGAAAGGAGAAAGTCTCACAGTGAAGGGGCTAATCAACGGTCTATGGAGATGCCCATTAATTGATGTCAATGCGAGGACTAGGGATTGCCATGCGACGGATGCACTAAGTGGGTATGCATCCAACTTTCTTGCTCACGAAGACCTAGGGCATTTTGAGGAAGCCCGTCGTTGGAATATACAAGCCAAGTTCTATAATGAAAAATTCCCACTAGTATATGAAAGTGACAAAATAAGAAACTCTCTATCATGAAGATCATGGTGCTATCTTTGAAGCACAAGTGTGGAAAAGGATAGTAACATTGTCCCTTCTCTCTTTTCTCTCATTTTTTCTTTTTTATTTGGGCTTCTTTGGCCTCCTTTTTTTATTTGGGCTTCTTTGGCTTCTTTTTTCTCTTTCCTCACATGGGACAATGCTCTAATAATGATGATCATCACACTTTTATTTACTCATAACTCAATATTACAACTCGATACTAGAACAAAAATATGACTATGTGAATGCCTCCGGCGGTGTACTGGGATATGCAATGAATCAAGAGTGACATGTATAAAAGAATTATGAAATTGGCTTTGACACAAATACAATGTCAACTACAGGATCATGCAGAGCAATATGACAATGATGGAGCGTGTCATAATAAACGAAACGGTGGAAAGTTGCATGGCAATATATCTCAGAATGGCTATGGAAATGCCACAATAGGTAGGTATGGTGGCTATTTTGAGGAAGATATAAGGAGGCTTATGTGTGATATAACGTATCGTATCATGGGGTTTGGATGCACCAGCAAAGTTTGCACCAACTCTCGAGGTGATAAAGGGCAATGCACGGTACCATAGAGGCTAGCAAATTGCGGAAAGGTAAGAGTGCATATGATCCATGGACTCACATTAGTCATAAAGAACTCATATACTTATTGCAAAAGTTTATTAGCCCCCGAAGCAAAGTACTACTATGCATGCCCCTAGAGGGATAGATTGGTAGGAAAATACCATTGCCCGTCCCCGACCGCCACTCATAGGAAAGCACTCAAAAGAACACCCCATGCTTCAAATTTGTCACACAATGTTTACCATACATGCATGCTATGGGACTTGCCAACATTAACACAACTATTAGTCAACTTCACAATTACCCAACTAGCATCACTCTAACATTACCACCTTTATATCTCAAAACATCTATCAAGTATCATAGTATTCAATGCACTCTATATGAAAGTTTTTATCATACCCATCTTGAATGCCTATGATATTAGGACTAATTTTATAGCCAAAGAAAATTGCCATGCTATTCTAAAAGACTCTCAAAATAATATAGGTGAAGCATGAGAGATCAATAATTTCTATAAAATAAAACCACCACCGTGCTCTAAAAAACATAAGTGAAGCACTAGAGCAAAATTATCTAGCTCAAAAGATATAAGTGAAGCACATAGAGTATTCTAATAAATTCCGATTCATGTGTGTGTCTCCCAAAAGGTGTGTACAGCAAGGATGATTGTGGTAAACTAAAAAGAAAATAGTCAAATCATACAAGATGCTCCAAGCAAAACACATATCATGTGCTGAATAAAAATATAGCCTCAACTAAAGTTACCGATAGACAAAGACGAAAGTGGGGATGCCTTCCGGGGCATCCCCAAGCTTAGGCTTTTGGTTGTCCTTGAATTTTACCTTGGGGTGCCTTGGGAATCCCCAATCTTAGGCTCTTGCAACACCTTATTCCATAATCCATCAAATCTTATCCAAAAACTTGAAAACTTCACAACACAAAACTCAACAGAAAATCTGATGAGCTCCGTTAGTATAAGAAAACAAACCACCACCTTAAGGTACTTTAATGAACTCATTATTTATTTATATTGGTGTTAAACCTACTGTATTCCAACTTCTCTATGGTTCATGCCCCCCGATACTAGCCATAAATTCATCAAAATAAGCAAACAACACACGAAAAACAGAATCTGTCAAAAACAGAACAGTCTGTAGCAATCTGTATCAAACGTATACTTATGTAACTCCTACAATTCTGAAATAAATTGGTGTACGTGAAGAATTTATCTATTAATCATCTGCAAAAAGAATGAACCTAAAAGCACTCTCCAATAAAAATGGCAGCTAATCTCGTGAGCGCTAAAGTTTCTGTTTTTTACAGCAAGATCACAAAGACTTCACCCACGTCTTCCCAAAGGTTGTACTTGGCACAAACACTAACTAAAAGATAAAACCATATCTAAATATAGGCTAGATGAATTATTTATTACTAAATCGAAACAAAAAGCAAGAAACAAAAATAAAATTGGCTTGCTTCCCAACAAGCGCTACCGTTTAACGCCCCTAGCTAGGCACCAAAACAAGAATAGATCTAGGTATTGCCATCTTTGGTTGGCAATTCTTCAATTGAACACTTATAATCCTTAGTAGTTTCCTTCTTTTTATTAATGATCAAACTCCTTGGCAAGAAATCAAGAAATTCATTTGTAGCAAAAGGTTCCTTAATGATAGCGAAAAAGTTGGGGTGAACACTTATTGATTTGATATCCGCATTTTCCTTACTAGAAGATTCACCCTTATTTTTGGGAACATACATAAATTTGGCAACTTTTTTAGTAGGAGGATTCGAAGTGTTTCTTACGGCAGAAAAGGCAGACCCTAAGTTGGTAGTAATATCCTCAAGTTTATCAATTCTAGTGGAATCTTGATCTATCTTTTCATTAACTATAGGTTCTTTTTCTCGAAAAAATTTCAGAGTAACTCCTACCTTAGATCCATATTGGGTAATTTGGTTGTGGATCTTTTTATCCAAATTCTCAATCAACTCTACAGTGGCAACTTTATTTTTGATAATTTCAAGCCGTTGCATCACATGTTCCAAAGTTAAAATAGTTCCATTGACCAAAAGAGGTGGTGGGCCAAACAAATATAACATAGCATTATAAGAATCAAAAGTATGGTTACCCAAGAAATTCCCTCCGGTAATGGTATGAAGAATATATCTGTTCAAAGGAATGATGCCTACATAAAAATTGCAAAGAAGAACGGAAGTAGATTGCTTCCTAATGGATCTATTCTGAGCATTGCAAATTCTATGCCAAGCATCTTTTAGATTTTCTCCCTCTCTTTGTTTAAAATCAAGAACTTCATGATCGGGAGTACTAACAATGATAGGACGACTAGCCATAACAGCAAAACAAACAATCTAACACACAGACACACAAGAAGCAAGCAAAAAGAGACGAAAGAAAAAGGGTGAATAAAACGGCAAAGGTGAAGTGGCGCAGAGGAAAATGAGAGGCAAATGGCAAATAATGTAATGCGAGGGATAAGAGTTTGTGATGGGTACTTGGTATGTCTTGACTTGTGCATAGATCTCCCCAGCAATGGCACCAGAAATCCTTCTTGCTACCTATTGAGCATACGTTGGTATTCCTTTGAAGAGGAAAGGGTGATGCAGCAAAGTAGCGTAAGTATTTCCCTCAGTTTTTGAGAACCAAGGTATCAAGCCAGTAGGAGACTACATGCAAGTCGCCTAGTACCTGCACAAACAAATAAGAACCTTGCAACCAATGTGATAAAGGGGTTGTCAATCCCTTCACGGCCACTTGCAAAAGTGAGATCTGATAGAGATGATAAGATATATATTTTTGGTATTTTTGTTGTATAGATTGAAAAGTAAAGATTGCAAAATAAACGTCGACAGAAATAGCTAGTTTACAGGAGATTAATATGATGGAAAATAGACCCAGGGGCCATAGGTTTCACTATTGGCTTCTCTCAAGATAGCATGTATTACGGTGGGTGAACAAATTACTGTCGAGCAACTGATAGAAAAGAGCATAGTTATGATCATATCTAAGGCAATGATCATGAATATAGGCATCACGTCCGTGTCACGTAGACCGAAACGATTCTTCATCTACTACTATTACTCCACACATCGACCGCTATCCAGCATGCATCTAGAGTATTAAGTTCATAAGAACGGAGCAACGCGTTAGGCAAGATGACATGATGTAGAGGGATAAACTCAAGCAATATGATATAAACCCCATATTTTTATCCTCGATGGAGACAATATAATACGTGCCTTGCTGCCCCTGCTGTCACTGGGAAAGGACACCGCAAGATTGAACCCAAAGCTAAGCACTTCTCCCATTGCAAGAAAGATCAATCTAGTAGGACAAACTAAACCGATAATTCAAAGAGACTTGCAAAGATATCAAATCATGCATATAAGAATTCAGAGAAGAATCAAATAATATTCATAGACAATCAAGTTTGTAAACCCACAATTCATCGGATCTCGGCAAACACACCGCAAAAAGAGTTACATCGAATAGATCTCCAAGAGAATCAAGGAGAACTTTGTATTGAGATCCAAAGAGAGAGAAGAAACCATCTAGCTAATAATTATGGACCCGAAGGTCTGTGGTAAACTACTCACACATCATCGGAAAGGCTATGGTGTTGATGTAGAAGCCCTCCATGATCGAGTCCCCCTCCGACAGATCGCCAGAAAAGGCCCCAAGATGGGATCTCATGGGTACAGAAGGTTGCGGCGGTGGAAAAGGTGTTTTGTTGCTCTCCCCGAAGGTTTCAGGGTATAAGAGTATATATATAGGCGAAGGAAGTAGGTCGGTTGAGCTACGAGGGGCCCACGAGGGTGTTGCACGCCCTCCTGCCTCGTGGCTTCCTCGCTGCTTCCTTGACGTCCACTCCAAGTCTCCTGGATTGCGTTTGTTCCAAAAACGGTCCTCGTGAAGGTTTCATTGCATTTGGATTCTGTTTGATATTCCTTTTCTGCGAAACACTGAAATAGGTAAAAAAAACAGCAATTTGCACTAGGCTTTCGGTTAATAGGTTAGTCCCAAAAACAATATAGAAAGGTATATTAAAGCCCATTAAACATCCAAAACAGATAATATAATAGCATGGAACAATAAAAAATTATAGATACGTTGGAGACGTATCAAGCACATCTCCCATTGCAAGAAAGATCAACCTAGTAGGCCAAACTAAACCGATAATTCGAAGAGACTTGCAAAGATATCAAATCATGCATATAAGAATTCAGAGAAGAACCAAATATTGTTCATAGATAAACTTGATCATAAATCCACAATTCATCGGATCTCGGCAAACACACCACAAAAAGTATTACATCGAATAGATCTCCAAGAACATCGAGGAGAACTTGGAATTGAGGATCAAAGAGAGAGAAGAAGCCATCTAGCTAATAACTATGGACCCGAAGGTCTGACGTAAACTACTCACACATCATCAGAGAGGCTATGGTGTTGATGTAGAAGCCCTCTGTGATCGAATCCCCCTCCGGCAGATCGCTGGAAAAGGCCCTGAGGGAGTCCTGGATTAGGGGGTCTCCGGACTGTTGGACTATGAAGACATAAGATTGAAGACTTCGTCCCGTGTCCGGATGGGACTCTACTTGGCGTGGAAGGCAAGCTAGGCAATACGGATATGTATATCTCCTCCTTTGTAACCGACCTTGTGTAACCCTAGCCCCCTCCGATGTCTATATAAACCGAAGGGTTTTAGTCCGTAGGACAACATACAATCATACCATAGGCTAGCTTCTAGGGTTTAGCCTCTCCGATCTCGTGGTAGATCAACTCTTGTACTACTCATATTATCAAGAATAATCAAGTAGGACGTAGGGTTTTACCTCCATCAAGAGGGCCCGAACCTGGGTAAAACATCGTGTCCCCTGCCTCCTATTACCATCCGCCTTAGACGCATAGTTCGGGACCCCCTATGCAAGATCCGCCGGTTTTGACACCAACACTGGTGCTTTCATTGAGAGTTCCTCTGTGTCGTCACCATTAGGCTTGATGGCTCCTTCGATCATCGATAGCGATGCAGTCCAGGGTGAGACTTTTCTCCCTGGACAGATCTTTGTATTTGGCGGCTTCGCACTGCGGGCCAACTCGCTTGGCCATCTGGAGCAGATCAAGAGTTACGCCCCTGGCCATCAGGTCAGGTTTGGAAGCTTAAACTACACAGTCGATATCCGCGGAGACTTGTTCTTCGACGGATTCGAGCCCCTGCTTAGTGCGCCACGCGGTCACGATGAGCATGATTTAGCTCTGCCATCAGATAGTGTTGAGGAGATCGTGTCGGCAACCGCTCCGACCCTCAATTCGGAACCAGCTGCGCCATCCATGGACGGGTGGATAGACCCCGCCACGGAGGCCGCACTCTCATCGGTGATCGAGCCGAGTATCGACCTTACCCTTCACGAGAGCCATGACGCCGAACTACCGGATTCCTCCCCGGCCACGGACTCCCAACCGCCTGCGCCCGTGCCTATCGAATCCGATTGGGCGCCGATCATGGAGTTTACCTCCGCAGATATCTTTTAGCACTCGCCCTTCGGCGACATACTAAACTCATTAAGGTCTCTCTCCTTGTCAGGAGAGTGCTGGCCGAACTATGTTCGGCAGGATTGGGATGCGGATGACGAAGAAATTCGCCGCCCACCCACCACCCACTTAGTAGCCACTGTCGACGACTTAACCGACATGCTCGACTTTGACTCCAAAGACATCGATGGTATGGACGACGATGCGGGAGGCGAAGAGGAACCACTGCCCACCGGGCACTGGACAGCCACCTCATCATATGATATATACATGGTGGACACACCCAAAGAAGGCAATGGCGACGAGACAGCGGAGGATGACCCCTCCAAGAAGCAACCCAAGCGCCGACGTCAGCGGCGCCGCTCTATGTTTCGCCAAAGCAAAAGCGGTAACCCCGGCACAGGAGATAATAGCACTCCGGACAGTGCCGAAGACGACAACAATCCCCTCCTGCAAGATTTAGGGCAGGAGGATGGAGAAGCCAACCCTCCAGAGAGAGCGGAAGAAGGAGAGGCGGAGGATGATAATTACATGCCTCCCTCCGAAGACGAGGCAAGCCTCGACGATGACGAATTCGTCGTGCCTGAGGATCCCGTCGAAGAAGAGCGCTTCAAGCGCCGGCTTATAGCCACGGCAAATAGCCTTAAGAAAAAGCAACAACAGCTTCAAGCTGATCAAGATTTGCTAGCTGACAGATGGACTAAAGTCCTTGCGGCCGAGGAATATAAACTCGAACGCCCCTCCAAGAGTTACCCAAAGCGTAGGTTGCTACCCCGACTGGAGGAGGAAGCACTCAAACCTACATCTCCAGCATATGATGCGGCTGACGGGCCACCTCGTGGCCGCGGCAGAGAGGCGTTTCAGCAAAAAACTCAGCCTGCACCCCGACGCCACTCAAATAAAAATGACAAGGCACGGGGAAACATGCTAGACCTGCGAGACGTATTGGAGGACAGAACAAAACATGCAAGATCGATCTACGGATCACAAGGGCGCGCCACTATGCGAGACGATAACCGTCACGCCGGATACAGTAAAAGTAAATCCGGCAGGGCCACACACAGCGGGCAAGACTCATTTGAGATGTGTCATGATATAGCCCAATACAGAGGCGCCGCACACCCCCTATGCTTCACAGACGAAGTAATGGATCACCAAATCCTAGAGGGTTTCAAACCCGTAAATATCGAATCATATGACGGCACAATAGATCCTGTGGTATGGATCGAGGACTTCCTCCTGCACATCCACATGGCCCGTAGTGATGATCTACACGCCATCAAACACCTCCCACTCAAGATCAAAGGACCAGCTCGGCATTGGCTCAACAGCTTGCCAGCAGAGTCCATTGGCTGTTGGGAAGATCTGGAAGCCGCATTCCTCGACAACTTCTAGGGCACTTATGTGCGACCGCCAGACGCCGATGACTTGAGCCACATAATTCAGCAGCCAGAGGAATCGGCAAGGCAATTCTGGACACGGTTCCTAACAAAGAAGAATCAAATCGTCGACTGTCCGGATGCAGAAGCCCTAGCAGCTTTTAAGCATAACATCCGCGACGAGTGGCTCACGCGACACCTTGGCCAGGAAAAGCTGAAATCTATGGCAGCCCTCACGACACTCATGACCCGCTTTTGTGCGGGAGAAGACAGCTGGCTGGCTCGCAGCAATAACATATCAAAGAACCATGGTACTTCAGATACCAAGGATGGCAATGGCAGGTCACGTTGCAACAAACACAAGCGCCGCATTAACAGCGACAATACAGAGAATACGACAGTCAATGCTGGATTCAAAGGCTCTAAACCCGGTCAGCGGAAAAAGCCATTTAAAAGAAGCACTCCGGACCCGTCCAGTTTGGACCGTATACTCGATCGCTCGTGTCAAATACATGGCACCCCCGAAAAGCCAGCCAACCACACCCACAGGGATTGTTGGGTGTTCAAGCAGGTCGGCAAGTTAAATGCCGAAAACAAAGATAAGGGGCCGCATAGCGATGACGAGGAGGAGCCCCGGCAGCCGAACACTGGAGGACAGAAGAGGTTCCCCCCACAAGTGTGGATGGTGAACATGATATACGCAACCCACATCCCCAAGAGGGAGCAGAAGCGTGCGCTAAGGGACGTATATGCGTTGGAGCCAGTTCCCCAAAGTTCAACCCATGGTCGTCTTGCCCGATCACCTTCGATCGCAGGGACCACCCCACTAGTATCTGTCATGGCGGATTCGCCGCACTGGTCCTAGACCCAATCATTGACGGATTTCACCTCACTCGAGTCCTTATGGATGGCGGCAGCAGCCTGAACCTGCTTTATCAGGACATAGTGCGCAAAATGGGTATAGACCCCTCAAGGATCAAAGCCATAAAAACGACCTTCAAAGGCGTCATACCAGGTGTAGAGGCCCATTGCACAGGCTCAGTGACACTGGAAGTGGTCTTCGGATCCCCGAATAACTTCCGAAGCGAGGAGTTAATCTTCGATATAGTCCTGTTTCGAAGTAGCTATCATGCACTGCTCGGGTGAACCGCATTTGCGAGATTCAATGCGGTACCGCATTATGCATACCTCAATCTCAAGATGCCAGGACCCCGGGGGGGTCATCACAGTTAATGGAAACACAGAGCGCTCTCTCCGCATGGAGGAGCACACTGCGGCCCTCACAGCAGAAGTGCAAAGCAGCCTCTTAAGGCAATCCACTAGTTCGGCGATTAAGGACCCGGACACCTTCAAGCGCGCCCGGAGTAATCGGCAGCAAGACTGCCTGGCACATTCCGAGCTCGCATAGCAATGCGGCCCCCACCCCAGTACCAGCCAAACGACAAAATCCGCGCCACGCGTACATAATTACGCATTGAAAATACCATGGGCACAGGTGGGGAGGGGGGGCACGACTATGGCACGCCCCAAGACGCGGCTCAACCGCACTAGGGGCTTCCAGCTTTGTTATTTTTCTCTCTTTCAGGACCTTCATCTATGGAAACCCTGTCCGGCAATATGATTGCCGAACACATGATGCAGCAACCAAGGAGGCAGAAAGCTACGTCGCACCACGGAACTCCCAGGTGGTCTCTGACAACGAGTGAAATACTCGCTCTAAATACCATTCCTCAGCTTGCCCTTGGAGGGGACATGTCAAATAGTCCTACTTTTTGCTTACCGCACCACTTGTATCATTCTGCTTTAACGCACCTTTTTAAATAAACAATGCATAGCACTAGACTATTATCGCATTCTTTATTCTTCTTTTATATATACATATGTTCATTCATGACATCCAGCACCCGTACACGCTGGTACGACCAATACGCTAGGGGCTTAAGCATACCCCATAATACGGCATGAGAAGTCCGAACACTTTAGACAGTGCGACACCCCGAACTTATAGCATTATATGCATCAGCTCCGAATCATGTCATGGGTCAATAGTTGGGTTTGCCCGGCTCCCATGTTTTGGTACCTTACGTTCCGCTATATCGGCTAAGGTAGCACTGGGAGAAGTACTGCAATTGTGCCCCGATTCAGCTGGGCTAAGCACCTCAGCAGAGAAAGCTAAAACTGATTATCATGATAAGGCGAGAGAGTGGTCGCTGTTCGAGAGGTTTCGAGTCCCTAAAGACATATGCCACTTAGGGCCAGGAGTCGGCTTTGTACGGCTTAAGGCGAGTATAGCGCCCCAAATTCGGCCTTCCGAATACTAGGGGCTTCGCCAAAATTTAAAATTATAGAATTCTATGGCTAAGTGAGAGTGATAAAGCATTATAGTCCGATTGCCTTGTTCGTTGCGCTGATCACCTCCCTCGAAGGACCCAAAAATGGGAACAAGAGTGCTCAGGTTTATCCCGAACACCCCATCACTCGTGGCATGGGGGCAGAAGCCGACGACTAGCCGTCTCTCAGATTTGATAAACAGCTGAACAGAAGGTAATATTTTAAATTCAAACAAGCGTTGCATAGCGCATATGAACAAGTTTTCATACCAAAGGATCATACGAGCAAGTTCATTCAAATATTACATCTTTTGCACACTCGTCCACAACAAGATGGGCACCCTTCAGGACACCCTCATAATACATCTCGGGGTGGCGATGCTCCTTGCCCTGCGGCGGCCCCTCCTTCACCAGCTTCTCGGCGTCCATCTTGGCCCAGTGCACCTTCGCACGGGTAAAAGCCCGGCGTGCACCCTCGATGTAGAAGGACCGCTTGATGACTTCCAGCCGTGGGCAGGCATCAACAAGCCGCCTCACCAGGCCGAAGTTGCTGTTGGGAAGGGCGTTGCCAAGCCACATCCGGACAATAAAGCCCTTCATGGCCTGTTCGGTCGCCTTGTCCAGCTCGACCAGTTGCTTCAGCTGGTCGCTCATAGGCATCGGGTGTTCAGTCCCAGTATACTGAGACCAGAACAACTTCTCCGTCGAGCTTTCCTCCTCGGCCTGGTAAAACTTTGCGGCATCCGACACGCTGCGGGGAAAATCTGCGAATGCTCCTGGAGAGCTCCGGACTTGGGTAAGTAACAAGTAATTTACTTTCACATGCTTGCTTTGCATATTGAATGCCTTACCCGCCGCTATCTTCCTCATCGCCTCAACCTCCTGGAGGGCCTTTTGGGCTTCAGCCTTGGCATTCTTTGCACTCTCAAGGGCCGCGGCAAGCTCAGACTCTCGCGTCTTCGAGTCAAGCTCCAACGCCTCGTGCTTCGTCATGAGAGCTTGGAGCTCTTGTTGCACCTCGCCCACCCGTGCCTCTTGCTTTTCCCGCTCGGTGCGCTCCTGGGCCGCTTTGTTTTCGGCCTCGGACAACGCTTGCTTCAGGGTCGCCACTTTGGTCGTGGTCCCTGGCAAATTCATGATGATCCTGTCATTTTGCAATAGCATCTTTTTTGTATATAGATATATCTATAGACAAGGTATTACTTACCTTTGTTCTCCTTGAGCTGCCTCTTGGCAAGGCCGAGCTCTTTCTCAGACCCCTCGAGGTCCTGCTTCAGTGCGGCGACCTCCGCAGTCAGTGCGGCAGAGGTCAGCAGCGAAGCCTGCATACACATATAGACATACTTATATTAGACTCCTGCAAATATTATTTGATCCTCTATTCGGCTTTTCTTTCTGAACACCAAACAGAGCATCAGGGGCTACTGTCTATGCGGTAATATTTTCCCTATATTTTAGATACTTACCTCAAAGCCTGTTAGAAGGTTGGCACAGGCTTCAGTCAGTCCGCTCTTGGTGGACTGAACCTTCTTGATCACCGCACTCATAATAGTGTGGTGCTCTTCGTCGATGGAAGCGCCGCGAAGCGCTCCCAGCAAGTTGTCCGGTGCCTCTGGATGGACAGAGGTCACCGGCACGGGCGTCTTACCCCTTTTGGAAGGGGGCCGCCTGCCCGAGTTCGAAACCACTAGAGGTTTCGGCGCGGTGTTCGGCTGAGAGACGAACTTGGAGCCCCCGGGAGCCTTGCTCCCTTTGCTCCTGGAGTCCGGAAGGTCGCCTTGAGGCGCCTCCGGGACTGTCTCCCCCCGGCTCGGTGCCCCTTGAGACAATACCTCGGCATTGTCCGTAGTGCAAGGGGAGGAGGCGGTCGGAAGTGGATCGCTATCCATATCCGATGAATCCAAGGAGCCGTCCGACGAGGATATGTCGATACGGGCTTGCGGCGGTCTGCATAATCATATTCGGCATTAGGAGAAGCAGTGCGACAAAGGTATGCTATGAGTTACTCTGGTATCTGAATACTTATGACTTCGCCAGGGGATTGGCCCTGAGCAGCCACTCGTCTTCGCCTTCGGCGGCGGTGGTGGAGAAGTCCAAAAGAAGTGTCCTTCCCTTCTTGGACCCTTCGGCCTCCCCGGTCGGGGCGGCCTTCCTTTTCTTGTCTCCCTCGGCTGGAGGGGGAGCATCTTCATCTTCCTCCTCGTCTTCATGAGAGGAGTGCGTCGCGGAGTTATCGGACGATGAGTACGATACCACCTAGCGCCGGGAACTCTTTCGGGTTCCCTTGGCCTTCTTCTTGGTCTTCTCCGACACCTTATAAGGAGCCGGAGTCAGCATCTCCGTCAAGAGAGTGTCCGCGGTGTCTTCGGGCAGGAGGGGCGGACAGTCAATCTGCTCCGATGCCTCCACCCAGTCCTGTTAAAGGCATGGGAGCTCAGACCCCGCACATGGTTAAGCTATGGGAAATAAATATCCTACCAGATGTACAGAACTTACCGGATTCGCAGGGCGCTTCGCGCTTAGCCCGCGGTCCTCGGTGAGAGAGGGAGGGACCTCGACGCCCTTGAACAACACCCTCTAGACGTCTTTGTGCGTCATGTCAAAGAGCTCGCTTAGAGTCTTGTGCCGGGCTGGGTCGAACACCCATAAGTTGAAATCCCGTTGTTGACACGGGAGGATCCGGCGGAAGAGCATGACCTGGACTATGTTAACAAGCTTAAGTTTCTTGCTTGTCATGTTCCGGATACACTTCTGGAGTCCGTCCAGCTCCACCAATGAACCCCAGGACAGCCCCTTCTCCATCCAGGAAGTGAGCCGCGTGGGGATTCCGGATCGAAACTCGGGGGCCGCCGCCCAGTTGGTGTCGCGCGGCTCGGTGATGTAGAACCATCCCGATTACCACCCCTTTACGGTCTCCATGAAGGAGCCCTCGAGCCATGCAACGTTGGGCATTTTTCCCACCATGGCTCCACCGCATTCCGCTTGTTGGCCACCTACAACCTTCGGCTTGATATTGAAGGTCTTCAGCCATAGGATGAAGTGGGGCCGGAAGCGGAGGAAAGCCTCGCACACGACGATGAACGCCGAGATGTTGAGGGTGGAATTCGGGGCCAGATCATGAAAGTCCAGCCCGTAGTAGAGCATGAGGCCGCGGACGAATGGATGGAGGGGAAACCCCAACCTGCAGACGAAGTGGGGGAGGAAAACCACCCTTTCGTGAGGTTTCGGGGTAGGGACGACCTGCCCCGCGGCTGGCAGCCGGTGCGCGATGTCCGCGGCTAAGTATCCAGCTCCACACAACTTTTTGATGTGCCCCTCCATGACGGAGGAGGCCATCTACTTGCCTCCCGCTCCGGACATGTTTGGAGAGAGTTGAGGAGGAGGATGCGGACTTGGGTGCTGGAGCTCGAGTGCGCGAGAATGGATGGGCAAGGAGGAAGAAGGCATGGGTAGAAAAAGGTGAGATCTTATCCCTTTATAAAGGCGGACTAAACTATGCGCCCCCACTAGCCTGGTAAAAATCGCTTATCCCCAAGCGCCGTAATTGATGGCGCGGTTGGGTTACCCACGTCCGTATTGATGAGAATTCCGTAATAAGGGGAACACGATCTCTGCCTTGACAAGACGTGTCAAGAAACCGTCTCGCGTTATGTGCGGGGCTGGTTAAAGAAAAATGGTTCAAATAATTACCGGACCATGGCATGATGCCATGCTGCCAAAACGTGTCAGCAGATTGGATTTGTGGAAATATTATTCTCTCTACGGTGGTATGTGGAACTTATTTTGCAGGGTCGGACACTATCCTTGTATTCAAACTCTTCTGTGGTGTATTCGGAGGAGGAATCCGCCTTGCAATGCTGAAGACAACACTGCACGCCGGACTCATCGTCATTGAAGCCTGGTTCATGGGCTACTGAGGGAGCCCTGGATTAGGGGGTCTCCGGACAGCCGGACTATATCCTTTGGCCGGACTGTTGGACTATGAAGACATAAGATTGAAGACTTCGTCCCGTGTCTGGATGGGACTCTACTTGGCATGGAAGGCAAGCTAGGCAATACGGATATGTATATCTCCTCCTTTGTAACCGACCCTGTGTAACCCTAGCCCCCTCCGGTGTCTATATAAACCGAAGGGTTTTAGTCCGTAGGACAACATACAATCATACCATAGGCTAGCTTCTAGGGTTTAGCCTCTCTGATCTCGTGGTAGATCAACTCTTGTACTACTCATATTATCAAGAATAATCAAGTAGGACGTAGGGTTTTACCTCCATCAAGAGGGCCCGAACCTGGGTAAAACATCGTGTCCCCTGCCTCCTGTTACCATCCGCCTTAGACGCACAGTTCGGGACCCCCTACCCGAGATCTGCCGGTTTTGACACCGACAGGCCCCAAGATGGGATCTCACGGGTACAGAAGCTTGCGGCAGTGGAAAAGTGGTTTCATGGCTCCCTCTGATGTTTTCAGGGTATAAGAGTATATGTAGGAGAAAGAAGTACGTCGGTGGAGCTCCATGGGGCCCACGAGGCTGGGGGCGCGCCTACCCCCTGGGCACACCCTCCTACCTCGTGGACACCCCACGGAGTTCCAGACTTCCACTCCAAGTCTCCTGGATTGCGTTTGTTCCAAGAAAAATCCTCACGAAAGTTTCGTTCCGTTTGGATTCTGTGTGATATTCCTTTTCTACGAAACACTGAAATAGGCAAAAAAACAGAAACTGGCACTAGGCCTTAGATTAATAGTTTAGTCCCAAAAATAATATAAAGGAGCATATTAAAGCCCATTAAACATCCAAAACAGATAATATAATAGCATGGAACAATCAAAAATTATAAATAAGTTGGGACGTATCAGCAAGCATTAAGCATAATTAACACAGAATAATGCACCACAAGTAGGATATAATTTTCATTGCATGAATATTGACTTTCGTGCATGCATAGGGAATCACAAACCTTAAGACGCATATTCTTACTAGAGCACAATTACTCATCAACATAACTCATATATCACATCATCATATCTCAAAACTATTACTAAGAATCAAGTTTATTTTGTCCAATGATCTTCATGACATTTTCTGTACTTTATAATTCTTTAATATCTATCACTTTGGCACTAATTTTCATGTGTTGCTTTTCATAAGCTCAACCAAATATAAGTGAAGATCATGAGCATAACAAATTTTCTTTCTCTCAAAATAATTTAAGTGAAGCAAGATAGCATTTCTTAAAAATTTTACTAACTCTCAAACAAATCTAAGTGAAGCAAGAGAGCATTTCTTCAAAAATAACAAAGCACACCGTTCTCAAAAAGATATAAGTGAAGCACTAGAGCAAGTCCTAGCTCATAAAAGATTTAAGTGAAGCATATAGAGCAATTCTAAAAAGTCATTATATAATTTTGGCTCTCTCAAAAAGTTGTGTCCAGCAAGGATTGATGACTTAAAACACAAAATAAAACAAGCAAAGACACATATCATACAAGACACTCCAAGAAAAACACATATCATGTGACGAATAAAAATATAGTCTTGAGTAAAATACCGATAGTTGTTGGAAGAAAGCGGGGATGCCACTCGGGGGCATCCCTAAGCATAGTTGGTTGCTCATTCTTGGATAACAGCTTGGGATGCCGGGGCATACCCAAGCTTAGGCTCTTACGTCCTTCCTTCATCCATCGTATGATAACCCAAAACTTGAAAACTTCAATCACACAAAACTCAACAAACCTTCATGAGATCCGTTAGTATAAGAATAATAAACTACTACTATAAGTGTTGTATCAAACCAATTCATATTTTGTTTTTGTATTATATCTACTGTATTCCAACTTTTCTATGGAAAAACTCATCAAAGAAAACCATAGAGCCATCAAAATAAGTACACAACACAAACAAAACAAAATCTGTCAAAACAGAACAGTCTGTAGCTATCTGACAATTTCGAATACTTCAGTAACTCCAATAATTCTGAAAAATTAGGACGACGTGAGAAATTTGTATATTGATCTACTGCAATAGGAATGGGTATTTTATCGCTCTCTGGTAAAAGATGATAAATATTTTCGTGAGCGCAAACTTTCTGTTTTTTCAGCAAGATCAAATAACTATTTCCCAAGAAGATTCTAAAGGCTTTACTTGGCACAAACACTAATTAAAACATAAAAAACACAATCATAATAGTAGCATAATTTTTTAAACACACAAGAATAGAAAGTAAAAATCAAAAATAAATGTATTCATTGGGTTGCCTCTCAGCAAGCGCTATAGTTTTACGCCCTTAGCTAGGCATAAGATTTCAACGATGCTTACATGAAAGATAATAATTAAAACACAAAGAGAGCATCATGAAACATGTGACAAACACATTTAATTGTAGCATACTTCCTATGCATAGGAATTCTATAAGCAAAGAAATTATCAAAACTAGCAAAAACTAGCATATTCAAGGAAGGATAAATAAACATTCACAATCTCAACATGAAGAGAGGAAATTTTATAACATGGAAATTTCTACAACCATATTTCCCTCTCATAATAAATACATGTGGGATAATATTCAAATTCAACAATATAGCCATCATATAACATATTCTCTACATGATCCACATGCATGCAAAGTTGACACTCTTCCAAAATAGTGGGATTATCATCAAATAAAGTCATGACCTCTCCAAACCCACTTTCATAAAAAAAATCATAAGATTGAACAGTCTCCAAATATGTGGGATTATTTTTAGCTAAAGTTGACACTCTTCCAAACCCACTTTTAATATTATTGCAAACATAATTATCAATATCATATTCATCATGAGGCTTAAATAAATTTTCAAGATCATAAGAATCATTATCACCCCAATCATGATCATTGCAATAAGTAGTGGACATAGCAATATTATCATGCCCAAGCTTGGGGTTTTGCATATTATAAGCAAAATTTACATTAATAGAACTAGTCGTCAACTCGTGCTACTTCACGGGCTAGCAATTTTTAATATTGCACGGGAAATTATAATATTGTTCATTGAGTTTTGTAAGTATTGTATTGTCTAAAGTCGTGTAGAAATTAGAATACAAATTATATATAGCAATTACAAAATTAATATGAGGATTGTTTTCTTGTTAATATTATCATACATATATTACCTATGATTTTTCTCTCTACCGATTACGATTGGCATGCAAACTCCATGGTTTGACATCCATACGTGCGTTTAACATATTCCACTAAAACACAGTGCAGCAACCCTTCTGCAAGGTGAGTTCATACCGGTCATTTTCGATCCCATCCCCATGTTGATGCCGTTGCCAACCAAGTGCTTATACGTTCAACATACTGGTGAGCCCCAATGGCTCGATAAGGGTAGACACATAGGTCAATGTTATCCTTGGATTTTTGTAATATTTTTAAGGTCATAAAACTTGTTGAGGTTTTTTTAACTCATGGAAAGCCTTCTTTGTGTTTTCAATAGTTTCCTATATTTCTAGTTTTCTGATCAAATCTTTCTTTTACTTAGACTATAACATTCTAGTAGTCATGGTTACATCTTTCAGTTCAAGACTATAATTTGGATATTTGTTCGATTATTCTAAAATCTCCCTCAATTATTGGATGCATATCAGTAAGATTTTAAAAAATCATGTTGTACATTTTTAAAAATAACTGCTCCTTCTGACATCCCAAATGAGACGCTGGGAAAAGTGGTGATGCTATTATTCTTTAGGCGATGAGTGCTAGCTAACCATTGTTCTAACCCATGACATATAGCTTTATCCGTCCGATGCCTATGTGCATCTCTCCTTCTGGCTACAATTTAATAAGTCTGGCATCATTGTGGTCTTATTTCTTGAATACAAAAGTTAAACGACATGCCTAAACTTTTGAAAAACAATAGGTTTTCTTAGGCGCTTGCACAGTTTAAGAATTTGATTTTCTTTAAATATAATATAGGATTTTTTATTAATAAATTTGTGACATAGATTTCAAAAAAAATTACATAAGTTTTTTTCATTTTCAGAAAACTAAGTGTTGTCCCAAACGAATTTGGGAGTATACATGTATGGGTGATTTCTGGAAGGTATTTCTTTTCCCCATGAGTATATCTCTTTTGTTTGTGTGCATGATGATTTCTGTGTGCGTAAAAATAGTTCACATATGAAGATGTACGCACCACACATTGCAATACTGTACGCAGTTTTTTAGTGAAGAAGACACGTTGGTCTGTGACAGTTGAGCTGTGATACATATTTTTCTATCGGCTACATGCATGCTTCTAGTACGTTTTTGGAAAGGAAACGTTTAGTTTGTTTGGTGATTTAGTTTGGACGTCTCCTTCTTCATTTTTTAATACTTGGACGTTTCTTTCCTTCTGTACAAATACAAAAAGCTGGGAGATTCTTCTGTAACACGTATGGAGTCTTGGCCCTTGTACGTGATGTGCTAGAGTTTCCTTAGCTCCTTAACCCTAGAATTGTCCCTAAAAAAAGATCCTGGATGTTGTAACATGTATGGACTTTG
Source organism: Triticum dicoccoides (assembly GCF_002162155.2). NCBI lineage: Eukaryota > Viridiplantae > Streptophyta > Magnoliopsida > Poales > Poaceae > Triticum > Triticum dicoccoides. Next base: position 750,276,896 of record NC_041384.1, read on the forward strand.
CCTGTACATTTTTTCTTCTCGTAAAAAAAGAAAGAAAAAACTGGATGTTTTTTCTCTATTGTAACATGTATGGACTCTTTGCTTATATCGTTTAATCTTAGACGCATAATTAAGATCTAATGGCTATTTTTAAGCACTTCTAAGGATTAACGTGGAGGCTCATATGGTGCTTATAATTAGTAAATATAAGATTTATAGTAAAATCATTGACATCATGCTTTTCATTCAAGGAGCTATCATGAATCACTTCATAAATTTTTTCAACACATTTTTCAGATTCATAAATCTCAAGCAAAGCTTCATAAAGATAATCTAGTGCACTCAAATCACTAGCAATTGGTTCATGATAAGTGGTTCTCTTAAAAAGATTAATAAGTGGATGAGGGTCCATATCAATAGATCTTTAGCAAGCAAAGATGTAAGCAAATAGAAGGCACATGGCAACACAAGCAAACATGAGATCTAACGAGAAAATGGCGAACGAAAAAGAGGGCGAATAAAACGGCAATTTTTTGTGAAGTGGGTGAGAGGAAAACGAGAGGAAAATGGCAAATAATGTAAATTGCGAGGAGATGAGATTTGTGATTAGGAACCTGGTTATGTTGAAGATCTTCTCCGGCAACGGCGCCAAAAATTCTCCTTGATGGCAGCTGGAACTACGTCGGTATTTCCCAGGAGAGGGAGCGATGATGTAGCACATCGACGGTAGGTATTTCCCCCAGTTATGAAACTAAGGTTATCGAACCAGTAGGAGAACCAAGCAACACAACATAAACAGCCCCTGCACACAAATAACAACACCTCACAACCCGACGTGTTAAAGGGTTGTCAATCCCTTTCGGGGTACGGCGCCAGAAATGGCGTGTGACGGGAGATAAAGTTCTAAATATTGATAGATCGAACGCCAAATAAAATAAATTGCAGAAAGGTATTTCTGGATTTTTGGTTTAACAGATATGAATAAAAATGCAAAGGAAAAGTAGATCGCAAAGGCCAAATATATGAGAAAGAAGACCCAGGGGCCGTAGGTTTCACTAGTGGCTTCTCTCGAGAAAAATAGCAAACAGTGGGTAAACAAATTATTGTTGGGCAATTGATAGAACTTCAAATAATTATGACGATATCCAGGCAATGATCATTACATAGGCATCACATCCAAGATTAGTAGACAGACTCCTGCCTGCATCTACTACTTTTAATCCACACATCGACCGCTATCTAGCATGCATCTAGTGTATTAAGTTCATGGAAAAATAGAGTAATGCAATAAGAACGATGACATGATGTAGACAAGATGCGTTTATCCATATGGCGGTAGATATATATCTCGTCTTTTTATCCTTAGTAGCAACGATACATATGTGTCGATTCCCTTTCTGTCACTGGGATCAAGCACCGTAAGATCGAACCCACTACCGGGCACCTCTTCCCATTTCAAGATAAATAGATCATGTTGTCTAGACAAAACCCAAATATCGGAGAAGAAATACGAGCCTATAAGAGATGATGCATAAAAGAGATCAAAGAAACTCAAATTCTTTCATGGATATAAAAACATAGATCTGATCATAAACTTGAAGTTCATCGGATCCCAACAAACACACTGCAAAAGAGTTACATCATATGGATCTCCAAGAGACCATTGTATTGAGAATCAAGAGAGAGACAGATGAGGCCATCTAGCTACTAACTATGGACCCGAAGGTCTACAAAGAACTACTCATGCATCATCGGAGAGGACCAAAGGAAGTGGTGAACCCCATCCGAGATGGTGTCTGGATTGGATCTGGTGTTTTTGGACTTTGCGTCGGCTGGATGGATATTTCGTCGACAGCCCTAGGGTTCTGGTATTTTTGGGGTATTTATAGAGCAAAGTGGTGGTCCGGGGGCACCCGAGGTGGGCACAACCCACTAGGGCGTGCTTGGGCTTCCTGGCACACCCTCGTGGGTTGTGCCCCCCTCGGGGCAACCCCCAGGTGAAACCAGGGCCCATTGCCTTCATTCTGGCCCATAAAAAAAATTTGTAAAGTTTCGTGGCATTTGGACTCTATTTGATATTGATTTTCTGCGATGTAAAAAACATGGAAAAAAAATAACAACTAGCAATTGGCACTATGTCAATAGGTTAGTACCAAAAAATGATATAAAATGGCTATAATATGATTATAAAACATCCAAGATTGATAATAAAACAACATGGAACAATAAAAAAATTATAGATACGTTGGAGACGTATCACAGCCCACTCCTCCTCCTCCAAGTCAGCCACGTCAGCCGTCTCCACCGCCTCAGCAATAGCGGAAGAGAGCCGCCACAGCTATGGTGCGTAGCGATACAAGTCGAGGTAGTACAGGAGGTACAACCGGAGGCAAGCGATTTCAATATGTTCCAAGCCTCGCGCTTCTTCCGATGAGGCCTTACGACATGACCGACGAGCAAAACAAAGTTGCGGTGAAGGCCCAGGTGGACGCCCATTTTGGACCGAAACCGCCACCACCGCCAAAGGAGAAAGTGCTTGAGAAAGTCATTGACCACTTTATTCGTATGACTAAAAAACCACCTCCCAAGCCTTTTGGCTTAGACTATAAGCGCCAACTCATAAAGGCACATTGAGAACGACAACAAAAGGAGTCGAGCTCGAGCTCGAGCCAAGAAGATGCCAAAAAAGCGGGGAAAACGTTTCCCAGCTGGGAGAACAGGCGGTGCAATTGATCCCCCCGCTCATTGTACCAACACATGCGAGTACCGGTGCCGATCAGCTGGTAATAACCGACGACCATAGAACGCAGGCTGCAGAGATCGGATGCACTGTAGAACAACTCCTAGGATTGGAGCCCATGGAAACTTTTAAAGAGGAGGAACTAAAACGAAAATATGTCCGCAGCGAACCTCTGGTCAAGCCTGAGGAGGTCAAGAAGCTCTCAACGAGAATGTATGAATTGCATCAATGATACATGGAAATTACGAAGACTACCAATCGAGAGTCCCTCATGGTGAAAGTCAAGGAAGAGCATTACTTCCATTAGCTAGCTTTGTTTGTTGAGTATACAGAACTATTTCAGTTATTCAATCAAGACGCATTCGACAAATCTATCGTCAGTTGCTATTGTCTGTAAGTGATTTCTTTCTGTAATTTAAGTCTCAAGCTAGTTGTAGTGCTCTCGTTGATCATTACCTGTAATTATCCTCACTATATTCTTTTATGTGGTATTATCACTACCAGAAACTGTACTTTTTCCGACGGCCGGAGACCCACAGGAAAATACTGATTACCGTCAGGAAACTATTTCCTGTCGGCTGACCGACAGGCAATATCCGTCAGGAATAGAACGACAGGGAAATGCACTAATGCCTGGCGGTAGACCGACAGGAATTATTTTCCTGACGGTTATTCCTGACAGCCACTCTCAGGAAAAAGTTTGATCCGTCAGGTTTAGAAACAAACCTTTCCTTGCGGCCAACCGACAGGAAAACATGCATTTTCCTTACGTGGTAGGCTCTCGGGAAAAATGGGACAAGAATTTGCAAGGTGTAATTAACAATTCCAAAATGTATCTATAAATGATCCAATCACCATGATCCACATCATACCTCTGTGCATGCATCCAAAATCAGTGTATACATAGCAGATATCTATCCATTAAACCATGATATGACATCTTGTTATAGACAAGTGAAAAGTTTACTTGCTCAAAAGCAATAACATAACAGTTGTACACATCCATACACGCACCACTCCAAATTTTCATCCATCACCTAGATACATATCAGTTCATAAGTTTCCAATTCATCTAGACTACCAATCATGTTCTCAAAATCATTGCAGCATACAGCGTTGCCCTTGCCTACATGGCTGTGCATAGCACCATCCTCCAAAAGCTAACATGAGATGAATGGGTGTTCCCTTGCAAAGTCATGTACAACATCAATGAGAACTAATATTGAAAAATTCAAGAGATGATGAGCAACATCAAGTAGATACAGAATCAATAGAACATACATTAGTGTGCATACTACCGTCCATACCTACAATATTGATGCTCTCATTACTGTTAGCATTAAGAAAATTATGTTGTAAGGTGCTTAGAAACACAATCTGTTCCACTTGTTGATAATTTAAATACCAATACACTTCATTGAGAAAAACACTTGGGCTAATCAAGACAGAAGAAACAAATGTCACTTAGTATTTTCTTTGTAAATTTGAGATATGGCATATGGCAGCACAACAATCATTGATTGTTATACTATATTTTAGTGCTTTTATGAAAAATGAATAAGAGTAATTAACACTAAAAATGCACCAGTAGTTTCAAGTTGGACCTTGCGCCCATTAGGACGCATTCTTGTCCGGTAGCAGGGCTGGTACGCGATAGAGTTGACGGACGACACATGTGGAGCTATTAAAATAAAAGAGGAACTGAATTGTGGAGAGCTTAATACATTCATCCCTGCTATCACGTGCCAGTATGAGAAAACAGATCTAAACATGTTCTGCAGATCATGGACTTGAACTCTACAAGTGCACTACAAATGACAATACTGTGACCGGCTACAGTACAAAGAAGATAACAATTGCAGAGTATTGAAGTTATACTTTCTTATACATTTTTTACCAGAACGAACTGAACCCCGGACACAGAGGGTGAGAGAGGAACCCGATGACGGATTGGAGCTGCCTCTCGTGGCGGCCTGGATGGGGAGCGAGGCGAAGCCATGCAGGGAGAACAGGGAAGGCATCAAGGAGGATCACGCAGAGGCCCTCTTTGTACTCCCCTCATCGTAAATAACTAATGCATCAAATAAGTAATGGAAACAGCAAATAAGAAGGTAACAACCAACACATAATAGTATTTGAGATAATCACCACATCAAGACAAGCACCCATACTGCCGAAGTGTGAGAGATACCTGAGATAGGTTTTGCTTGTCATGCTCCAACTCCTTTGTCCATCCATTTTGACCACAAAACTTTGCCGCATCCACATACTCTTTCATCATTTGGTTCAAGAAAGCTTGCTTGACAACCTGAATTTAGAACCCAATGAGAAATTGATCTCGCTTTCTCTGTCTCAAAATGATACACACTCATCGATTCACCAGCAGGAAGGCTTAACGAAAGAAATAGGGAAATGACAAAAGAGGCCATAACATCCGTACGAACACCAACAATCTTAAATCCACACAAAGATGTTACCTTTGAGATTGCCCAGCGAACCAACCAAGTGTTTCTAGTAGATGATGCCGTACCCTTTTTTCCCGAAGCAAAAAAAAAAAGAATTGTGGCATACTTCATATACACATTCTCATGATCCATCTATCTGATAGTGTAATCAATAACTTGGTAGATAGCACAAAGACATAGAAAACAAGTAAAACAAATGCAACATTCATCACTTCCGTCAGAGATATTATATTCCGTTTTTAGTACTAATCTGTGTTGGGCCAATAATAACCTATGGAGTAAGTCAGTGTGCTGAGTTCCAGAAACAAAATCAGCTTGTGTTGTTTTCAAACAAGCAGACAAGAAGTCGGTTTTTTGGAGGGCACACCCATCTGAAGTTGAGAAGTGCTTTTTTTAACATATACTGTGCTGCATATTCATTGATTCAGTGGGAGAAAGAAAACAGAAAAGGCCAATATAAACACACAACATTGAGATTCATATGCAATAAATCAGTTCAGAAAGCACGCACCTTTCTTTTCTCCACTTGGATCTTCAGGTTTCTCCATGGTTATGGAGAAGCTGTAAATCACAGAAGAGGAGGGGCACACAACCAGGCCAAGAGTTCCAAGCAAAACAGAGGGTTTCTTAATTCTCGAAAAGTTCCTGAAAATACATAGCTAGCATAAAAATTATATGGACAAGAACCTTTTCAGTTTTTCAATGAAATCAAAAAATGAGAGTACTAACAGTACACCTAACAGTAGCACCTACGAAACTGTAGGAGTAGATACGAGAAAACAAAGCCCTTTAAACTGAATATAATCAACACACTCCAAACATATGCAAATGGCCCTTATTTTCTCACTCATGCGGCTAATCCTTTGAGCATTGGGCAAAAAAAAAAGTAAATCAAGATCCTGCCACCCGGACCTAGATTAATTATAAATAATTTGTATGAACAGCTAAAGATCCTAACTGTTGTTTTTGGAGGACCATGGTTGAGACTTACCACAAGAAAACAGATCAGCTCCTGTCATGTCGGAAGAATAGGGGCATCTTGATGCATGTACATGGGAGTGACTCGGATCTGGAGGAGGAGGGAGCATGGGGTGCAAGCCAGTGGCAGACCCACCATTGGGGCGAGCTGGGGCGGCCGCCCCGGGTCGCCGGTGGCGAAAAATCGAACCCCCGTTACATATTCTTCCTCCTCGTTTCCTCCGGCGAGCGATTCATGGTGGTGGCGGCGGCATTGGCGTTGTTCTCTGTTTACGCATGACTCTATCCAATCCAAGGGGTACGTGAGCAGTTTGAGGGAGGAAGAGATTTGGGCTCGAATGCAGAACTGGGCTGCGTTAGACGTTACTACAGGCCCAAATGCCCAATCGACAGGTCTGCTCGTCAAACAAAAAAAATCCCCAATCGATCCCAGTCGTTCCCCAATTCCCCTTACGACCTAGCCACTGCAGCGGTACTGCACCGCCGCCTGACGCCGCCTCACGCTGCTCCGCGCCTCCGTCGACACCCGACACGCCGATGCCTCGCGACCTCCGCCAGTGTTGGACGTTCCCGCCGCTCCTTCGCCACTCCGTGCGGTACCGCCGCGGCGCCACGCCCCGCTGCTCCGTGCTGCTGTTGTCTCTTGTCTCACTGTCTGCCGCCTGCATTGATGGATTCTGAAATTTCCGATGAAGAGGCAGCTTGGCTAGCTGCTGAAGAAGCTGAAGCTGAGGTTGGGGCTCTAGCTTTGGTTCTGGCGGTGGCAACGGATGGTACAGTCAGGTCAACCAACTGGAAGCGACCACATGATTCCAAGAACAAGCATCATCAGCATGTATCCTCTTCAGTTCTTCTAGTCTCCTTTGATATGTTCAGTACTGGACATGTTAGTTGGATAGGAACAGTAGACTGGCAGCAGGACACTGATTTTTTTACCATTTGATCTTGAAAAAATCTTTCGATTGCACATGATATGTTAGTTTACTAGTGTTTAAGACATGTTTTATATTTTTTTTGTTGAATGTTATGTGTTTTGATTGAATAGAGTTGTATTTGTACCGAAATTTTTTTAGACCGTAAATATTCGCCCCGGCTAACTTCAATTCCTGGGTCCGCCACTGGTGCAAGCAACGCGTAAAAGGCAGCCCTGTTGGATAGGGCCAAGGGTGGTCGGATGCGGCGGCAGACGGAGGTAGAGGCAGAGCAGCGATGGATGCTGGGGAGATCGAAGGCGAGCGGGGCTAGCGGATGCAGGTTGACTCGGGCGGCAGTGGAGGAGGTGAGCGATGGTTTGCGGTGGAGGTCGGAGGAGCGGATGGCAAGCAGCACTGGAACGAGTTACCTGTGGAGGACGGCGGCGACTGTCGCGAGGGAGTCGGAGGAAGGCGGCGGCCATGGAGCAGAGGAGACGGGGAAAGAGGAGAACTGGGGAATCTTTCTAGAGCCTTCTCCTTATCTTTCTGGGTTTTTCTTTTGGCTGTCGGCCCATACAACACAGGAAAAGGAAAAATAGGCGCCAAAGGGCAAAAAAACCGCGCGGCCTAAGATTTTTCTGCGCCAGGCCTGTTTTGCGGTGATGTTATGGCGGGCTGCGCTTAAAATATTTTTCCCGTGGGCCGGATAACTCACAGGAAATAACATTTTCCTGAGAGGCATAGCAAGGCCCACATGAAAATAGGTTATTTTCCCGAGAGTCAAAATTTGCCCCCAGGAATATTTCTATTCCTGTGAGGGGCTTCGGGCCTCACAGGAAAATAGACCACTCACAGGAAAAGTGCGGTTTCTGATAGTGTATGCAGGATGAAGATGTATGAAATGAATAAAGCTGGACGCTATGGCATTGGGTTCATTGACCCAAATATCATTAGTGAAGAGACATGGATATATGAATGGTATAAAGCAGAAGTAGAGAAAAACATGCTAGAGTTCTTGAAGCGCCTCAATAGCAATCCAGATATACTACTTCCTTACAACTTCCGGTGAGTCACACTTTCTTATGCTAGAAATTCTGGTTTTGCTTACTAGCTAGATGTTAATAAGTGTATAGGGTTTAAGGTAGTTGATGAGTGCTATGCACATGCCCGCTTAATTTATACATGCAAACGTATGCGCATGCAGTTATCACTGGTTCTTGTTAATCATTAAAGTTGTAGAAGGAACAGTTGAAGTACTGACTCACTACTTAAAGAACCTATTGACTACTCAATCGTGAAGGGGATAGTCGACAGGTAATTTCAATCATTATTGAACTATATGTCGGCATCTTTAATTCGTCATTTTTTGATATCAACTAATTAATTACTCCTTTATTCATTTTCTTTGCCGGTGGACAGGGCTTGGCAAAAGTACATCAAAACAGTTCCAGGCGAATGGAAACCAAAGTTACATTCGTTTCGACCTAAGGTAAGTAATTAAGTATAGTACTAGCTAGCTACAATCTCTTTAATTCTAGTTTCAATGACATTAAGTCATGCTTGATTAATTATTATCTGATTGAATTCTATTCTCATAAAGGCCATAAACCAGGCACCGGAGACTGATTTATATGCATACTACATTTACGAAAACATTCGCATGATGGCGTCCGAAAGGACCAAATCTGATAAACAGCTATGGGTACGTTTGCCAGAACACTATTCACAATTTTTACATCATTATCGATATCTAATCACACAATAATTAATACATGCATATTGATCTCATTCTTAAAAGTTCAATGAGGTGCGAGAAAAGCTCTTACCGGAGGATCGCGTACGAGCAATTCAAGAGAAAATAGCGGGATTTTTGCTCGATCAAGTCATAGATCTCAAAGGAGAATAATATTACCAGCTACAACAGTAATGCCTCCATGTAGGAGAAATTGTATATACGTATACATGTGTATGTGTGAATGGTTGGGTGCGAGACATTCGACGATATATATCTCTACCACTATAGTACAACAATTTTTGAATTTGGGTAGCCATCCGCAGCAGTGTAGAGGCAATCTGGTAGCCGTTGATTTGCTACGCAGGGTAAATCGCCATCCTTCATTAGCACCGAACTTGAATGATCCAACGGTTGATGTTTCTTGGATTCGCGCTTGTACGAACGCACGCCAAAACGCTCCCAACCTGAATCTTTCCAGAGTCGTCACGGCGCCCTACATGCCTGCACCCAGCGGTCTGGTGCTGTTGAAAAGGAAATTCCTTTCATCTACGAGCAGTTTTTACATGTCAAAATCACTCACAAGCAACACAACAGCAATATATATATATATATATAGATAAATTGTTTGGGGCACCTAGGTGCCTGGGCACCTAGCTTCCTCTAACCCATTAGTGTGAGCTATACCCGCTAGTGCATGGTGTGCATAACACGGTCAGATTGCTTTCCAAAAGAGAATTTGCATGTTCTTTCCTCCTATTAATGAATTCCTTCCCAAATATATTTCTACAATATTCTATTCATATATGTATGCACCATACTATCTAGTCAACCATACGGTGTAACATGCCTTCAGAACACTAACTTGACATTTTATACTTCTTGTTGTAACATTGTTTTTTTGCCATTAGATATTTAGGTATCGTATACCCAAACGACATGACATATGGCCTACGTACTATTCTGGGTCTGAAGTCTATATGCAGCTACCTTATAAAACAAGCAGTAATCCGAAATCTAGGTATATACCTAGGTGACTTAAAATAAATACAATATATGTAAAACAACTAATTGGCACGCCTAAAAAAATGATGTAGCAAAAAATTACGTTAGTTTGAATTAGACAGAGAGGCATAATTAGAAATGATATAGCCAGCATCTACTTATTATATCCAGGGGACTAATACTCATTTTTTTCGAGTATATACCCAGCTATGCAAAAAAAGGTAGGAAAATATTGTATACACCCGGTGGACATATGTAACGGCTATGTGAAAAAAGATAGGAAAATATTATACATAGCTGGGTATGTGAAAATATTATAGATAGGAAAATATTATACATACCCGATTGACGTACATATCGGCTATGTGAAAAAATTTAGGAAAATGTTGTACATCCAATAATATACGTCAAGTGAAAATATACCTAATGTGTTTGCGTACTTGTATAACCGGTTGTGTGAAAATTGGTTGGAAAAAATTGTATATAATCAGTCGCCGTATGTACCTAAAATAAAATATTGCTATGTATATACCTGACAACGTGAGGTATCTAATACGGGTATCAAATATATACCCAATATATTTTAAGTACATAAACATACCTAAGATGTTTTACAGGTCATGTATTAGATACTCGTATGTAGAATAGTCATGTACTAATACCTACGTACATTAAATCTTGCTTCTCTCTCCTATTAACATGCATGAATCTGGTCATCCGGTAGAATATAAATTAAATAAGGACCTCAATTATGTTTCCCGAAAAAATGCTACTAATTGATTATCTCTTAATTACACTTTCCATTTCAGCATTGCCATGCAAAAAGGAATTGGCAGGTAATCAATGTACACTTTCCAACCGAGATATGCATGCATGATATTTTGGAATGTACTTCAATGACGTACGTGGGTATGCACATGCCACCTAATTATGGAAAGTACATTATAACCGGTGGAGGTATGCTGTTAACGGGTGAAACCCGATAATCAATCTGTCCATCTCATAAGCAAAGGATCTAACGGCATCTAGACAAGGTGCCTGGGCACCTAGGTGTCCCATATATTGGTTCTACAAGAAATTTTATTTATATATATGCATAACGTGTACAATATGTAATATGGTAAAATACCAGTAAACGAAAAAGAATTAAATGGAAAATACAAAATTACAGGAAAAAGAAATTATGAACCCAAAACCCCCAAACCTTTTAGTATCGGTTGGTATTACCAACCGATACTAAAGGTCTCCCCGCCGCCGGCGCTGACTCGTGCCATGTGGTGACTCTTTAGTGGCGG